>NC_136065.1:99511322-99919235 GCF_964261635.1 Lissotriton helveticus | reverse complement strand
AGTCGAGCCTTAAATTCTGGAAAGGAAGGGGTAGTTCTGATGTCCACAGGGATGGAGTTCCAGATTTTTGGAGCGTTGCCTGCAAAAGAGCGGGCTGCAGTTTTTTGTTTCCGTGTTTTCATTGGGATGAGTAGTAAGGAGTTTGAGCTTCTGAGACTTCTGGATTGACCAGCTTTCTTGAGTTTAGATGCTAAGTATTCTGGTTTCCCTGTGTGTAAGGCTTTGTGTGTAAGGCAGGCTGTTCTGAAGCTAGCTCGCATTGCCACTGGTAGCCATTTAAGATCTCTGAGCGCGGGGTATATGTGGTCGAATTTCTTTGCACCGGAGACCATTCTGGCAGCTGCATTGAGGGTAGTTTTGAGTGGTGCTAGGTGGGATAGAGCTGTTCCGGATAGGGTTGCGATCCCATAGTCGAGTCTGGACAGCACCAGTGATTGGGTGGCTTGTTTGAGATCTTTCTGTGGAATGTGCGGTTTGATTTTGTTGAGGAGTTTCAGATTGAGGAAGGCACTCTTAGCGGAGTTCTTGATGTGGTTCGTCATTGATAGTTTGTGGTCGAGGGTGATTCCCAGTGATTTCACAGAGTTAGTTAGGTAGTTTCCGTTGAGGGCATCAATGGCTTTTACCCATTCAATGATTTGCAGGTTGTCCTCCTTGTTGGAGATGAGGAGGATCTCGGTTTTTCCTTGATTGAGTTTAAGGTGGCTCGTTGCTAGCCAGTCTTGGACTTCTTTGAGAGTGTTGTTGAGCCTTAGAATGTCATTATAGGAGGAGGTTTCAATGTAGATCTGCGTGTCGTCTGCATAGAGGTGGAAGGGGATGTTGGCTTTTTTCAGTATGGTGGTCAGGGGTACCATATATATGTTGAACAGTTGTGGAGAGAGAACAGATCCTTGTGGGACACCTCTGGTCACGGGGTGAGGGTCAGATGTGAAGGATTTGATTTTAACTCTTTGGAAGCGATTCTGAAAGAAGGAGGAGAACTATCGAAGGACCACATCGTTTGCACCTACTCGTTCTTTGAGAGCCTTGATGAGCAGCTTGTGGTCTACCGTGTCGAAGGCCGCTGACAGGTCTAGGAGGATGAGTAGGCAACAGTGGTCTGAGTCAAGTGAGTTGCGGATGTCATCCACTATGTTCAGGATTGCGGTTTCAGTGCTATAGCCTTTTCTGAAGCCTGATTGGTTATGGTCTAGAAGATTGATGTTGTCTATCCGGTTGTTTAGTTGACGTAGCACACATTTTTCTAGGATTTTGGCTAGGAAGGGCAGACTGGAGACTGGTCTAAAGTTGTTCAGGTCGTTCGTGTCTAGGCCTGATTTCTTCAGAAGAGGTGTAACCTGGCCGACTTTGAGGCAGTCAGGGATGGTGCCAGTTTTTTAGGAGCTGTTGATGATTTCGCACCAGAGTGGAGCAAGGGTGAACTTCAGGTCTTTGGCCATTTGTGAGGGGATTGGGTCAAGGTTGTGTGATGAGGGTTTGGAGGATGAGATTAGATTGAGGATCTCGGCTTCGTGGATGTGGTCGAAGGAGGACCAAGCGGATGTGGTAGGATCGCTAGAGGTGGTTTCGGTTGTTATTAGGTCGAAATCGCCATGCGGATGGACGTTGATGTCGAGAGATAGTTCGATCTTGGCGATTTTATCGTTAAAGGTGGCGAAGCTGTCACATAGGGTTTTGGAGGGTTGGGGATGGATAGTAGATGGTTTGGATGTTTGTTTTTTGATGATATCAAAGAGTTCTCTTGGTCTGTTCTTAGCTTTGTCCAGTTCCTTGCAAAAGAAGTTTGTTTTTTCGTTATTGATGTGCTTCTTGTAATTTCTTCTTACTGCTCTGAGTTCCTCGCAGCGGCTGGAGGAGGGGTTCTTTCTCCATTGTCGTTCAGTGGCTCTGAGATGTCTTCTTTCTTCGTTTATGTCCTTGTTAAACCAGGTTCTAGATGGGATGTTCCTAGGTATTTTCTGTCTTCGTGGAGCCAATTGATCTAGGATGGCGGACGTGGTAGTGTTGTAGTGTGAGGTGAGTTCAGTAGTGGAGAGGCCTTCCGAGGCGATTGGTAGGGAGGAGGCTATTCTTTCTTCTAGTACGGCTGTGTTGATCTGGGAAAGGTTTCTGGACCATGTGGGGGGGATTGTGATGGGTTGTTGGCACAGGATCCGTTGCGTGGGGTGGAATAGAATTAGGTGATGGTCTGACTAATCTACCGGTAGGATGTGGTCTATATAGATTGCATCATGATGGGCGATGATGGCGTCCAGGGTTGCCCCTTTGTTGTGGGTTTCTTTTGAGCAGTGTTGGGTAAGGTTGTTAGAATGTAGAAGATCGTTTAGGGATTGTATTGTGGGACTGTTCTCATTGTTCCAGTGGAGGTTGAGATCGCCTAGAATGAGGCTGTTGGTCCCTTTGAGAGAGCAGTGGGCGATCAGGTCTGATAGTTGTTCAGTGAACATGGAGTTGTTACCAGGGGGATGATATAGTAAGTGGCATTGTAGTAGCTTGTTGTTGGTGGTCTTAATGTTGGTAGTAAGTCATTCGAAGGAGTTGTAGTTAAAGGTAGTGGTTTCGACCACTGATAAGTTGTTGTTGTGGATGATTGCCACTCCTCCGCCTTTTTGGTCCTTCCTGTCTTTATTTATGATGGAGAAGCCTGGAGGGACGAGCGTGTCTATGATAGGTGGGGAGGAGTCGTTTAGCCAGGTCTCGGTGATGAAGGCTACGTCTATGTTGTGGTTGAAGATGGATTCTGCTCGTTCTGTAGAGTGTTTTATGGCTGATCTGCAGTTTATGAGCATGCAGTTGGTCTGGGAGGAGTCTTTTTCTAGTGGTACGGTAGGAATGGTGATGCGGGAGGCTGGGGGTCTCGGAGGTTTTGGGAGGAGATGTTAATTTCTGAAACCGGTGATTACCTGGATGTTGGATTGGGAGGAGCGGGTGATGGGGGTTGTGTAAGAGGCAGCCAGCTCGAGCGCCTCTTTCGCGGGCATAGCTTTCTCCGCTCTGTTAGGTCTCCGGGCCTGTGACGAGGGAGGGGAGTGTGAGTTAGTTGGGAGTGATGATTTGGTAGTCCTGGGGTGAGTGGGGGTGTAGGAGAAGGTGGTGGGTTGGGTGTTAGGGGGAGGGTTACCGAGTGTCGAGAGGTTGGGGCGGATAAGATTCAGGCCTTGTATTATAGTGTCGATTTGGTTTTCGACGCTGGTGAGGCGGCGGTGTGATCCTTCCTGAGTGGGGGGGGTGTTGTTTTTGGGGATTGTCTCCTAGGTAGGGGGGAGAGGGCAGATGGTTTTGATGGCTTTTGGCGTTAATTAGGCTGTCTGATTGGGTTGTGAGGTCAGATTGGGTTGTGGTGTGGGATTGAGGAGTGGGGGGAATTGAGGAGGGGGGTGGAGTGGGAATTGGGGATTGAGGGTCTTAAGGCTGGTCTTGCGGTCCACAGGTGTGACTTGGAGGGTGTTCCCCATTAAGGGTGATTCTGGTGTGTGGTCTGTGGTGGGGGTAGGGCCAATTCTTTGGTTTCGGGTGGATTGAGGGGGTGATAAAGAAGTAGTTTGGTCCATGACGTTTTACGAGAGGGGAGGAGAGGGGGTTGGGGTCTGTTATCATGGTGGAAGGAATTTAGGTTGGGGTGCTCGAGTGAGAGATCTATGTGGAGGTGGATGAAATCTAGTAACCCGTTATGTGGCCAGAATGGCTGAGGTCTATGTGTAGGAAGTGGTAGGAGCGATGTGCAAGGGGTGAAGAAGAGTCCGCTTATTACTGTAGGTGGGTGAGTCTAACAGCTCGGTGGACTAGTCGTTGGGGGTGAGGAAGGGGAGGGAGTGTTAGAGGATGGGAGCAACTGGGAGTTCGAGAAAGAGAGGGCGGGTGAGCTAAGGAGTTAGGAGTACCAGTAATGTCGGTTTAGTGACGGGGGGAGAGGGGGGGCTTACCTGGGAATTTCGGGATTCACTCGGAGCTAGGGTCTGTGTAACCAGACAGCGGTTCTCGTTGCTCCAATCTTATTAGGACACGAGGTAGGGTATGATGGTGATTACAGAGGGGCTGTTCCCTGCGTCAGAGTCTCTGTCCTCGATGTGATTATGGGCAAGTGTTTCAGGGTATCTAGGTGTCGGGGAGGACAGTTGGAGGTTCCGTTCCCCAATGGATAGCACTATCTCAGTCTGGCCGGGCGATTTATGTTCATTAGCTCACTGAGAGAGCCATCTTGAGGTCAGGCATGGGGGAATAGTTGTGGTAGAGTCAGTCGCGGGCCGGATCTCTGTGATTTTGGGTCGGTTACGGCGATTTAGCTGTTCCTGTTGTCCATGATGTCAGGGGGGGACAGGTGGGGGCTCCGCTTCCCCATGGACAGCACGGTCTCAGACCTACCAGGCTGTTATTATCTTCGGTGTCTCACTGTGGGCGTCATCTTGAGGTCAGGTAGGGGGGAGTCAGGTTGTGGCCCTTGTCTCCGGGTCGTTGAGTGCAGATTCTTCGAGTTTTTGGAGGCCTGGAGTCAGGGGAAGACGGTCGAAGGCACTTTTCTCCGTGTTGCTTGAAGTATGGCTTTCTTGGACAGGGTTAGTGAGCGCGATGTCCTGTTCTGGGCGCCATTTTAGGGACAGGCACGAAGGAGTCGGTTTCTGTTCGTGTTTCTCGGCGATCTCCGTGACCTGGTTCTGTTGCAGCCTTTTGTGTTCAGCTCTCTGCGGATCCGGGAATGGGTGTCCTGATGTCGTGGAGGGCGGGCGGGGGCGCCGATCGTCTGTGGAGGCAGCGAGCTGCCGGCAGAAACAGATGTGGCGGCGCTCCTCGTCGCAGGCACGTCTCAGGCTTAACCTGCCCGGTGGTCCGGTGAGTAGTCATTTCCTTATTTCTTTATTTTTGTTGGTAGGTGAGGCGTCATGTTCTTATTTTCTGTATTTCAATCCTTTTTGCTTTTGAGGCGGAGCTCGGTTTCGGAGCTGCTTCTCTGCGGCCATCTTTATGCAAAGAACTACTTAAATTAATAATATACATAGTCATTTCAGTGTATTGAATAAATCAACAAAGAACCGTATTGCTGTTCCTTAGCATGTTGTATAATACTACTGCCTGCAGAATACAAGAAATATTACTACCTATTGAACATTCTAAACCCTACTTTTAATGGTTCTCTTCCACCTATAAACCTCATGAGCTTTCAACTTCATAAGAACTACCTTTCTGATATCCCAAATAAATACTGAGTAGTAGCTCACCTTCAATACGTGTGATTACAGCCAATATTTCACTGTTGTCAAGAATCCTATCTCTTCGCAGGCATTCCAAAGGCGACTCAAAATATTTTGTGAAGCAAATCTAAAATGCAGAAATCAGTAATCAATGGACTCAACATACATATCAGGTGCCTCCCAGGGAACTTTTCCTTTCATCACAATCGTTACCTGTGTTTCCTCAAAACTATTCCTCTTTCCAATACATTTCTAGAAAAAACGCTAGATCCAGCTTCTAGATCACTTATTAATTCCTGAATACACAACTGTATTAAAAAGTGCAAAAAGTTTTCACCACAATCTGTTCCTTATTACAACAAGTTCATGGCTCTCTGTCAACAAAAAACAACCCTGTAACTTAATGTCGTGTTTGTTAGTTCCTCCGAATATGCCAATATAGATCCACTGATTATCGCCAACACGACAGCAATGCCCCTACACAGAATATAAAACCCAATAAAAATATGTATGGGTCACCCTGACCTGAAATCTTTCACATTATTTCTAACCAGGGAACTACTTCTCACCTGGTTTCTGGTTCTCTGTATTTATTCTTCTTTATAAAACTCCCTCTTATCCTGCTGAATTGCCAATATCTGATCCCAATATGGCCGCTGAAAAATAAATCAAACGACAAGAAGCTTAGTTACCCTGCCGACTGCCGGTTCTACCATTCGTGCCTTTTCGCAGCTGACTCTAAAATAATACGCAGTGTGTATATGTTATAAAACACACGTTCCTCACACGACCCTCTCAATGCAGAGCAGATAACAGATCCAATGACTGCAGGATCCGTTTGTGTATTGTTGTCACTCCTAGAAAAACAAAGTGAAACAAAAACGTACCAGCTGGGCAGGAGGCGGCCGCTGCTCTCCTCTGGGCAGTGGGAAAACGCAATGCTTCATCTTTAATTGGCATGGCACCACGCGAGGGCGGAGCCAACGGGAAGCGCGAGCAGCTCTTACGTACACCCAACATCGCCCTGTTTACTGGGTGAGTTCCATGTTTTTTTCACGCCACCCAAAAACGCAGTTATCTGAAAGCAAAAATATTTGCAGACTCATCTTGCAGTGCGGTGGCTGACGCTACACTGACACACTAGCAACGTCTTAAAAATAGAAAGGAAAAATCTTTCCCTTTTATGTTCAAGGAGTTTTTGGAATGTTTTCAGTTCAAGCTTTTCTATCACTGTCACTTTCCATTTTACGAGGTATGAAGTTATCTGTTTATTTTTTTTTTTTTTACATGGAGGAGGAGGAGGAGGATTTAAAAACAACCAGACGGAATAAGGCAAAGACCACTCCATCCTGTTTTAACAACACTGTGCCAGCGCTGGCGCTTATCTTGGTTGCTTCCAGTTCAACAAGCAATAAACACTAGCGTCTCGCACGGCAGGGGGGGGGGATGAAAGGGGAGGGGGAAGAGAGGAGAAGGGGGGGGCCAGACGCGATTCACTCGCCGGAGCGATAATTGCAACCAGATGGGGGCACGCTCCCAGGAGTGGATCTCCTGACGTGCACGCATTGCCATTGAAGGCAATGGAACGCGTGCACGTGCTTGGCTGAAAAGTCTAAGCGCTCGGAAAAGGTTGTTTTCCTTTGCAGCGCATGCACTGCGAAGGCTCGACCTAATAAGGCCTGTGATCTTACACTAAAGAGTTGCATCTAGTCCCTGCTAAACAACCCAAGACCTCCTAGGGTCAATTTTTAATATACTGCTTGGACGCACTAGAGCTTATGTTACATGGGCTAGTTCGCTGCCCACAGGGGGTGGTCGCAAAAGTACTGACCAAACAAGCGAAGATCTTGTCAGCAGAACATGATGCAGGTGCCATGAAAAATCTCTCCCATGGTAGCTGGGCGTAAAAACTCCATGATGATGAAACTCTACCACACTATCGGTCATCCCCCATGAAACCATCAGTGAAACATCACCTAATGAGATTACGTTTTAGCCTAATCCTCCTGATGGCATACAAGTATGGCCGGAGGTATAAGGTAGGTATGCCCTCTTAATGTCGTTTTTGCAGCAACGAGTAAGGAAATGTAATTAACATCTTGTGCATTTGCAGGATCTTACTCCCCTTGCGAACCTTTTGGTTGCGTCCAATTTGTCGGATCTGCAATGTGGAGACAAGTCAAGAGGCCCTAGAAGAGTGTATGAAGGGTGACTCAGCTCAGATGGCCTCCTATTTTGTAAAATACATGTCTGAGATTAAATCTATTTTATCAGTAGACGACCGCCATGAATTCAGCCATGCCAGTCATGAACTCTTTTAATATGAACTCCTTTTTTTTAAATATAGAACGGAAATTGCTTTTAACCTTTTTTGTATGAATTGCAATGATTTTAATTAATTGTGCAATAAAAGCTGTCCAGGGGTGAAAGTGCAGCTTCTCTTACTACAAATCAATAAAAACAGATACTATTAACATTGAAAATTCCATTAAAATAATTAAAGATAATTAAAATTGTAGTCGGGGACAGGGTCGAGACACCTGCAAAGGAGAACGCTCGTCAGGCTCCTCTGATGGGCCTGTATTGCATTGGCATATGTCTCCCCATGCAGAGTTGGATTCCCCTGCAATTCGCAGCCACTCAGCCGTGGTGCAATTCGAGACAAATGAAGGGAGTAAAGAAACGTTACCGAAATCACAGAGAAGTCTGGGGAAGATTGCAGTGGCGGTAACCGATTTTGGACCTGGATGGCATGGAGAGCAAGGTGTAACTCGTGAGGTCCAGGCAAATTACAATTACAATTGCCCAACAAGAAGAAGTCACATTTGAGGGGCACCTACAAGCGCCCTTGGCATGAAAACAGAGGGGTGTAGAATTAATTAATCCAAGACAAACATCAGGAAAAGTGCAGGGTTGTGAGATCTGCTCTTGGAATGCCAACGCGCTAAGCTCAAAGCTAGAAGAAGATGATTTCATAGAGTTCATTACGCAACACAACCTACTTCTCTTTCAGGAACCCTGGCAGACATAAAACTTGTCACTTGTGGGTTATGAAGAACATTTTATTCCAGCTCAAAAGGAGGCCCAGCATGGTACGGCAAAAGGAGGGCTATCGACCTTTATATAGACAGACTTCCTTTGGAGAGATATTAGCATGGACTTAGACTCCACATGGATGTAATGCATTGAAGTCAATATTTCACCTTCCATGGGCCTATTAATTCTGAATCTATATATGCATCCAGCTGGAAAACATAAGGGGCAAAGAATTAAGCAAATAATATCAGCAATTGCAATGCTAAAAAGCACCAACCCAAGTGACAACATGATAACAACATGATAACAACAGGTGACTTCAGTATGAACCTAATCCAAGGCCAGGAGGGAAACTTAGCAAGCTTTATAAAGCCAAGACATGACACTCAAAGCAGACAAGATACCATGGGGAAGAAATGCACAGCAACATTGGAAGACCTCTTTCTGCACATGTTAAGCTGCAGGGGCCCCTTGGACAGACCAGCAGGTTTTACGAGGGTCACAAGGAATACAGGCGCAACAAGCGAAATTGGGAAAAACATCTATAGCGAGCCTGCAATTTGTGGACCATATCGTGCTTCTTTCTCAAACTCCACTTGGCTTACAACGGCTGATTTCACAACTCGCGCTGTATATCTCAAATGCTCATTTAACAATAAACCTAAAAAAATCCAATGTCCTCTGCTTCTCCAGCACTGTTAAAAAACGATCAAAATTTGTTTTGAGGATAAATTCCTGTACTCTAAAACAGGTGGATGAATATAAATACTTGGGCGTTCTACTAGATCGCCATTAAACTACAAATATCATTTAGAGCTCGGTAAAACTAAATCAAAATAACTACAATTTGCCTTCAAAACCATACAGTAAAAACTAAGTGGAAGCTCAACCAGTCACCTACTAAAGGCGGTAGTAGCAAAATGTCTGCCCTTTACTACATATGGCTCAGAAATGATGAACACCAAGGATTCTAAAATGGTAAATCTCGCCCAATAAACATTGTTCAAAAAAACTGTTCTTAATTCCGCGTCATATTACCCAAGCGCAAATACGCCTGGAATACAGATTAACAAACCAGATACAGGCCAGAAAAGGTGTCTTGGCCAAATATTACTGGCGAATGAGGGCAGCTGAAGACAACATGCTAGTCCATCACTGTTTGGAGGAGGTCGAAAAACAGGTTAGGCAGACCAATTCCACATGTAAGACTCTTAGGCATGCGCTTCTACGCTAAATCTGGAGGAAACTTGGCCTTCACCAATGTCATACCTTGCTTTTAAGCAAATTACTAACAAAGCCTTTAAACAAACATCTTTGCAAACAGATAAAGCATTAGTGGCTGGCAAAAGTCATGCCTGGATTGTGATGCTAACGTACAAACAACTGAAACAACAATCCATTTTATAAGAATGCTTCAGTTATCACTATAAGAGGAAACTACGTTTACTGAGAATGGGGTGGTTCAGGGACCTCACCCCAAAATGGTTACGGACTTGGCCATCTCTGGATTGTCGATACTGTGACAAGGGAGAAGAGTCGCTATTACACCTATTATGTATCTGCCCGTCCTTTTTTTTTTTTTTTTTTTTTCATAATTTTTTTATTAGCATCATGAGTAGCATCAAATACATATATATGTACAATATCAAACAAATCATATATGAAAGGGCATTGATCTAAAATAATACTACAGACTCAATGTTTCTATTTGACCATTAAGACATAATTTCTCCCCAAATTTCTTGTATCTTCCGTTTTTGCCTCGGTCCCTTAGTCGTTGCTAAAGAATTTTCCATATTATAAATGTCTTTAACCAAAAGCCACCATTCCATGACCGTGGGGGGATGACTTTGTATCCAAGCCCTGGCAATAGTTAATCTGGCACATGTAAAAAGTATATTCATCAAGTCCCGAAATCTGTTATTTCCCCCAACAACTCCAATCAAAATATCCAGTTGCGTGAGTATAATTGGCCTAGCCATTTTGTTCGAGATGACCCCCACTACATCCTTCCAGAAAATGGAAAGCTCAGGGCATGAGAAAAACATATGAACGATGTTTGCCCCTTTGAGTGCACATTTAGGACATTTTGTACGATCATTCGATTCGTTCAGTTCATTATTACAAGCCCATTTTAAAATCCTGTCTGGTGAATAATACAATTGAAACAAAGTTCTAAACAGCTGTAGTTTCAGACTAGACGATTGAACTGCATTATTTAGGCTATTTAGCGAGGAAGTTATCATATCTGATGTTACATTCACATCCAGCTTTGTACTCCACTTTTCTGCCACCTTACTAATGTCATCCTTGTGTAAGATAGAGAAAGCCTTATACCCACAGCTGATCAGTGCCTTGTCAGAATCCCTATACATACAGCTCCAGATTTCTGATTCAGATAAACTGTCAAGGCCTGTTCTACGGATGATATAATCCTTGATCTGATTGTATTTTAACCAAGCCCTTTCTGGTAATTTATATATCATCTTTAGCTTTTCAAAAGTAGAAAATCCAGTATGGTCATACAAATCTCCCAGATTATTCATGCCATTATCCGAAAACATAGAACTAGCTGAATCATGAAAAACACCTGGAAGCCCTGGGTTATACCAGAGTGGTGTTTTGGCATGAAATAGGGAGATATTATTCCTATTAAGGATAGATCGCCAGATATTTACTGTGTCTCGAATCGTCTTGAACCGTACTCGTTTAAAGTAGTTGGGGTCATTGAGTCTGTACAAAAACATAATTGCCTCCTCCCCTAGTGTGAATTTATGAAAATAAAGACATTTATCGGAAGTGAGTAGGCTGCGAAAACGAGTTAAAAAAGCAGCCCAATAATATAACTTAAAGTCTGGTAACCCAAGTCCACCTTGATCATAGGGGAGTTGAAGCAGAGATATCGCCCGTCGTGCTTTCTTATACCCCCATATGAAGCTGCTAATGATACCCTCCAGTCTGCTAAAATAAGTATTGCATACTCTTAAAGGTATGGACCGGAAAAGATATAGAAATCTAGGTAGAATCTTCATCTTGATTAAGTTAATTCGTCCCAAGATCCCCATTGGAAGTTTGTGCCATTTCTTAAGAAGAAGAGAAGTTTCTTTTAATAAAGGTTCATAGTTAAGTGCGATTATTGAATCAGGATTAGCAGAGATTTTTACACCGAGGTATGTTGCAACATTACATACTCCATCCATTGGTATTAGTGAGGTAAAGTTTGTGATTATTTGCGTTTTGCTGATGTTTAATCTGTACCCTGATGCCATACCATATTTATCTGCTTCGATACCAATACCTAATATCGCTTCAGGGACATTTGTAGAGAAAACCGCTACGTCGTCTGCATAAGCAGTTATTTTTAGTGCTTTAAGGCCATTTTTAAACGGTACAATCATCTCTTGCTTGTGCAAAGCAATCAAGAAGGGTTCTATTGCTAAAGCAAATAACAGAGGAGACAGAGGACACCCTTGTCGTGTGCCACGTTCAATTGGAAAGATAGGTGAGCATTGTCCTGAGTAGCATACTTTACCCCTTGGTTGATCATACAAGGATTTAACCCATTTCAAGTACTGACCTTTTATGCCGAATGCAACCAACGCTGCCTATAGGAAGTCCCACCCCACGCGATCAAATGCCTTTTCCGCATCTAAAAGGATCATACCGAGTGAGGTGGGACACGTCCTAGCAACATCAAATGCCGCTATAGCAGTATTAATGTGAGCGGCAGTATCCCTTTTGGGGATAAACCCGTGTTGAAATGGTGAAACCATCTGTGGCATTAGTAGCGCAAGCCTTGTTGCTAGTATTTTTGCAAATATCTTTGCGTCGGCATTAATTAATGATATGGGTCTATAAGACCCTCTCTCTTGTGGGGGTTTCCCCTTCTTAAGAAAAAAAATAATTTGAGTGCGATTCCAAGATTTTGGAGCTTGTTCTCCTTTACCAATAGCTTTAATAACCATAATCAGGAGAGGAATTAATTCTTCCATGCATTTTTTATAAAGTTCAAGGGGGATTGAATCTTCGCCTGCAGCTTTTCCCAGTGCTAGGGAGTTAATAGCTGTCTGTATTTCTCCTACTGTTATATCTTCTTCTAAATGATCAGCTTGCTCATCCTCTATGTTCTGTACGGCATTTTCTGTCAAATAGACTTTTATATTATCTCCTGTTGGGACTGTTTCAGGCGTATATAACTTTTGATAGTATGTGGCAAACTGAAGTAAAATTGATTTAGAATCTTGATGTAGTTGTCCATCGTCACCTTTTATTTCCTTAATCAGCATTTGGGCTCGGTCTTCTGCCACTTTATATGCTAGAATTTTTCCTATCCTTTCCCCACTTTCATATTGATTCAACCTATATTTAGCTAATTTAGAAATGCTTTTCTCCCTAAAAATATTTTTCAGAACTAGTCTTGATTCCTTCAGTTTTAAATTTAAATCTTCGATTTCTTTTGCCCTTGTAGTAGTAGTGCTAGTAGCTAGCCTCTTAGATAGCCTCTCTTCGATATTAGATATATCATCTAGTAATTTTTTATTTTTTCCCCTATTGGTTTTATTTTGCTGCCAAACAAACTGTTGTGTGAACCCCCGAATGCTGGCCTTACATGCATCCCACACCATCAAAGGAGATGTAGAGGACCCATTGATATCCATGAAATCTTTTATATGTACTTTCAACAAATTTACAAAGTTAGCATCAAAGAATAAGTATCTGGGAAAGGAGAAGGGCCTAGGTGGATGCCTGTCCGTTTCAATTTCTATTATAAATGAAAGCGGGTTATGGTCCGATGTTACCCTAGGGCATATTGACATTGTACTAGTTGACAGTATAGAGTCAGAGGCAAAAACCATATCGATGCGTGAGCAGAGTTTATGAGCGGATGAGTAATAAGTATACCCTGCTAAGTGTGGGTGAAGATACCTCCAAGCATCTTTGATTGCATGTATATTAGCCAAATCTATGATGGCAGCCCTCGTCTTACGCATCCTTTGAAACGCACCCTTTCTAGTTGTGTCCATATTGTAATCCATAACACAATTAAAATCACCCAACACTATTCGCTCCCCTTCCCAAGTAAGTAACTCCATATTGACCTGATCAATTATTCTTGGTTCGTCCTGATTTGAGGCATATACCCCACAAATTATATATTGGAGACCTTCCAGAGTCATTTGTACCATGGCCCACCTGCCAGCTTTATCCGTCATTTTTTTGTTAACTTCTATTTTGAGCTGTTTATGCTTCAGTATGGCCACACCTCGGATTGAAGCATTAAACTCTGTACTAACCAAAAGATCATAGCCTAACTGATTCAATAAACGTCTATCCTTATATGCAATATGAGTCTCAGTTATAACTACTATCTGAGGGTTATGCATCCTAAGTTCTTCATATACTAATCTCCTCTTATTCCGACTGTTTAAGCCAGCCACATTCCAAACTAGAAGTTTTAATTGATACATTTAATTGGTATTATTAAAAATTCTGACAAAGCTTCTACCCAAAAAAAAGAAAAAACAACAGCACTTTTGCATACCATATACGCTTCTCTTAGCCAAAAAAAAAAACACAGATATATTTATACTCATGATGCATTTTTTTGTTTTTTCCCCTCCCCCATTTCCCACCCAATAGCTACCTTCTGGTCCCCCCATTCGGTTGACTGCCGTTCCCTTGGCAGTCAGTGAGCGGATAGAACGCTGATAAGATCCAGGCATAAGATACTAATCGTAGTAACACAAAAAGAAAAGAAAGAGGCCCATGCTACCCAATGCTCGTTCATAGGAGCAATCGCTTAATTACCACAGAAAACTTTTATAGCTATCTAAAATATAACTATAACTGACGAGTCTACAAAACCGTATGTGTAGAGCATTAGACACTAACTTAGTTATTAGCTTAATCATTTCCCCTGTCGCCAGGAAGCAATAGCGCTTTCAGCCTCATTTGCTTCCAAGAAAAAATAGGATCGGCCGTTTTTAATCACTTTCAGTTTTGCAGGTTCCTGCAAATAGACTTGATATCCAAGTTCTTTAATCGGATCGATGAATTGCTTCAATTTCCATCGTCTTTCTAGCGAAAGCTTGCTTAGGTCAGATCTCACAAAAAAAATAGTAGAATCAATGGTGACTTGAGTGTTAGGCCTTGCTTTTAAAGAAATAGCTTGTCGGAGCAGGTAGTTACCTATGTAAATCAAAATCGGTCGTGGGAATTTACCACTCTTATCTTTTTGAACTAGGGGTTGAACTGGATCTGAGAGTCCCAATCCCAGTCTGAGAGGTCGGGAAAGGCCTTTTGGAATAGTTGGGTAATATATGCTCTCGGGTCCGCCCCCTCCGCTCCTTCAGCAATTCCAAAAACACGGAGATTCTGTCTTCTCTGTCTATTTTCCAAGTCTTCCAGCTTATTTTGCATCTGAAGTAATTGAGAAGCATGTTTATTCACCGCTATTTCCGAGCGCTGTGATTTCTCCTCTGTCACCACTACTCTTTGTTGTAGTTCCTCTATATCTTGAGACACTGCCCCCAATTTGCACGCCATCTCTTGCAGAGAGGTTTGAGTTCTGTTGTTGTCCTCCCTCATTTGCTGGTAATGATTTTTAGCTTCTTGTTTCTGTTCATGTAGGAGTTGTAAAATTGTCTGGAAAGAAGCAGACACCTCCCCTTGTGGAATCCATTCAGTTGGCCCGCTAGATAGAGAAGAAGCGATATTTTCCGGATGTATTTCTTGTATAGCCTCTTCTATCGGAGTAGTTGCTGCCTCACCTGTAGACCCATTTGGGGTATCCGGCAAATCTTGGGTTATGCTGCCACTACTGTTATTATTGCTTTTGTCACTGCTGCAGCTAATTGACAAAGAAGCGGAGTTGTCTTCCGTGAGTATCGTATTAGGTACAGGGGGGTGTGGCTGGTCCAATAGACTCTTCCCCAAAGACTCTGCTGGTTCCTTACTCAAGCCAGCTTTATCAAAACTATCGGTCTTTGCTTTTATCACCTTTGTCACACTAGAATGAGTAGGGCTGAGTGGTACCGTAATCTGCTTTAAGTCTTTGGAAATAGTGTTTTGATCATTAGGGCTATTACCAGACAGTCTCATTGCCATAGATTTAACACCACCCTTAGCCTGTACCCATTGTCTGATTGGACTATTCTCAGCAATCAATTTCATAACATTTGTTTTGGATTTGCTTGTGATTTTAGTAACTTTATTTTTATTTTTGCCCTTTGATTTCTTAGTAGTGAGGGTTTTATTTTTGTTTTTAGTCGCATTACTTCCTATATCGTTAAGATCCACATATTCTTCATCTGTCTCAGCGATATCTGTATTGTCAGTGTTTTCAGCTCTCTCGCTTTCTTCCACACCTTCAGCGCTCCCCTTGTCTGCAGGCATGCTAGTCGTGTTAATTATTTCAGTATGAGGGGTGCTCACATTAGTATTGGTATCAGTGTCAATATCAAGGTTAATCACCTTGTTCAGAGCTTCTGAGGGTTCGATCTCTCCTTTAGCTAGAGTAGTAGATAGATTAATCACCTCTTCCTCTACACCAACCAGCTCCGCAGTGTCTAATGTAGATAGCATAGTTACATTATTTAAAATATCATCGTTCTGTGCTGTAACACTACTGCTTTGAAGAGAGTCCTCTGTTCTCATTTGAGCGCCCTCGTTTAATAATGGACTTTGTGCTGTGTCATCAACCGTGCTATCTGCTGCATTATCTTTCAAACGAGTTGGGTTTTTCTCCCCAAGTTTACCTGAATTCAGTTGCTCCGCATCTGAAGCTGCACTCCTCGCGTTATTGAAGCAAAAGGATTTTTTGCTTGTTGTAAAAGCATTAGTGACCGTAGCTGAGACTGGCAGGGTGACCGGTGTAACCGTCGCTCTCCCGCTAGCCGCTGTTGTGCGGGTTGTCCGTGTAGGAGGTTTCGGCGCCATCCTGCCGCTGCTCCCGCTGACGCTCGTCTCCTCTGGCTGTGCTGTTGCCGGTGTTGCGGGGGAACGCAGGCCAAACCAGCTGACTGCCGTCAATCTCGATTTCGTCCACCGCGTCAGACTCAACCAGCTCGGCCTGCCACTCAAGGGTTCCCGACGTGGTGAAGCCGCAGGTTTCTTTGTGCTAGCAGACTGTAGCAGGCTCCGGATACGGATCCCAATCCGCTGTAGCTGTAGCTGCAGCATTCAGAACACCCTCCTCTGTCCTCGATCCTTGTAATGCGAGTAAGTCTTCATTCGATTTTCTCCTTACAAGGCGAATAATTCAAACAGCAACGTAGGCTTACAACTTCGCCGCTCCAGTTTGTATTGCTATTTTCAGGCCATTAGCTTAGTATCCGCCTGGACCCGTTTCAGTGCTCTCCACTCCGGCGGTGTCAATCCGCCATCTTGGACCGGCCAAAAAAAAAAAACGCCCCGATGAGTATGTATCTGCCCGTCCTTACACAATTTAAGGAAGATCCCCCTGAGGCCAGTTTTGAGGAAAACACAAGTTAGGACCTGCAGAGTGGCCGTGATAAAATGCCTCAGTGGGTCTTCGATCAAACTTTCCTGCAAAACAATTAAATTCCTGACATTTGCAGCTCAAGAGCTCGAAAAAAAAGGCTGCAGCAAAACAGGAGCAGGGTCATGTGGACATTTTGCAGCTGGACCCAGATTTTTCTTGATGGTTCTTGCAGCCTCCTCCCCTTTTATTATAAGTCACTTTAAGCACTTTATTTGAGACAGGGGGACAGACACACTTAATCAAGCACAAGTTCTAACGAGTGCTGCATCCTTGTTATAACAGTCGCTGGTTGGCCCCAATCTTCTAATGTGAGGGCCATCCTTCCCCTTTTTAAAACAGTTTTTCTGGTTTTTACTTAGCATGTACACCTGCGTAATGCTGTCAAGCACATGTGGGTATGTCTGGTCTTTGTAAAGTGCTTTTCCTGTTTTTACTCATGTACATTTGTGCAGTGCTGCCCAGCACGTGGGGGGCATGCTTTACTCTATATGTTTTTGTTTACCACATGGTTGTACGTTCCACTTTTTTATGATTTTAACAAATAAAATAAAATAATTTCTTCTTCCCAGGTGAAAGCGTATGTTCCAGGACTTAGCAGTGAGGGGTTGTATGGCAGAAAAAGGCATGCTTTTACCACTCATGCCATTACTCCATAGTCTTTACAACAAATGCGTCTTTGCCACACATTCCTTTACCACACATTTTGTAACAGCGGCATGCCTTAGGGAAAATTCTGGACTTTGGAGCGGTATAATTTACTATTACAAATTCAGTCTGCACAACAGTAGGGAAAGCGCTGGACTTTACAGTCCAACACCGCTTTCCCTAAGGCATGTCATTTTAACGATATGCGCCATAAAGGAATGTGTGGTAAAGACACATTCATTGTAACGGCCGCATTGTAACTGCAGCGTGTGGTTTGGCCATCAGGGTAAAGGCTGTTTACGGCAGAGAGGTTGAAGAAGGAGCGTCCTCCACTGTTCCTTTGGCGGATGCGAGTGAGAGGGATGGGGAGTACAGGTGTCTGGAGGGTGGTGGAAGTTCATGCAGTGGTTGATGTACATAGGTCCTTGGATGTGAAGGGCGTTGTGGGTGTGGATCAGCATCTTGAATTAGCATCCCTTCTTAATGGGGAGCCAGTGGAGCTTCTTGCCTGGGGGGGGGGTGGTTGGTGGAAGGGGGAGGGGGGACGGTGGGGGGGGAGGGGGGGCCCGTTTGGGGAGATCGAGGATGAGTGACCATTTTGTTTGTTTACCCTCTGCCTAGTCTTGAACATTCAGGGGTACACACATGACACTGTAATGCTATTCAAGTGTCTTAGATAACTAGATAATGTATGGTTTTTCTCTCTGGCAGCATCACAGACTGGAGGAGGGCTGTCATTAACCAACATGGATTTTCAGGTCTGGCTTGATATTTCGGTCGACTATCAAACCTATTTTCCGAATGAATGTACCACAGGCAATTTTGGCTTTGTGTAAACTTTTCAGATTGCCAACAAATATTTTGCGAAAAGGTGTTTACAATTGTAACCATGAAGACTATCTAATCCTGTGTAACTTTTACTTCTGGCTACATTGTGTTGATTTTCATTTTTGTACCCTTGGTAACCAATGATTTTTAATCAATATAAAAAAAATCTGATTTTTTTGAACATACACACCCATGTTTCGCTTATCTGTTCTCTAACTTTAATATACTTACACAAATGATTGATTCATTGATTAACAGAATTGTTTTTGGATTACTCCAATTGGAAGCCACTTTCATAGAGCTTACCTGAATGTAATTTTGTAATTGTCAAAAAAATGCATTTGAACAAATCCCTTGTAGGCACACTTACCTGCTCAGTTGATTGCCCAAGCCTCCAAGGGTGTATTGGGTTTCCCATTTTCTGTGATTGCGTTATGAGAAAGCCTGTAGGCAAGTACTTGTTATATGGAATTCAGAGGTTACTGTAGTAGGCTAGGGCTTGTGTTAGTGATCTACATGGACAAACGGGGTGATAGATATGCACTTTAAGAATAATCCTGATCAGGCTCTCTTAGGAGCTTAGGATGTCATTTTATGACTGTACGTCCGATGGTTGCCTGGTGGGAAAGCTTCTGCTCTGAAGGAGGCCTCAGTTGGTTACGGTGATAATTCATTGAGAACGGCAATTGGCCCGATTGGTTCATTAGGTAAAAATAATTTGGCCAATACCTGTGTATTATGAAAAGTTAAGATAAATACAATAGGCTCGACATACTGATTATACAAAGCATACATTGAAATCAAAAGGCATTTAAGAGTGGATTGCTATTTCTCTGTATTAAAGCTACAGACAGGTATTTTGACAATCAATATGCCAGATTAACTTTACAGGGATGATTTTGCTGCTGGTTACTGCCTCTGACAAACGCTAGGGAGAGAAGATTTGCACTGTAACAATTCTTGCTATAATCTCTTCTTAGATGTCTGACAGCATCTTACAATAAAAAGTCCTTAAATAATACATCCATTTATATAAATATATATCCATATAGATACATTGGGTCAGCTCTGTTCTGCCGCTGGGCTGTCTGTCATTTAGACTCTGCTTCCATCCATGACAGTGTACTGCATGGGGTAATGGATTGGCCGGTTTCAGTCATTGGCTCTTTTGCCCTGTGACTGAGGGTATTTTCTGATCACGCGTACACATCCGCTTGGAAATGAGTGCCCGTCAGAATCAGGGCTGGTTGTTCAGTCCTTTAGTTTAGAATTTTTTCCTTTTATAGTTTAATTTTCACTTCTTTGCTTCCCCTCTTTTCATTTCATTGTTTCTTAAGAGGACATTACAGCTCTCCAGGCAGTGCTAACAAGTTGCTTGTTTGCCGCTCATTTTATATGCTGAGCGCCACATTCCACGTGGCCACCTTCTTTAAACCAGTTCATTATGGAATGATACTGCCTACATTATATAATTATTTTAACATTCCAATGTGGCCAATGTATCGGTTCTAAATGTGACAGCCACGCATAAACTTTAAAACAAGGAAATACTATTTACAATACCTTTGCAAGATGGACTCCCGCTGCTATGTTTAGTTTTGCTATTACAAACATACGCCACCGTATATAGAAGGCAGTGTGTTTTCCTTTTTTACGTGTATTCTTTTACTTTATCTTGTGAATGTTCTGGAGTTTGTGTGTCTTTTTTGTGGTTGTGTAATAGGGTGAATGGAAGGATGAGTCCGTGGATTGATGGATGGATGCTTGAGTGCCAAGAATAGCAACAGAGTGCATGTATGGTGAATTATTGGGTCTACAGGCATCAGTGACCCATTGCTAGTGCTAATGCTGGCTTAAGAAGTCCTTTCACCTTTCTTCTATTCTCCACTTCCTGTGACTTCATTTGGGCTAAGATGCCTCTGCGTGAACTTTGGACTTAATTCTTGTATCACCTCCCAGGTGACAACATGAGATCTATTAGCAAGTAAATGAGCAATTACATTTATAACATACACAGTACTACTAGTTAGTCGCTGAGTGATATGGACAGCGTAGTCAAGAGGATTTATGAGCATCACTGAGGATGGGGATGCCGAGAAAGACACTGTGATGATGCAATCAGACTGAGTCTAGGGTTCCAGATTCCCAGGGCTTCCTTTGTCCTCATGTCTTACTTGAATCCTTGCTGTGCTCAGGCTGATCATCACTGCTAGGAATACAGCTCTGTGGTAATCAGTATTCTCCTTAGGAATGCAAAGTGCTTTGTGGGACACGTAGTTTTCTTTTTACAATTTGCTATTGTCAAAAAATCCTACCATGCAAAGTCCTGGTGGGTAAAAAGGCAGATAGGACGTTGGCTCAATGGGTCACACATGACACTTGTGGACCTATCAGCTGTGAACTTTGCATGCTAGGATTGTTAAAATTAGAAAGTTGAAAATGTTATCAAAGTCTCACAATGAACCTCATTGTCGCCTAAACAGTCAGAGGCGCCTGATGGTGGAGCCCATGACATGGAGATGCTTGGCAGCTCTGAAAAGGTGACACAGTCTGTGCTCAAAGATTATTCTGGCTGCGGTGATTCTGTTGCTTCCATAAACATCGCTGTCGTCATCCATGGGCACACAGCCCTGCCGCTTCTGGATGAAGATAGTGATGACATGTGTACATTGGATGGTAATTCTTGTTTGTCATGTACAGAGGCTCAAGATAGGGTTGTAAGAATCCTCATGCATAATAAATAAGGCTAGTTTTGGAGAAACTAATCGACATCTGTCACGCATGTAACTGCAAAAGGTCAGCACTGGAAAAGCTATTATGGAAAAGGCAGGACAATCTAGGCAAGAAGCCACTTTTGTACATGGGTCTAACTTAGGGAATAGAACAAAAGCAGCGCTAGGATCACATTTAATCACTTTGAATGTGATGCTGTGTCTCTACCTTCTTTTACAAAGAATGCAATGACTTCTCACTTGTAATGAGGAGGACGTGCAGCATCAGTCAATCACTTTGTGCTCTTGTAATATAGAGATAGCTGTTTTTGGTGCCCCTCCCCCCATGACTGTCTTCTATAAAGATTCCCTCACTATCACATTCCAACAGAGGCACTCCTCTCTACACAGCCCCGGTCTCACACACAATACTTTTGTTTTATAGCGCTGCTCATGCCAACGCTAGGGAGTCCCAGCACTTTACCTCACACACATGTTATACAAAGGCTGGTAAATTTGGGGGTCTCTAGTTGGCAGAGGTAGCTACCTTTGTACAAATAGGGACCCTTGTGTCTAGTCAGGGTAAGAGGGTACACTCCTAAAATAACCCCTGCTCACCCCCTTGTTAGCTTGGCACGAGCAGGCAGGCTCATCTCAGAGTCAGTGCGTAAAGCATTTGTGAACACATACAGTAACCCAGTGACAACACTACAGATGGACACCACACAAGCTGTAGTATGAAAATAAGTATTTATATATAGACTTAACAGAAGACCGCAAACGACAAAAATCCACAATACTGTTCTTTTAAAATGGTAGAAATAGCTTAGTTCTCTTAAGATGGTAAATGCAACACTGAGTTCAATGTACCTTTGGATGCGTAACGCCATACAACAAAAGTGTTGCAGGGAATGTGATGCGTCGGTTCCTTACACGGAAGAAAGGGGATGCGTCCGGTCCCTACTGCTGCGTAGGGGATGCGTCGCTTCTTCTCTGCAAGGGGAGGTGATGTGTCTGTTTTATACTGCATTTCTGTGGCAATGCAACCAGCAGCACCGTGATGCAGTGAAGATCCGGTGCAATGAAATAACAAGCATTTGCAATGCAAAAGGTCTTGCATTATTAAAGTTTGAGCTATTGGCGTTGCTAATAATAATGGAACACCAATAGCTCAAACATTCACTAATGCGAGACCTATTGCATTGCAAATGCTTGTTTTATAAGCGGAGACACTGAAGTTGTAAAGATACTACAAGTAAAATACTGTGCGTTTAATCCCTGTGTTACACATAGGGATTAAAAAATTCCATCCAGAGTGTTTTTCTGTTAAAGGCACGTACATCACTGTTTTAGCATTTCCAACATAGGCTAGTTATAGAATTGCCTCAGATAAGTGGCTAAAGTAGAATTGTTGCGATCAGGACGTACCAGAACTCATTGGGGGAGAAAGAAAGAAGGAGTATGTGACCCTAGAAAGCTACAGACTTAAAACATGCAGGTATAAATGTCAGGTGTGTCGCATGGTCTGATTCGCACATTTGTTCTTTGCTTTAACTAACATGAAATCAAGAGTACTGTAAGATAATACAAAAAAGTCAGATATACAAATTGTGTATGTCAGTTACCTTATCCCTTCCCTGTAGATCACCAAGTTCTCCCCGGTCATCCGGTCAAAAGTACTCTACATTTCAAAAGCTATCTGCCCCCAGCTCAAGATCCAGAGGCGACAACCCAGCCAAGTTAACCATACGCTTAGCCATTTACCTTCCATTTATCTAGCAAAAACATTCTTTTAAGAAAGGTTGGTGAGTAAAACATGTAATGCATTGGCTGAAAGGTTGGCAGGTTTGGGTGTTCAAGTGTAGAATCCACTGTGCTTTGCAGCTTGCATGGTAGCTTTGTGAAACATTGATTTTTGAAATATTTCCATCAGCACTACCGTGGAAAATAGATGTAAATCAAGTGCTAAGAGGGACTATTTGACTTGTCTGCATTTGTTGGCGTTTCCTAGTGAAAACGATATGCCGCATGCGTGAATGCTACACTGGTTACGTGGTGGACATAGGCCAAACTGTCTTGAGGATTTAGAGACCACATTTGTTATTCAATTTTTACAAGAGGCGGTTCGTGTCTGTTACAGGGAGTCCAACAGAGTGGAATCTTAGCAACACTATATATTGCTGCTAAGCAGAATACAGTGAAGGGTTGCTGAGGCCTGCCCTACACATGAAGATCTACAAGCACAAGGCAGCATCATTTGAGAAAAGCAAAAGTAAATCAGCACAGGTCTACTAAGAGTGCCTTGAGTGACCTCCACAGCGCCACATGCTCCAGTCAAATCGCAGTCTAGGAGGTCTGGGACTACCCATAGAACAGGAAGGACAGAAGTGCAAAGGTGTCAAAGACATGTGTGCAAAACAATAATGACTGAATCAACACGCAAGAAGGGGGTTTACTTCCAGATTTTCAGTATTAAAGCCTACAAATAAGTTAGTGTAGAAACATCTTCTCTATGTAAAACTTTTTAATGCTGAAAAATGATGGTTCTCGTGGTCCTAATACTTGAATATAGCAATAATGCTGAAGAGTACTGGTGCGAGTCATCCAAAGACGGTCCTGAATACAATGTTTTAATGATGAACTGTACTAGTATGGATACTCCTAGGACGAACTAGAATACACTTCTTTTTAATAAAACAATTTATTTAATTAGAGAAGGGCTGCACCACGAAAAAATAAGAGCAAATGGTCATGGCATTGTCGTCAACATCCTTTCTTATATGAAGTTACCTACACAAATTATAAGGCAAGAAACATTAGTTTAGTGGCGAGTTGTTCCGCTGCACGTGGCCGGACACAAGGACGTCATTGTATTGCACTGCGGGCGCACGTGTCTAGAATGCATAGTTCTGATGCAGCGCTGATGCTCGGGATCTTGATTGCAAAATCCTACTTCTAAACTGACAGTGGGGTCATCTCCTCTGAACCGCACGGTCACCCCATGGGACTGTCTGGGCATTGGGGTGCGGACTCAGTCGAGGGAAACAGCAGGAGGAAGGAAACGGCGGGAAGAGGGAAGAAACGAGCGGCAGAGGGAAGAAACGAGCGGGAGAGGGAAGAAACGAGCGGAAGAGGGAAGAAACGAGCGGGGGAGGGAAGAAACGAGCAGAAAGGCAAAACAGAGCATGACACGAAGCAGAGAAGGCACAGAGCAGAGAAGGCACAGAGGGTTGCAGGTGCAAGCAAGCTGGACAGGAAAACACTGGCAGGGGGAGCTGGCATGAGGACGTGATGTGGCCACGGACAGGCAAAGGATGAAAGATGCTCTCATTCTTGGTAAACTGAGGGCCAGTCCCCAGCAGGACGAGCACAACACACAACAAACCACAAGACCGACAAATACAAGTGGCGAGTTAACCTTACTCTGCAGATCCAACTTTGCACAAGAGACTCAGAGACACTGGAGCACACTGTGGTGATGTCAATAATGCATCCTTGCTTTCCATCTAGGCTGGCGCTACAGAAATACTGCAACATTCACACATGCATATAGGGCTGAATATTAGTCACTCTTTCCTCTTGTTCATTAGGCACACAGAATCTGACCCCACGAGGGTCCTGGAGACCTGTAATCAAGGCAAAAGATGTGCAGTTGGTCACTTGAAGAGCAGTGCAAAAAGGACAGCGGTCTTTAAATCATGGGAGCGAGGCTTGTACTCAACATCGCAACGTAATGAACAACTACAGTCATAACGCCACTCTCCCAGACGGCAGACTTTTAAACACAGATTACAACTCGTTCCAATATAGAACTTTCACACATTTATTCCAGTTGATGGGCCTCATTACAAATGACATGGATCGAAATTAATTCATGTTTTAATGCATTAATTTCGCTCAATCTGATTAGGACTTGTTTGGGGGTTTCCACATCCAATTTTACTATATGTGGGGAAGACTGGTCATACAATACTCCCTTGCTAGAAAAAAAGCTTCCCTTTCTTAGTCCCCCAAAAACCTACCTCCCCCCGCTGCACTCACAAGTCCGCACATACATTTACAACCGGATCAGAGCTGCTGGTACATGCAGGCGGTAAAATCCCATAACATGGCAAATTAAGTGTAGTTGGACAACCACAAAGGCTGACTCCATGCAATAATGTAACATTTCATGGAGTTCAACTCCTAATTGCATGGCATTAAGGTCACTTACATTTCAACAGAGCTCCAGTAGTTCAAGTTCAAATATCTTTATTCGAGTATACATTATCCATAAAAGTACAGACATACACATAATCACGTACATAGTCCATCATTATTAAAAATCAGCGTTAAAATATTCAAATAAAATATTACTAGGTTATCCATATCTTTGATGACGACGACGGTATTAAAGTGACAGTGTGCAAGG
Source organism: Lissotriton helveticus (assembly GCF_964261635.1). Taxonomy (NCBI): domain Eukaryota; kingdom Metazoa; phylum Chordata; class Amphibia; order Caudata; family Salamandridae; genus Lissotriton; species Lissotriton helveticus. The sequence continues at coordinate 99,893,912 of NC_136065.1, read as the reverse complement.
TGCGATATTTCCCTTTGGAGCAGCTAGGAATGAACGAATCACAATCTCAGATAGATTACAATTAGCAGCATCAGATAAAGTGCAACTGTGCACAGTGCAAGATGTAAGTGCAAGCAATACAAAAAACAATAAATACATATGGTACAGCCTAATCCGACAATCATCAATTCATAGAAGAACATGAACGAATGGCCATTTTCAGAAAGGTACACACTCGATATATAATGTCATCATCTTCAAGCTGGAGAATAGTTTTGTATGCTACCTTAAAATCCTTTATGCCTTTGGCTCTGAAAAACGGTATCAGTAGCTGCATGCTGTAATTTTGATAAAAAGAGCAAAAGAACAAAAAATGTAACAAGGACTGTTTCCCTAGGTTGCCACATGGGCAGGCCAAATTCTCAATATTGGGTTGATAGCCTATAGGGAAACACAGCAAATACTTTATTGATCCCGATCTGAGACGAAAAAGATGGCTACGCTCCCAGCGTGTAATATCTTTTAAAAGGTAACTAATGGGTAAGCACGAAGGGGGTCCGCCATCACCGGTCATTAAAATATACTGTTTCACGGATACTTTGGATGATCCCTGGGCGTATCTTGCATCCCCATAGTGTTTGTATAACATTTTGTGAATAATCTTTCCGTCAATTCCATCTAATTGGTCAGGATTATTAAAGATATCCTCAAGATTAACCGCAATCAAATTCGCCGGTACTAGGGCCAGCCAGGGGATATCACTACCCTTATCGTATTTTAGGCAATCAGCCAAGATTTCCCTAGTCAGGGTGGCTGCTGGGTTTTTCCAAACCTTTAGCCAGAACAGGACAGGGCGTGACCTAATATGGTCCTCCAGGTAAGACATTCTTAGCTCATTATGGCATACAAAGGTGGGCGATGAGATTGGTAAGCCCAAGAGCCTCCTACAAAATCTATTTTCCTCGACCTGAACGCTTTTCAAGTTTATGTGGCCCCAGATTTTAGCCCCATAGGTCATGGTGGGTACACATTGTGTCCTATAGGTTTTAAGTAGGGACAGTACCACCTCAATTCTTTTTGGTTTGGGGAGATTTAATACTGAGTTTATAGCTTTTAGAAATTTTGTCCGTCCATAGGCCAGATGTGGAGTCCAGGACCCATTGTCCGAAAATTGTATGCCTAGGTAAGGAAAAGTGCGAGTGCATATCAAAGAATCTTGGCCCAAAGTAATGCTATAATTAGAACGTTTCTTGGGGCCACAGCACATTAAAAAATATTTTTTTAAATTTGTGCAGAGATCCAAACTGTTCATAAAATCAGCAAATTCCCCAACTAAAACTCTCAAAGCATTCGGTGTACGACCCATTAAAACAGCATCATCTGCATATAATAAGGCAGGCAATTTATTACCATTAATTATGGTGACGTCGGGGGTTTGGTTAGACAGAGCATTGTGAAGTTCATTAATATATAAAATGAATAAAAGTGGGGCGAGAACGCACCCTTGTGTAACACCTCTACCGACCGCTATGTCTCCTGACACTGCTCCCTCCATACTTCTCCTTATCCGAGCCTTTAAATCTCTATGCAGATATGCTAGAAAGTACACCAAATCTTTGTCTAGACCATAATCCAAAAGACATTGCCAAAGCCTCGATCTATTAACAAAATCAAAGGCGGACGAGAGGTCCATAAATGCCAGGTAGAGCGGACTGTGTCGAGCGATGGTATACTTCCCTATTATTAAATTAAGGTTCAAACACTGTTCCACAGTACCCAGGTGACTTCGAAACCCCAACTGACATTTATTTAATATATTTTCGTCCTCTGCCCGGTTCCTGATCTTATTAAATAAAACTGTCCCCAATATTTTAAGAGTATTGTAAATTAACGAGATAGGCCTATAGCAGCTTGGATCAGATCTATTTCCTTTTTTAAAAATTGGGATAATTACAGAGGTTGACCATGTACTATGAATTTTTGTTGTGATTAAGTTGTTAAAAACATTTAATAACAAAGGGGCCCAGAACTCCGGCTTGAATTTTATAAGGTCGATGGGCAGCCCGTCCGGGCCTGGGGCTTTATTTTCCGCACTCTGAAGTATTGCCTCCTCGACCTCACTTAAGGACATTTGGATTTGGGTGGGCATAACATTTTCCAAAATGTCTTCACATTGGGGCGGGGAAGCATATATTTTTGAGAAATGGGCGACCCAAGCTTCACTAGTAATATTACAGGTTAGGGAGGTGGATGGATTCCCAAAAGCTCTCAGGGACTTAGTGGCAGACCAAAAATTATTTATGTTATTATGTTTAGCAGCGCAGGCCAGTTTGTTCCAATATTCCTTTAAGACCGTGTCACGCCTAAGTTTTATTACACATTTATAATTACACCTTAAAGTTCGAATAAGGGTAGGATCTCTAGGGGAAAACGGACAAGGCTGCTCTCAGGTCCCTATTGGCTCTGGAGCAGATATTGTCAAACCACCTAGGGTCAGATTTGTGTGCGGCTGCCGGTCTAGAAATCAATTCTTTAATGCCTGCGCATAGTAGAATAAAAGTGGAAACTGCCTCTGGATTTGGGGTCTGCCAGGGTAAGACAAGTCTCACAGAGAGAAGGATACGTTTTTACCATCTTCAGGAAGGTCTCCCTGTAATCCATACTCTTCCATTTGACTCTTAGGTTGTCGGTTGAGAGCTCTAAGTTTCCCGCTCCCAGTTCTCTTCTAATGTTAGGACGCGGGGCTACCCTTAATGAGACCGCGATGGGGTTATGGTCTCCAAAGGTAGATGACCTAACCTTCGCCCGAGTATGTGATCTTGTAGTGAGGGGGATATGAAGACAGTCTATGGTTGAGGCTCGTCCTAGACCTCTATAGGTGGGAAGTGGGTTATCAATGGTATTTATGGCTGCAATATCCATCACATTTAAAAAACTGCAGCTTGATCTCGTAGCTCATAACCTCTCTTACATGGATTGTATGGAATAAACTGGGGGGGAACTCCCAGTAATTCCTTTTCCTATCTTTGCGTTGAAGTCGCCCCCAGGCATATCCCTGCCGGTTTATACTTTCCCAGTAAATTATCCGGGTCCTGAATGAAGTTAAAAAGGTGAACAAAATTAACATTTGGTGTAGTTAAAAAATCATTATTATAAAAATTAATAAAACAAATGGAGGCGCCCCGTGTATAGATTAAAACTTGGAAGTTAATATTCCCAGACGGAATTGATTTAACTCTACCACCTGCGGCAATACTGACCCATGTTGATAAACCCCCAGATGGTCTACCATATTTGGAATTAGGGGGGATGATGTTAAAACACTCGTACCCTTCAAAGTATAGCTCTTTGGTTGCCCAGGTTTCTTAGAACATAAGGATGTTGAATTTGTTTATCATGTTAGCCCAATCTTCTATGTTTAATTTTGAAGCCAAGCCTGCCACGTTCCAGCTTAGGACCTTCAATGTTGAGTCAGAACAGTCAATTAGATGGGACTGTTTTTCCCCGGGGCTATTGATAAAAACCTCCTCCGCTACCGTGGTGGCCAATCTGGTAGAGTGAATTTTGAGTAAGGGTCAATCGAGGGTGTCTAGGTCAGAGATAGCCGAAAATCGATTTACCCACTGATAGGAAGGGCTAAAGAGTGGATGCTGAATAGGTGGTGGTTTATAAAAGAACCCTAGGGGTAAGGCACAAATGTTTGTTGAAAAAAGGCTATTGGTTTCTTTGATTGCCAGTATGGATCCAACAGTCCTAGGCCGCGAAAAAATAATAACAATGAAGTCCCCCCCTAATGGTTTTCACCGCGGGTCCCACCCAACCCACCCTACATACCATAAAAATGTTGTGCATGTCAGACCTCCTATACTCTTTGTGTTTAGCCATCCAGTCCACACATTTATTCCGCAGTTGTTCCCAAGATTCTGATGTATTTTTCTCTAGTGGGGGTGCCCCTGCGAGAGTTGATACGTATGGGCAGGATGCAGGTGGTAAATTTAAAACATCCTTATTTGGTTCGTTTTGCCCCTTGAAACCAGTATCGACAATACTCGTGCTGTCGGTCCACTTTGTACATCATCAGGGTTTACATTTTGGGTGGTACCAGGTTGTGTTGTTTTATTAGAATCAATTAAAGTTGGCAGCGACTTTACAGCTTGGGGCACTTGACGAACCAGTGGCATGTTAAGAGGGGGATTTACCGGGATGTTAACCTGTCGATTTGCCTCGTTATATTCCCTACACGATGGTGTAGCCTTGGTAGTTAAGGATTCCAGGCGATCTAGTCGCTTCCATAACTTATCAAAACTTTTGTCCACAAGCCCTTTAACACGATCGTACAATGTATCAACAATGATATCTATGGCAGTGCCCCCAAGTGTGAAGTTTTGAAAAAACAGTTTGCGTAGACTTCGTCTGGGTGGAATTACTTTGGGTGACCACATGAACTAAATCAATAGGATCACTACTTGTGACTGGATCTACAGAGTTCGTGGTACCCCTAATCCACGTGTTTAGCGTTGTACGTTGAGAGTTCAAACGTGGGGGTTGTCTTCGTTTGGGTTTGGGGCAGATTGGTTTCAACACCTTCCTCTTCTTTCTTGTCCCACATACTTCTGGGTTAGGGGATGAGGCCTGGTTGGCTGTAATCAGAGGTTCAATTGGGCTACATCCAGTTTCAAGATCGTCAATTGATCCTATAGAGCCATGACCTTCCTTGTCCAGCAAATTCTCTCCTATTAAAATTTGTGGCGTTCAGTCGCTCTATGTCTCGCTGTCTGTGCCTCACTTATTTCTGTAGTATCAATATGATCACAAAAAGGGGGTGCTGATGGACAGAGTATCTGAGTTAATCAGAACACTCCTACCCAGTCAACAGATCAGGGCTTGATCCATCACCGTTTTTTTAGCTCACTGCACCATCCCAGTTCAGAACCTGGCTACATGCAAATTAGTCTGTCCCTGGCCCAGTGCATCATGGGAACAGGGCAGACCAAACTACCAAGCCAATTCTTCACTGGAAAGGAAACAAGCTTCCGGTTCTGAACTGGGATGGTGCAGTGAGCTAAAAAACGGTGATGGATCAAGCCCTGATCTTTTGACTGGGTAGGAGTGTTCTGCTTAATTCAGATACTCTGTCCATCACCACCCCCCTTTTTGAATCGTTTTGGCCACCACAAGTGTGGAAGGGTATGCTCAGATGTGAGTCCCTTGCTCACTGCACCATCAGGATTCAAGCAAGCCGGGCCGAAGACGGCTGTTATGCCAGAAACCGGTCCCCGGAAGCTTGTTTCCTTTCCAGTAAAGAATTGGCTTGGTAGTTTGGTCTGCCCTGTTCCCATGATGCACTGGGCCAGGGACAGACTAATTTGCATGTAGCCAGGTTCTGAACTGGGATGGTGCAGTGAGCTAAAAAACGGTGATGGATCAAGCCCTGATCTTTTGACTGGGTAGGAGTGTTCTGCTTAATTCAGATACTCTGTCCATCACCACCCCCCTTTTTGAATCGTTTTGGCCACCACAAGTGTGGAAGGGTATGCTCAGATGTGAGTCCCTTGCTCACTGCACCATCAGGATTCAAGCAAGCCGGGCCGAAGACTGCTGTAATGCCAGAAACCGGTCCCCGGAAGCTTGTTTCCTTTCCAGTAAAGAATTGGCTTGGTAGTTTGGTCTGCCCTGTTCCCATGATGCACTGGGCCAGGGACAGACTAATTTGCATGTAGCCAGGTTCTGAACTGGGATGGTGCAGTGAGCTAAAAAACGGTGATGGATCAAGCCCTGATCTTTTGACTGGGTAGGAGTGTTCTGCTTAATTCAGATACTCTGTCCATCACCACCCCCCTTTTTGAATCGTTTTGGCCACCACAAGTGTGGAAGGGTATGCTCAGATGTGAGTCCCTTGCTCACTGCACCATCAGGATTCAAGCAAGCCGGGCCGAAGACGGCTGTAATGCCAGAAACCGCTGCCCGGAAGCTTGTTTCCTTTCCAGTAAAGAATTGGCTTGGTAGTTTGGTCTGCCCTGTTCCCATGATGCACTGGGCCAGGGACAGACTAATTTGCATGTAGCCAGGTTCTGAACTGGGATGGTGCAGTGAGCTAAAAAACGATGATGGATCAAGCCCTGATCTTTTGACTGGGTAGGAGTGTTCTGCTTAATTCAGATATTCTGTCCATCACCACCCCCCTTTTTGAATCGTTTTGGCCACCACAAGTGTGGAAGGGTATGCTCAGATGTGAGTCCCTTGCTCACTGCACCATCAGGATTCAAGCAAGCCGGGCCGAAGACGGCTGTAATGCCAGAAACCGGTCCCCGGAAGCTGGTTTCCTTTCCAGTAAAGAATTGGCTTGGTAGTTTGGTCTGCCCTGTTCCCATGATGCAATGGGCCAGGGACAGACTAATTTGCATGTAGCCAGGTTCTGAACTGGGATGGTGCAGTGAGCTAAAAAACGGTGATGGATCAAGCCCTGATCTTTTGACTGGGTAGGAGTGTTCTGCTTAATTCAGATACTCTGTCCATCACCACCCCCCTTTTTGAATCATTTTGGCCACCACAAGTGTGGAAGGGTATGCTCAGATGTGAGTCCCTTGCTCACTGCACCATCAGGATTCAAGCAAGCCGGGCCGAAGACGGCTGTAATGCCAGAAACCGGTCCCCGGAAGCTTGTTTCCTTTCCAGTAAAGAATTGGCTTGGTAGTTTGGTCTGCCCTGTTCCCATGATGCACTGGGCCAGGGACAGACTAATTTGCATGTAGCCAGGTTCTGAACTGGGATGGTGCAGTGAGCTAAAAAACGGTGATGGATCAAGCCCTGATCTTTTGACTGGGTAGGAGTGTTCTGCTTAATTCAGATACTCTGTCCATCACCACCCCCCTTTTTGAATCGTTTTGGCCACCACAAGTGTGGAAGGGTATGCTCAGATGTGAGTCCCTTGCTCACTGCACCATCAGGATTCAAGCAATCCGGGCTGAAGACGGCTGTAATGCCAGAAACCGGTCCCCGGAAGCTTGTTTCCTTTCCAGTAAAGAATTGGCTTGGTAGTTTGGTCTGCCCTGTTCCCATGATGCACTGGGCCAGGGACAGACTAATTTGCATGTAGCCAGGTTCTGAACTGGGATGGTGCAGTGAGCTAAAAAACGGTGATGGATCAAGCCCTGATCTTTTGACTGGGTAGGAGTGTTCTGCTTAATTCAGATACTCTGTCCATCACCACCCCCCTTTTTGAATCGTTTTGGCCACCACAAGTGTGGAAGGGTATGCTCAGATGTGAGTCCCTTGCTCACTGCACCATCAGGATTCAAGCAAGCCGGGCCGAAGACGGCTGTAATGCCAGAAACCGGTCCCCGGAAGCTTGTTTCCTTTCCAGTAAAGAATTGGCTTGGTAGTTTGGTCTGCCCTGTTCCCATGATGCACTGGGCCAGGGACAGACTAATTTGCATGTAGCCAGGTTCTGAACTGGGATGGTGCAGTGAGCTAAAAAACGGTGATGGATCAAGCCCTGATCTTTTGACTGGGTAGGAGTGTTCTGCTTAATTCAGATACTCTGTCCATCACCACCACCCTTTTTGAATCGTTTTGGCCACCACAAGTGTGGAAGGGTATGCTCAGATGTGAGTCCCTTGCTCACTGCACCATCAGGATACAAGCAAGCCGGGCTGAAGACGGCTGTAATGCCAGAAACCGCTGCCCGGAAGCTTGTTTCCTTTCCAGTAAAGAATTGGCTTGGTAGTTTGGTCTGCCCTGTTCCCATGATGCACTGGGCCAGGGACAGACTAATTTGCATGTAGCCAGGTTCTGAACTGGGATGGTGCAGTGAGCTAAAAAACGGTGATGGATCAAGCCCTGATCTTTTGACTGGGTAGGAGTGTTCTGCTTAATTCAGATACTCTGTCCATCACCACCCCCCTTTTTGAATCGTATCAATATGATCTGCACATTGAGGTTTTAAGGGGCCCAAGGACAGTCTTCTCTCAGCTAGCTCGATTTCACTGCTAACCAAGTTCATTGCCTGTACCAGCATGGTATTTAGGGATATTATTTTGCGCGCTGGGGTGGTGGCGCTGCGTTTGCCCATAATGTCACAGCTTAATTTCAGATAATTGTCAAATAGTAAAGCACGCCACTCACCGCTTATAGTCCAATTGAAGGTTGCGCTCCGATTGTTACAGGGTTGGCCCAGCCCAGCCCCGACCGGCCCCGGACGGCCACAGACGGCCCGCCCTTTGCCAGGCTTAGCCCAGCGTCTCCAGTAACCTTCAGAAAGAGTTAAGAAACGGACCTATTCGAACTACACATGGATATTACAAGCATTTGCAATGAAATAGGTCAAGCATTTACGTGAGTTCGAGCTATTGACATAGTTTTTAAAACATAAATAAAAGGCAGTCATTTGCAATCTCAATAGCTCAAACTCGCATAAATGCTAGACCTAATTGCATTGCAAATGCTAACAGCTGTCCTGCAGTTCCCCCGGGGCACAAGCAGGCATCCACTTCTGTCAGGACAGCTGATCGGAGCAAAAAGACAGAAGTGGATGCCTGCTTGTGCCCCGGGGGGACGACATTAAAAAACCAGGTTAGACTAGCCTTCCGCGAAACACACGGACTGCGCCACAAAGTCACATGTACACAGCAGGCAGATTCATGGGCATCTGCAGAAATTTTTCGGGGGGGGCCTAACCTGGCAAACGAAGGGGCGTGGCTGTTAATCAATAGGGGCGGGGCTAAAATGGCAGACAATCAGGATCGGGTAATGCTCAGGCCAAGCTGAGAAAAAAAAGTGGTGAATTCTGCATTTGAAACTGGACAACAATTAGAGCACACTTATGAACCTTAATATTACCTCCCCCCCCCCCCCGGCCGCTAAAAACTCATACATTCCCAGATCCCTAAAATGAGCCCCCTGACACCCCAAAACCCATACCCACCTGGAACCCTAAAATTAGCCCCCTGGTACCCCAAATACCCACCCTGAACCCTAAAATTACCCCTGCCCCCAAAAACTCATACCCGCCATGTACCCTAACATTACCCCTACCCCCAAAAACTCGTAATCGCCCTGAACCCTAAAATTACCCCTGGCTCCCCAAAACTCATACCCACCTTGAAACCTAAAATTATCACTGCCACCCCAAAACCCATACCCAACCTGAACCCTAAAATTACCCCACTGGCATCCCAGAAGCTGAACGCAACAGGGCCGATTTACAAGCCCCTTGCACCACTTTTGCGTCACTTTTAACATGGGAAAAGTGACGCAAAAGTGGCCCAAGGGGCTTGTAAATCTGCCCCTACAAGCTTACACTACATTTGCATATTCGTAGGGGGCTGTCCTCCTTGACGTTTCCATGCATGCAAGTCTAAAACACCGTAACCTAGATATGCAGCCTGTAGGTAATGCTGGTGATGCTGTAGAATGCATTAAAGTTACTGGAACTTACTTAACAACTGCTGCCTGTTCTTCTGATACTATTCAGTGGAGTCGGGCTGATCAGCAGCACTGTCGTCCTGGCATCCAGCCCCTCCCGAAGGTCTCACTTTCTAGATAGGTATGGGTCAAACGTCTCCTGGATTCTCCTTGCCTGGGTCTCCTCTGCTTCTTCGTCAGTGCCCTTGGATGCAAAAAAAGACAGATCCCTGGCCCTGTTCACCATTTATCTGGTGAGCAGCGCCGTGGATGTGTATTCCATACAAGTGCACAGACAGCAAGGTGAAAGGGATGGCAGTGCAGGTGACACTTTTCCTTTGTAAAGTAATTCCTGCTGGCTTCATAGCCCAGGGTGTGCTGTCTGTGCACTAGTATGGAATACACAACTATACAAGTGCACAGACAGCGAACCCTGGGCTATGATGCCAGCAGAAGGAATATGCTACTTACCAGTATGCATCTGTTCTTGGCATGTAGAGCTGCAGAGTTGTACACTTAGCAATAGATCGCCACCTGGTGTTGGGCTCGGATGATTGCAGGTTGTTGTGTTCTTGGAAGAAGTCTTTGTAGTCACGAGATAGGTGACTCCTCCCTTGGACAATACTGCGCATGGTCATCGACTCCATCCTCAGATTGTTTTTCGCCATGATGGGAAATGATGGAGTTAGTAGAAGTAAAGAGAAAGGATGTCCATGCGTGTGCATCTAAGTAAGATGAGTACTGGAACGGATACAAGTCCCGGGGAGGCGGGAGGGCGTGTACAACTCTGCAGATCTACATGCGAAGAACAGATGCATACTGGTAAGTAGCATATTCTGTTCGAGGCATATGAGCTGCAGATTGTACACTTAGCAACGATTGTGCAGCAGTGTCTCCCCTAGCGGTGGTCGCTTGTATCCGTTGCAGCATACTGAAATAGTGTTTTAAAGACAGCTTGGCCTACTGCAGCTTGCTGCTTGGCTTGCATGTCAACACAATAGTGTTTAGTGAAGGTGTGTATGGTAGACCATGTTGCTTCTTACATATGTCCTCTAGTGGTAGGTTTCCTAAGAAAGCCATAGAGGCTCCTAGTTTGCGAGTGTAGTGCGCTCTAGGAGGAACTGTTAGTGTACGTTTAGCTTTTTGATAGCATATTTGAATACACTTTACAATCCATCTGGCAATTCCTCCTTTAGAGATGGGATTGCCTTTGTGTGGGGAAGAGAAAGATACAAATAGTTCTTTTGTCTTTCTCATTTAGTCCTGTCTGTTTAGTATAAAAGAGCTCTTCTAACATCTAAGGTGTGTAAAGCCCTTTCCGCAACAGAGTCTGTTTTTTGAAAAAACACTGGTAACTTTACTGATTGGTTAAGGTGAAAAGGAGTAATCACTTTTGGCAGGAATTTTGGATTGGGTCTAAGAACCACTTTGTTAGGATGTATCTGAAAGAATGGTTCTTCTATTGTGAATGCTTGTATTTCACTAACTCTTCTGAGAGAGGTGATAGCAACAAGGAAGGCAGTCTTCCATGTTAGGAATTGCAGTTCACACTTGTGTAAAGGCTCAAAAGGGGGACCCATAAGTCTTGTAAGGACCTCGTTTAGGTTCCATACTGGTGCTGGTGCAGGTGGTAACCTCGGTGGGATTATTAGTTTTAATCCTTTCATAAATGCTTTTATCGCAGGTACTCCAAAGAGAGATAGATGCTGTCTATTTTGTAAATAGGCTGCAATTGCTGCTAGGTGCAGTCGTATGGAAGAATAAGCCAAGTTGGACCTTTGTAGGTGTAGAAGGTAGCAAATAATATTTTGGATGGAAACATCCAATGGATCAATGTGATTGTTGTTACAGTATATTGCAAATCTTTTCCACTTAGCAGCATAACATGCTCTAGTGGTGGGTCTTCTAGCTTCTTTAATTATATTCATACAGTCTGGTGGTAAGTTTAAGTAGCCAAACTCTAAGACCTCAGGAGCCAGATCACCAAATTCAGTTGGCTTGGTTCTGGGTGCCTTATTTCTCCATGGTTCTATGTTAACAGGGATGGCGTGAGCCGTAATTTCTGATGTGGAACCAGTGAGAGATCTAGTAGCGTGGTGAACCACGGCTGACGTGCCCATGTGGGGGCCACTAGTATTAGTTTGAGAGACTGTTGTCTGAGCTTGCGTACTACTAGTGGAATGAGTAGGAGAGGCGGAAAAGCGTACGCAAATCTGCCTGACCAGTTCATCCACATTGCATTCCCCTCCGACCGTGGGTGTGGAAACCTGGCGGCGAAGGTTGGGCATTTTGCGTTTTCATGTGTAGCAAACAGATCTATTTGTGGCTGCCCCCACCTTTGGAAAAATGGTTAGAGAACCTGTGGGTGCAACTCCCATTCGTGAATCTGTTGTGACTGACGACTCAACAGATCTGCTATTTGATTGTGAATTCCTGGAAGGTGTTCTACAGTCAGGTGTATGTTTTGAGGGATGGCCCATCTCCAAATGTTCTGTGCAAGCTGGGACAGTTGCAGAGAGTGCGTCCCCCCCTGTTTTTGTATATAATACATAGCTGTCATATTGTCCGTCCGGATTAGAACAGCTTTGTTTTGTACTTGTACTTGAAAAGTCTTAAGTGCTAGGAAAATCGCTAGCAACTCTAAATGATTGATGTGGAACAGTTTTTGTTGGCTGTTCCATTGGCCTTGAGTGGTATAGTGCAGGAGATGGGCTCCCCATCCTGTGAGGGATGCATCTGTTGTGAGCACTATTTGTGGAACAGGGTCTAGGAACGGCCGTCCCTTTGTCAAGTTTTTGGTGTTCCACCATTGCAGAGAGCGATATGTACAGCTGTCCACCAACACCAGGTCTGTGAGCTGACCTTGAGCCTGATTCCATTGTTGTGCTAGTCATTCTTGTAGTGGGCGCATTTGCAGTCTTGCGTGAGGAACTATGAAGATGCAAGATGCCATCATGCCTATTAGTTTCATGAACACTCTGGCTTGGAGAGTGCTGGCATTGAAAAAGGGAGACTAAGCTCTGAATGCTTTGAATCCTGGCTTAACTGGGATACGCTAGAGCTGCCGATGTGTCTATGGTAGCTCCTAGATATTGGTGAACGTGCGAAGGCTCTAGGTGCGACTTGGTGTAGTTTATTGTAAACCCTAAGTCGTGTAATGTTTGTATTGTTTGTTTTGTGTGGTGTACACACTGGTTGAACGATCTTGCTTTTATGAGCCGATCGTCGAGATAAGGGAAGACATGTATTTGTTGTCTCCTGAGATGTGCTGCTACTACTGCTAAGCACTTTGTAAACACTCATAGTGCTGTTGTGACCCCGAATGGAAGGGCTTTGAACTGATAGTGTTGTCCTTGTATGACAAATCTTAGATACTTCCTGAACGCAGGATGTATAGGAACATGGAAATAGGCGTCCTTTAGGTCTAGTGTTGTAAGAAAGTCTCCCTGTTCTAGTAATGGGAGTACTTGTTGTAAAGTGATCATGTGAAAATGATCCGACTGTATGTAGTGATTTAGGGGCCTGAGGTCGAGAATAGGTCTTAATGTCCTGTCCTTTTTGGGTATTAGGAAATACAGGGAGTAGACTCCTGTTCCTTGTTCCTGTAAGGGGACCACTTGAATAGCATCTTTTTCTAGAAGTGCTAGAACTTCCTGTTGAAGCAGTGTTATGTGTTCTGTGGACATTGGACGCTGCCTGGGTGGTATGTTTGGGGGGGTTGCTGTGAGTTGTAGGCAGTAACCATGTTGGATAATTTGACTTACTCACTTGTCTGTTGTGATGAAATTCCAGACAGGTAGGAACTGTGATAGTCTGCCCCCCACAGGAGTGGAATGCTGTAGGGGAGGCAGAGGGAAGTCACTGTTTGGGAGTGGAAGAGGAGCGGTTGTTATTACCTCTACCTCTTCCCTTATTGTTGTTGCCTCTGTACCCTCCTCTAAAGTAGCCTTTATTAGAGGGGGTTTGTGTATGTGTTTTAAAAGATGATGTGTTATCTGCGCCGGTTTGCTTGGAGCCTCCTCTATAAGAGGAGCGGCGAAAAGAACTTCTAGTCTGGGTGGATTGTAATGCACACATAGACTTGGCAGTGTCTGTGTCCTTTTTCATCTTCTCTAGTGTGTTATCTACTTCATGCCCGAACAACTGGTTCTGATTGAAGGGCTGGTTTAGGATGGTAGTTTGTACTTCTGGTTTGAAACCTGAAATGCGTAACCATGCATAACGCCTGAGAATGACACTAGTATTAACTGCTCTGGATGCTGTGTCAGCTACATCTAGTGCGCATTTAATTGAGGCATTCGATATTAGTTTGCCTTCTTGTAAAAGCTCTGCTGCCTGATCTTTGTATTGATCTGGTAGGTGTTCCATTCATTTTTCTAGTTGGTTGCAGAGAGCCCTGTTGTAGCGTGAGAGTAAGGCTTGTGTGTTTGCTATGCGCCATATGTTTGTTGCTTGCGCAGCAATCCGTTTCCCTGACGCATTAATAATCTTTGATTCTTTGTCAGGTGGGGGGGGGGGTGTCACCAGAAGTCTGAGAGTTGGCTCTTTTACATGCATTTGACACTACCAAAGAGTCTAATGGCAGATGTCCCTTAATGTAGACTGGATCAGCTGGTGTTGGTCTATACTTTTTCTCTATTCTGGGATTTAGTACCCTACACCTTACTGGAAAAATCTCTGGTGCATGTTTAATGACCCCTTTGATCATAGGTAGTATTTGAGTAGACCTTTGTGACTGCTCAAAAGTGTCTAATAAGAAATCCTCCTCAATGGCATCAGAGTGCATTGGAACCCCGTGGTAAAGTGCAGCTCTGTTTAAAAGATGATTGAACCCAATACTATCCTCTGGGATATTCTGGGATGACATCATCTTCATCTAAAGGGTATGTATGTGGCTCTGTTACATCATCCCCCCCACCTAAGTCATACTCTTCGTCAGTGTGGTGTGATGATGCAGGAGATTGAGCAGGAGAAGTTATAGGCTCAGTATAGGGAGTGATAGGAGAGGAAGAAGGTGAAGGAGAGGAAGGGTGCATTGGAGAAGTTGCACAATCCTTTTTGGCAGGAACCACAGTTGGGAGTGGTGTGTCTGCTGGTCTTTTCTTATGAGGAATTGCTTCCACATGTCCAGTTTTTGGATTAATATAGACTTTTTTCTGTTTAGGATCTGGTCTAAACAGATCTTCCTCTTCTATAATTTTCCTCTGCGTCGATTTCTTCGGTGCCGATAGTGGTTGTTTAGTGTTTTTTACCTTAGGAGGAGTGATTGAGTCCTGTGGCAATTTCTTCGGTGCCGAAGGTGGTTTAGGCTTGTCTGTATCAGGCCTTGGAGTCTTTGGTACCGCTATCGAAGATTTCGGCGTGGAGACAGGTTTTGTTGGGCCTGCAGCGCCGGAATCTAGCTTCCCTTCTTTATTTTTGGAACCGGATGGTTTCGGAGTCTAAGCTTTCAGGTCCGTTACAGTTTTTGGTTTTGGCACCGATGTCTGTTTAGGTTTGGGTGCCGAAGAGTCTTTGGGCGCCGAAGGGCGTGTTAGTTTCGGTGCCGAAGAGTCCTTCGGTGTCGAAGGATGTTTCGGTGCCAATGGAGGAGGTGGAATTGGCACATGTGGTTTTTTTCAGTGCCGAGGCGCCGGAAGGCGTAGTCTTTTTCCTCGGAGCCGAGCCCGAAGGCCGGGCGTCGGAGGGTAAATTTCGGTCTCGACTGGGCCCCATGTGCGGAGTGCTGACCGTTGCCTTTGGTTTGGGCAGTGTCTGTTGTGCAGGGGCAGAGGTACTCACGGGTTGTCGAGATGGAATCGAATCGTCCGAGTCCTCTGCTCCCGATATGATCTGGAGATCAGGCGAGTCTTCCTCGGCGACGAGTGGAGCCTCGTCCTCGGAGAATCTTCGAGTGGGTTCTCGTCCTCGGAGACGTCTTCTTCGACGATCTCCTCCTCAAAGATGCCCTCTGGTGCTGGCGCTGATCTTCTCATCTCGTGTCGACGGGCCCTCCGATCCCGAATGGTCTTCTATGATCGGAAGGAGCTACAGGCTGTGCAGGTCGACTCGTCGTGTTTCGGCGATAGACAGAGGTTGCAAACCTCGTGATGGTCGCTATGAGGGAATTTTGCTCGACATACCGGGCATCTTTTGAATGGAGTTCTGTCCATGAGGCGTAGGCCGTACGGCGCCGATAGGCCCAACGGCCCGCGTCGACGCACCGCAATGTAGCTGGTGATGTTGAAAAGTTTATTCGATGTCGAAAGTTGTTTGTCTAAAGTTTCACGCTTCGAAAATGCCGAAAAGAGTCTTTTCTAGCCGGAGCGGAAAACTATTATCTGGACCCAGTGGCGGAAAAAACCAATCTGAGGATGGAGTCGATGACCATGCGCAGTATTGTCCAAGGGAGGAGTCACCTATCTCGTGACTACAAAGACTTCTTCCAAGAAGACAACAACCTGCAATCATCCGAGCTCAACACCAGGTGGCGATCTATTGCTAAGTGTACAATCTGCAGCTCATATGCCTCGAACATTCCTATACAAAAGAAAAGCGTCACCTGCACTGGCCATCCCTTTGCTCCTGCTGTGCACATCTTCCCACTCCCACGATGAGGCAGCTAGAAGTGGTGATTTGTCATTCTGAGGGGTGTGAATGTTACAAGAATGTGTGTGCCTGTCAGACAGCTTCCCGGCATAGCACACACACACAGCCGCACCAGAGTACTTCACAAAGGTCTTTAAAAGACCATTTACTTGGTATTGAGGCTTTGTTGGGTTTTCACCCCTACTTCGAGCCCCTGCATCTTCACTCTGCACAAGGCTTTGGCTGGATGAATTAGCCCATCCTCCCGAAATTTGAGGGAGACAAGTTGACGTGATGTTTAAAAGAGGGGTGAACGAGTGTTTGAAGACGCAGAGTGGTGACCGTGATGGGGCAGACATTTAATGCAGTTTCATTTTCAAATGGGTTTATTGTACAAATCTTATTTGACAGACTCGCAGACAACAAATGCTGCTGCCTCTCCATGGCATCTGAAAGTTTTTTTCTGGAAGTTGGGTCGACGAGCTGATCGGGTTCTTTTCTTCCTTCATGTGATGGTGATGAGTAGGTTGCAGGGCGCCTGCACTTGTCGCCTCTGCTATTGGTAGGCCCCTGTTTCCATCTGAACACCGAGGATCACCCTTTTACTCATCCATCCATCCACCCTTTCACCCTATCCATCCATCCACTCTTCGACACATAAATCCATTAACTCATGCATCCAGCCATTCACCCGTTCAGTCCTACATTTACCCATCCCCCTTCCTCTTTCAATTCCCCTTTCACTTAGCCATCCTTCCATCCACCCACCCACCCATCTACTCATCCACTCATGAATCCATCCATTGAACCGATCATCCATCCATCCCTTCACTCATCCATCCACCGTTTCACTAATCTATCCATCCTTTTGTCCAGGTACCCGCCCTTTCACTCACTCATCCCAACCTTACATCCACCCTTTCATTCATCCATTCATTGTTACAGGGGCGTAACGCAGGCCCCTGCAGCCCCCGCGGTGCGGAGGGGCCCTCACACTCCAGGAGCCCCCGTCAGCTGGGGGGCACTAGATTGAGCCTGGAGGGGGCCCCTTCACGTACCCTGCAGGGGGGCCCCCTCAAGGTTCGTTACTCCACTGCATTGTTACAGTTTAAAATTTCTGGTTTGACCTGCCTTTGATTGCATATTTTATCACCTGTTTTGTGTTTTAAACTTGTGGGTTTCCCTGCCCATGATTGCTTGCATTTAACCTGTTGAATTGTGGGATTTGCAGTCCAACCTCTGTAGTTTGTCCCTCTCATTCCTTGGTGACAAATCTGTTTAACCTCCAAATGTCTCCTTTGCTCTGTGCTAAGGCCTGTGTGTTAACACAGTTCAGACCGGAAAACATGACGGCCGGCTAGAAGCGGGTCGCGGGTGTCAGGGGTCGTGACGATGTGAGGAAGGAGTGCTGGGGCAGAGACCGGCTGGATAAGGAACGGAGGATCAGAATTGTTTGTTAGCTCACCTTTGTATTATGTTGTGAGCGGATATCTGGTTTTCTGTATTCTTGTGGACATCTTCTGCTGCGTTTTTGAAACGTATGGCGGATGAAGCTGGAGGGACCGGACTGAGTTGCGTGGAGGCGGAGGAGGAGCCTGAATCTGCAACAGAGCCGGGGAGTGGTAGTTGCAGCAGAGCGGCGCTGGAGCTTGGTAGAGGGCGTCGAGCGGCGACAAGGATTCCCTTGAGAGGTGCCGGGGGTCATGGGAGAGGAGAGGAGCCTCTGGCGGTGGTTTCGACTGGGGTAAAGGGAGCAAGGGGAATTGTGAAAGGATCCCCCCACCCTCATGTTCGGTTGCTAAATCGGAGATTAGGAATATAGCAATAGCTGCAGAACACCCCAGATACACGCTAAGAAGCACGAGGAAGGGGGGAGGCGACACATCGCTGTGTAAGCTGAAAGCCCCAGCTAAGAAAAACTGGAAGTTTTGCTCTGTCAAAGAAGGGAAAAACCTGTAAAGGAGGGGAGGCAGACACTAAAAAAGGAAAACAGAAGGATCTGGAATATAAGTTAAAGACGACCGCGTCTCTGAATTCCTATTTCAAACCTATTCCAAAAGTACTAATATTGAAGGCACACCCTACACTGTCTAATCAGGATACTGACATTGAAAAGGGTAAAAGGGGTACAGACGGCGGCTTGAAGAATTCAGAAGTGCGGGATTGGTCTTTGCCTTTAACCCCTAATCGGTTTCAAGCTTTGACGATAGAGATGGAGGAAGAGGGGGAGAATGCACAGAATAATGGCGAAGTGGGTATTACAGGCACCCCACCGCAGTTGGATGCAGTGTCGCTTGTTGAGGGTCTCCCAGAGGTGGGGAACTGGGGGGGGGGGGTGGAGAGGCCCTGGTGATAGCATGCAGCCCAATGAGAGATCAGAAGCTTCTGGGAGAATCTGGGGTCGATCCCGAGTTAGATAGTTCTGATTCTTCAGTTTTAGCCCTTCTTAAAAAATTGGAGAAGGATATTCATCAGGGTTTTGAGGCTTCCAATAAAAACCAAGAGAGTATAAGAGCTTCTTGCAGTTTATTGGAGGCTAAGTTTGACAAATTAAGTGCCCGTACTGAATTGTTGGAGTCTGAAGTGATGCGTGAGAGGGTTTTAGATAATCATAAAGAGATTGAGGCCATTAAATTTAAAGAGCGAGAGAGCGATGATCGAGTCGATAGGCTTGAAAATATGCAAAGGCGAAATAATCTAAAAAGTCTGAAGTTACCGGAAGGAAAGGAGGGATCTGATATAAAAAAATATGTAGTGCAATTGCTTAAGGCAGAGTTACAGCTAGAAGAAGCAGAAGAAGTGTTATTGCGTGATATTCAGAGGATTCATCGAGATACTTTCAGGCTGAACCCAAACCGCTCTAAACCCAGAAAGATACTGATTAATTTCTTGACATATAATTTGAAGGAAAAAATGTTGGCTACCGCTCTTAAGAAGAAGAGTATAATGGTTGACGGAATTTCAGTGGAAGTAAGGTCAGATTTATCACCGGCTACAGCCAACAGGCAATGGGAGTTGGGGAAGCGCATGGAACCATTAAGAGCATTGGGGGCTAGGGTCCAATTAAAATTCCCAGCTTTCCTAAAAATTATGTGGCAAAACAAAATGTATTCGTTCCGGGCGGTTGAGGAAGTGGGTGCCTTTTTGGAACAATGTCAAGGGGAGTAATTGGTAAGGCAGAGGGGGAGCAGATTAGTGAAGGTCGGTTCTCTGCTCGGTAGTAGTATTGATGTGTAGGGAGAGTTAGGTAAGGTGTTGTGCACCGCCACTACCGACACCCACAAGGCCAAGGCCATGGGTGTTTTGGTTGGGTTTTCCAAGGGTGGGGGGTGGCAGGGGGGAGATGGGGGGGAGGGCAAGGGGTAGGGAGGTGAGATTGGAGGGGGAAAGGAGGGAGGGGGAGGGGGAAAATAATGAAAATATCCTCAGAAGCATTCTTGCCACCATAAGGTGGGAGTTGTATGTCAGCTGTTATGAGTGGGGTTAACTCCATGGAATTAAGGTTTCTCACATGGAATGTTAATGGCTTACGAGTAAAATCCAGGAGGCAATTAATTTTAAAATATTTGGAAGATTCCTCTGCGCATGTTATTATTTTACAGGAGACGCATTTGACCAATAAGGAAAGTAAGGAGATTTTTTCAGTTCAACATTGGATTGCTAGCGCATTTTTTACACCTCAGGAAATAGTTACAAAGGGGGTGGCAATTCTGATTAGGAAGGGGGTCAAGGTTGTTATAGAAGGTAAGGCAGTAGATAAGAGGGGCAGATGGGTGATTGTGAAATTAAAGGTGGCAGGGGAAATGCTGGTGGTTGTCGGATATTATGGGCCGAATTTAGATGATGTGACCCCCTTGGATGAGTTGGCTGGGGAATTATTAGGTTTTTCAGGAAAAATAGTTATGGCCGGAGATTTTAACGCAGTGTTGGACGGTAAGCTGGATCGTTCAGAAAAAAGTAGAGCTATGGTAAATGGTAAAATGTCTGCCAGAATAAAAATGCTTATGGCACATCCAGGATTGTGTGATATATGGAGAATAAAAGCAGGTCTGCAGCCAGGATACACGTACTACAATAAAAAATACAACCATAGGTCTCGTATAGATTACTTTCTGACTGACGTAAGGCTAAAAGATCGGGTTACGAAGGTGGAACATCTCGGCGCCCATATTTCAGACCATTCAGCCGTTCTAATGAATTTAAAACTGGGAGCAGAAGGTTTGACTTCAACTTGGAGGCTGGATTGCACAATCCTCTTAGATAGGGCCTACTTAGAAGTTCTTAGTGGTGAAGTACAGGTGTTTTAGAGAAAAACGAAGGGTCAGCTAAAGTGGAGATTGTGTGGGACACCTGTAAGGCCTTTTTGAGAGGGAGACTGGGCGCTCAGGGTGCTAAGAAGAGAAGGTTATATCATAGGAAGGTTTTGGACTTGGAGGAGGAAATTCGTTCATGGGAGGCTAAAATATTAAGACAGGGGAACCACAAGATGAAAGAGGAGGCAACAAATAAGTTGCTTGCATTAAAGGTAGAATTAACAACAGTGTTGTTTCAGAGAGTTAAGGAAAAGTGGGAAGTTAGTCAGTTGGCTCATTTTTCCTATGGAGAAGGGTGCAGCAAACTTCTAGCATGGAAAGCTAAAAGAGACCAGGTACGGAATCAGATAAAAGAATTTTAAAAAGTTGATTCTGGTGTCACTATAACGGATAGCAGGGGGATAGCGGAAGCTTTTATTGAGTTTTTTCTGAATGTATATAGGGAAGATTTATGCCCAAGACACTCGGAGATTGAGGGATGGTTACAACATATGGAACCTCTTTCAGGTAATCTAATGGGGGTGTTAAATAATGTAATATCCCAAGCAGAGGTGGTAAGGGTTATTAAAGAGAGCAAGAGAGGAAAGGCACCAGGGCCTGGTGGTCTTCCGGTAGAGGTATATAAAGTGCTGGCAGATGTCATTGCTCCTATATTGTGCCAATTGTTTAATCAGATATTTACTGGTAATGCTGCTATACCTAGCTCCTGGAATGAGGCAACAATCTCTCTAATACCTAAGCCAGGAAAGTCACCTAGATATATGGATTCATATAGACCGATATCACTACTAAATTGCGATTATAAGCTTTTTTAAAAAAATATGGCAGATAGATTAAGTAGGGTTATCCCAAAGCTGATCCACCAAGACCAAAAAGGTTTTAAGGGGCGCTTTTTAAAAGAGTTACCTTTTTCTCTCATTGGTATTATAGATATGGCCTCTGCTCATAAATCTCCCTTGGCGGTGATTGCTTTGGACACCGCCAAGGCTTTTGACCGGGTAAACTGGGTTTTCTTAAAGGCACTCCTGCAACATCTTAAGTTAGGGAAAAACTTTACTGAGTCTCTCCTGTCCTTATATTGTTCTCCGACATCGCGTGTTCTGGTGAAGGGGATATTAACCCAGCCTGTTAAAATAATGCGTGGGACAAGACAAGGGTGTCCTTTATCACCCTTGCTATTTAATTTATACATAGAACCTTTAGCCTGTAGAATTAGGAGTTCGGATAGGATACCCCCATTTGTGTTCAGGGACTGGTCAAAAAAAATGGGCTTGTATGCAGATGATCTTATTTATTCTTCTAATTTGTACCAGTCTTTGGAGGGTCTTGTAGAATTAACTAAAGAATTCGGAGCAGTTTCAGGTTATGAGATAAATCAGGACAAAACTGAGATTATGACCTGGAACTTGAATGCAGAAGGGATAGCCGATAAGAAAGAAATGAGATATTTAGGGGTTAGGATCACCCAAAATATTGAGGATCTTACTAAAGTGAATTTCTTCAAGATAAAAAAAGAAATTTTGTCCACTCTTAGGGGTTGGATGCACTTGCCACCGTCTTTGTATGGCCGTACTAATTTAATTAAGATGGTCATCCTGCCGAAGGTTACGTTTTTGTCTGAGACTATCCCCCTTGGGTTTAAGAATGAGTGGCTGGCAAAATTGCAGAGTGAGATAGCCTCATTTATATGGGCGTCAAAGGGGTTGCGTCTCTCCTGGAAAAAACTAAGGAGGATAGTAAGCAAGGGAGGTTTGACGGCCCCGGACTTGCAAATTTACTCGTGGGCCTTCTGTTTAAAAAACTGTAGGATGTTGCTGGGTACCCTGACCTCATCGACGATTGGAGGACTGTTTGGTGTAATGTTAAAGGGCTGCGACTATAAGGATTTTGATTTTCTTTATAAATTTGCAGACCCTACATTTTTAAAAAAAGGTTAGACTTAAGGTCCTTCGGGATTTCGCGGAGATCTGGTACAAGATAAGGAAGTTATTAAAACTACCGTATTATAGTTATATGGCTCCGTTGTGGGAGTCTCCGGGGTCTCCGCAGTGGACAAAGGATGCTTTGGCTCTCCCGCTAAAGAGGGCGGGCCTAATCCAGAGATGGAAGGACTTGTTCCAGGAGGGCAAGTTGGTGTCTTGGGGCCAGTGTCAGCAAATGTGGGGGCATGTTTTTTCAAGATATAAGTATTTGCAGATTCAGAGTTGGGCCAATAACTCTGACAATACAGTTGGTGTTCAAAATGACTTTGAAGTAAAGCTTGGTTCAGAGGGGGTCTTCAAGAAGGAGGTGGCCATGTGGTATTGGATGATACTGGATTTGGAAGATGGTCCTTTTCTGCTTCCGGAGGTTTTGTGAAAGGAATGCTTGCCGAAGATAGCGACGGAGAAACAATGGCAAGTAACAATGGCTATGCTTTACAAAATTGTTAAACCTGCAAACTTAAGGCGAAACCATTTGTTTACGATCCACAGGGCGTACTGGTCCCCCCGCAGACTTTCGAAATTTAAAGCCGGCGGTATGGTGGAATGTCCAAAGTGCAAGACCCCCAACGCAGATGACCTACATATGTTCGTGTTTTGTCTGAATATATGACAATTTTGGCTGGATGTAAGTAGCTGTCTGTCTCAAGCCCTGAACCTTCAGATTGAGGTAAGCCCCGAATTAGTAATAACGGGGAGATATGATTTAGAGAGAAAAAGCATGAATGATAATGCGAAACTTATTTTTTATGCTATTTTGTTAGCCCATAGAGAGTTGTGCAAATTGTGGGTTTCGCCGCTCTCCCCCAAAGTAATGGACTGGATATTGGCCATGAGATACACTGCAAAGTTGGACATTTCAGATCACACCAAGAAAAGACAAGGTTTTTGGCTACCCTTTACTTTTCGTTTTGGGTGAAGTAGCAGTTGGAGAGGGTGGGAAATAATGTAAATAACAAAGGAGGAGGAAAAAAAATAGAAGTCCGATGATTAAGCCTCCGTCTATCTCGCTGGTAGTTATTTCTTTTTAATCCAGGTCGATACTAGAGGATGAGGTGGGCACGCTTGTTGGGTCAGTTGGCTCGGAGTGGATGGGTATTTTTGGAGCGGGAAGCTGACTCAATAACAGGTGAGGCTTATGCTTCTTTCCTCCTACCAGCATATGAGATAAAAAGCCCAGTGGTGGTTCCGTTGGTAGAAATGGGTGGCGAGTAGACGAATGAAGATTTAAAAAAAAAAAAAAAAAACACACAAACACAGTTCACCCCCAGCCACCATTTTGTGTTCACAAGCCAGTGAGGCCAGCCCCCTTGCCCCCCCCCCAGCTACTGGTAGGGCTAAGGCCTTTATTGAACGTAGAGATCAGGGTTTTTGAACTGATTGGGTGCTTGAACTAGGGCTAAGATTGGCTGTAATGTTCTGGTCTCCAATTGGTTCTAGATTTTTAGGCCTAGTGTTGTGATTGGATAGTGTTAGGGCTAGGGTTCCCATTGGCTGAAGGGGTCACCCGATTACTGGGGCTATAAAAAAGGCCAGGCTTAGGGCGTCTCCGCCCGGGCGTCGAGGGTAAGGGTAGTTGCCTGTTTGAGCCTGGTTGGTACTAGGGCCAGAAATGCTGCCCTTTATCTCATTTAGCTAGGTTCTCAACATTTTGGAGCAAGTGTGGCATGTTGTTTATTTTTTTTGCGTGTGTTTAAGGCGGAAGGTGTATGAGTCAGGGGAGGTGGTGCAGCATGTGGGTGATGTCGTAGGTGCTGAATTGCTGTATCTGTGTTAGGTGTGGTGGAACAGTAAAAGCTTGGCATTGGAGTTTGTTCCTTTGTGTGGTTTGAAAGGTGGGTATATGTATGTATTTTGTGATGGTAAGTATTATGAGGTGTTGTGCTCTGATGATCTTGTTGTGCTGGTGTTTGTGATATGTTTTGCTTTTGAGGTGTAGTGAAAAGGGGTGCCGATGTATATGTTTCATGCACTGGATTTGGTTGTGTAGTATGGTTTGTGAGAGGAGGTTGTGATGTAGAGGGGGTGGTGATGTGTTTATGAGTAGAGTGTATGTTGTGTGTAGGAGGGAATGAAGTAGAGGTGAGAGTGTTTATCTTAGACTGGTTTGTTGCAAGAGTTACAAAGTGTGGTGGTGTGCAGTGTGTGTGTGTTGTGTGTTAGTGTTATTATTGTAGAAGGGAGAGGAGGGTGTTTGTTGGACAACTGATGGAAGGATCATTAGGTTTGTTAGTGATAAAAGGTGGTCAGATAGGTGGAATTACAGCAGGGAGAGTGTGTCTGAATAGGATGTAGTTATGTATGGTGTTGATTGGTGTTGTGTTAGTGAGGAGTGTATTGGTTAGTGGTATAGGATAGAGTTGTGTACTGTTTGTGGGTTATGGTGGATATGTGGGATAGTAGGGTGTGTAGATGTGGTTTGGTTTGTGGTGCATGCTGGTCCATTAATCTGTGCATAGTGTTGTGCATGGTGTACATTTGGTGTGTGTGTTGCTCTGTTTGTAGATGTGGATGGTGTGGGCTGGGTTGTCAAGGCTGTTCTTACAACTGGTTTACCACACAGGAGCAGAATGACGCTAAGTCCCAATGCCCCTCTCAGAACCCCCTGCTAGGTATGTTTTTTTTATATTCCTTCGCAAGGTAAGTACTAAGGGGATAAAGGGGTTGGGATTGAGAAGAGACTGCTCCAAAACTCCGCCTGTACTGCTTCGTCTGTTCTTCTTGTTCAGGCTAAAAACATTTACTTATGTCAACTATAACTGTTTACAATGAACTTACCTTATTTTGGGTGAATGAATAACTTATCTTACCAGGAAATAGTTTTGGGCTTGCCTCTCTTCTTACTTCTGTTTAATTATTAGTGTTTAATCTAGAGAAGTCTTCACTCTATTCACTTGTTCATTTCCTTAGAGGTTGTTCAGCTGCTACTTTGTTCTGTTTGGTCATAAGAGAAAACAAGGTACGGTGTGTTAACTTTCTTTTCTATTAGTTACTACTAATTTGGATTTTCTTCCCTATGATATACTCACAAAAACAAGTAGAAGTGAAGACTTTAATTGAGGGGGGTCTGTGATTCTGTGCCAAGTCTTCCGTTTCTCTCCTTATTAACCTTTGATATCACCAGCCTTTATATTGATGTTTAGTTAGAATGAAGGGCTATAAATATCTTGATTAAATGTTGCCTTTTAGAAGGGAACAGGGTCTGCAAATGTGCTTTAGATTCTTGACAGATTTTCAGTGGCACTCAAGAGCTGCCTGCTCCTAAAGAGTTGAACACTGTGCGAAATGAAAGATGCACGCGTAAACTCTTCTCATTAAGATTTAGACAAACTTGGCTCTTGGAACTGCAGAGCCCAAGTCTGTCTACTGCTAATAAATCTTTCTGCCTTCAAACTTAACGAGCGGCACGAAAGAAAATGTGTGCAAGTATTTATTTTAATTTCCTGAAGTGAAAACCCATATCAGCACAGAAACGAGTTGAGCTGACGTTGGGCATTCTAATATTTATTCTGTTCAGAGATGCTTTGGAATATTAACTCCGACACGGTGTGTAGAAAGGTCATGTAGAGTCGCCGCTCTAGTGTTCACGCTACGTAACGACTTAGCGTGAGCAGCGGCCATTTTGGAGTCGCGCGCCCTGTAGCGCGATCAGTCAGGCGCCGGAGAGGTGCATAGGTAGCACGCTCGGCGCTCTGTGTGCCCAGTTAATATTGCCTAATAAATAACGCAATTACCCTCACTAAGGTGCCTGTCCTTATTTCAAGCAAGATATTTACAATGGCGACGAGGGAGTAAGGAAAAAAAAAAACGAGTTTGAGACGGGGACCCACAGGGAACAGTGGGAAGTGAGGAAGATACACGGACCCTGGCCATCTCTCCTCACCACTGCCAGAGGACAGAGAGACCTACCCGTCGGACAGCACACTGGATAGTGGGGAAGCACACAGAGCGTGGCAGAAGCGGCTGCACACCGCTGCAACAAGCATTGATAGTCGTATAAAGGTACGAGGCACACCAATTAAGCTCGCCAAGCGCTAGAAGGACTGCAGGGTGGCACAGGAATCCAGTCCTGGATGAGAACCCGGCCGGATAGTAGCACTGGCGGACCCAAGGGACGTAGAGAGTGGTGAACAGGGAGACACCCAGCTCCAACCAGGCGTAGTGGAGGAGAACAGCGCACCAGGCAGCCCCAAATCCCAGAGTGGCACGCCGCAAAGGCGGGAAACCATGTGCACCCAATCGTCCTCGGCGCCGATTCCCTTCCTGCCAAAACCGGGTGAGCCCCTAATGAAGTGGGAGGACTAGAAGGAATACATCACTAATTACATTGAAGTCCTGGAGGATGAGAATGAAGAAGCCTTCACAAGCGTCAGGAAAAGAAGAATCTTACTACCGATTTGGGCCCGGAGGGGATCAGGGTGTTCAAGAACCTGGTACCCAAGCAGAGACAATCTAGTGACGACTATGTATATGCGCACGTCCTGGAAAAGATCGATGAACATTACCGACCGGCGGTTTGCGTATCAATAGGCCGATACAATTTCCAACAGCGGAAGCAAGAGCAGGGCGAATCTATCGATGAGTATGTAGCGGTCTTAAAAAAGTTGGCGTCCACGTGTCAATTTGGAGGACTTCATGATGACTTTATCAAAGACCAAATAGTGATGCATACGACGATGAAATCAGTACAGGACAAGCTGTGGTCCAGTGGGGACACCACGTTGAAAGAGGCGATTGCGATGGTGAAGAAGGCCGAATTGGCACGGAGATGTGCAGATGCGGCGAAAAGAGAAATGGCAGCAAAGCCTATGGTCAACAGAATAGAGGACTAAGAGCAAAAAGGCGGGAACAGGAACACAGGTTCGACCTACAAAGGACCCAACAAATGGCAAGGAAAGCCGGGACCACCGGGAAAGCAGACCAAAGGAAACAAGACCTCGTGTTACCAGTGCGGCAGTTGGGCCCATGAGGCGAATGACAAAAGATGCCCGGCCTTCTGGGCTAAGTGCATGTTCTGTGGAGTAATGGGACATTATGAAAAGGTTTGTCGGAGGAAAATGGCCCGCAACACGGTGAAATTCGTCGACGGAGACCAGGAAGAAGGGGAAGGGGAATGCATTGAAGAACAAGTCTTGAGCGTAGGTGCCAGGAGATCGAACAAACCCGCGCTGAACATGTTGATAGGTGGAGTGATGATTAGCATCGTGGCGGACTCAGGATCACCGTACACGTTAGTACAAAGAGCGGTGTGGACGGAAAAATTCTTACCCCATTTAGGCCCACATCTAGAACCACCGGACATCAGACCAGTCACGTACCTGGGAAACCGCATCCCCATAGCAGGCTATCGACCCCTAACGTTCGAATTCAGAGGACGCAGTGCAGATTGCAAACTATATGTGACAGAGAAAGGCCCATCGGTATTGGGCTGGATGGACCAAGGAGACCTGGGCATCAAGCTGGACGCTGGCGGAGCAGTGCAGGTACTATGGACAGAACCTGAAACGTGGCCAGACATGGAAAAGTGGAAAAGAGACTTCCCCAAGGTATTCGGGGGAAGAGTTGGAAAATTGGAGAAGTTTTCGCACAAGATTATCCTCAAGATGGATGCCACACCAGTGTCACATAAAGTGAGGAATGTACCGATAGCAGTGAGGGAGGCGGTACAGCAAAAGCTGCACGACTTGGAAAGAAACGGCATAATTGAACCAATCACATGTGCAGAGTGGCTTGCCCCCTTGGTGGTGGTGATGAAACCAAACTGCAAGGTCCAGCTGTGTGTGGACCTGCGCGAACTTAACAAAAACATAGTTGTAGAAAAGTTCCCGCTACCCCGCATAGAGGAAATGCTGGCGAAAACCAAAGGAAAGAAATGGTACTCCACCATCGACTTGACGTCGGCGTACCACCAGATAGCGTTACATCCAGAGAGCAAGAGGTTAACGTCGTTCATCACCCCGTTCAGGTGTTACCAATTCTGCAGGATGCCCTTCGGGCTAGCGTCGGCAGCCGCAGTCTTCCAAAAGCTGATGCACCGTCTCTTCAAGGACTTGGAAGGGGTCCAATACTTCAAAGACGACATCCTGGTCATGGGAGCTGACCAACGAGACCACGACGCCAAGTTGACCAAGGTACTGAGGGTGCTAGAAGACAAGGGACTGACTGCTGAGTGGGTGAAATGCCACCTAGGCATGGCATCTGTCACCTACTTAGGGCACGAAATAGGTGAACGAGGGATCACACCGAAGGAAAACGTAAGAGCAATATGTGATGCCCCACCGCCCGCCAGCCAGCAAGGAAGAGGTCAGGTCCTTCCTGGGCATGGCTGAGTATTATAGCAAATTCATACAGCATTTCGCTTCCAAAACCCATCACATGCGGATGTTGACAAGAGAAAAAACGGCGTTTGCATGGACAGAAGAAACTCAGAGGGAATTTGAAGGCATCAAGGAAGATGTGACCCACGCCATACCCCTCCGAGGGTACGATCCACAGGGGCGGACAGTGGTACAACAGACGCCAGTGACAAAGGACTCGGTACGGTCCTTATGCAAGACAGAGGTGGAGGAGTGATGGAGACCCTCAGTTTTGCGTCCAGGGCCCTGACAGACACTGAGAAGAAGTTCAGTGTTATTGGAAAAGAGATGTTGGCGGTGGTTTGGGCCTTCGGAAGATTTCGCCAGTTCCTATGGGGCACAAGGTTCCAGCTAAGAACAGACCACAAGCCATTGGTGCGGGCCCTCACGTCCAGCGGGCACGCGAGTGCCACCCCGAGAATAGCGAAAATGACTAAAACTACTGGAGCATCGTTATGACGTGGAGTACATCCCGGGCAGTAGAAACAAAGTCGCTGATTATTTGAGCAGGGCAGCAGCCATGGAGTCAGCGGAAGAAGAGAAGGAAGAAGGGGATGAAATGGTGGCATTGATGGAGGACCCGGAGAAAGTAATAAGCAACCAAGAATGGAAGGAGGCATACCAAGCAGACAAGAATATCCAAGAAGTGAAAGGGTACATCACCGGGGGATGGCCAGAAAAGAGACATCTCAACGGAGAGACGAGGAAGTACTTTGAAGTGAGAGAGGAGCTCTCACTTGGCGACAAGGGAATTTTTATGTACCGAGGGGACAAAGTGGTACCCCCGGAAGGACTCGTCCCCAGACTTCTAGCCATACTACATGAAGGACTGGGAAAAGGAAACGTTACATATGATATGGGCGTATCGCATCACCCCCACAGAAACCGGGTACAGCCCCTTACAAATTCTTAGAGGTAGAGACCCATTTACGAAGGACAGTTTGGCGTGGAAAGACAAAACGGTGACCAGCAAGTGGTCTCCGGCTGTGGTGCAAGCCAATTTAGAAAGAGCCCAGAGGATATATTCGGAGCACTACAATAAGAGAAGGAATGTAAAAGACCCGCAGTTGGAGGAAGGAGAATGGGTGAGAGTCAAACTGGCTACACTCCAACACAAAGGGGACAGTAAGTACAGCAGACCGCTCCAAGTCAAAGAGGTATTTGGCAGAGCAGCAAGGTTGAGTGACGGGAACGTGTGGTCTCAGGATCGCATGGCTCGATGCAACAAGATAGTGCAATGGCCCCGGAGGGGCGAGAAAATGAAGTGACAGATCAGAGCACATCAGAGAATGAAACAAGCAATCATGAAGGAGAGTTGGAAAGCATGGAACCAGGGTTGGAGCAAGAAGGTGGAGAAAACCCAGGTGCAAACATGACAAGGCGAGAAGGGAGAGAGCCAGTGGACGGTGAGAGATCGTATGCCCACAAAGGTAAAGAGGTGGAGTCCCCGACCAAGGAGGAGAAGGAGGCTACATCCACTCCGGTAAGGTGCACCAGAGGTGGGCGATTGGTGGTGAGACCCTCCAGGTTTCGGGACTATGATATGAGTGATGGACACTGAGGCTGCCACAGACTAAGTTACTTGGTTGGATTAAAAAGGGGAGATATGTAGAGTCGCCGCTCTAGTGTTCACGCTACGTAACGACGTAGCGTGAGCAGCGGCCATTTTGGAGTCGCGCGCCCTGCAGCGCGATCAGTCAGGCGCCGGAGCGGTGCACAGGTAGCACGCTCGGCGCTCTGTGTGCCCAGTTAATATTGCCTAATAAATAACGCAATTACCCTCACTAAGGTGCCTGTCCTTATTTCAAGCAAGATCTTTACAGGTCACGCCCGGGTCTAATTAACTCGGAAGTTCTTTACTAGGAATTATTTCAAGTCAAGGAAATTCCTTTTAGGTTCAAAGATTTACCAATCCCTCATTGAAAACGAACTCTTTTGCCTAATTAAAGTTACATAAACTGTCACTTGAATTAGGAAATTATTATCAGTCTTTTGTTGAACTTTAGAAATACATTATTTTCAACACTAACCTTGTTCTAGGGGAAACACCCATTACATCGATGTAAATACATCGCGGTGCTATCGCACCGCGACGTTTACATCGCATGGTCGTTCACATCGCAGCCTATTAGTCCGCATGGTGCAACGGCGCGATGGCATTAACATCGCATGCAATTACAATGCATGCGATGTTAGAATGCCATTACATCGCAAACGAAAATGGGCTAAATGGGCTTGAGACGTGCTGAGACTAGTAAAAACGGGCGAATGGTGCAACTTTAAAATGATGCAAGTTGTTATTATTTTAACAGAAACGAGCGAATGATAACAGTGTGGCCATGCAAAGGCTTTCGAAGCACTGTTTATGCCCCAGCACTCCTGCCAGAAAATAGAGAAGGCCACAAAAAACGAGGGAAACAGAGGAGGAGAAGCGCGCATTGACTGGAATAAGACGCACTCCCACTGAGCCCAGCGCGCCTAGTTAAAGGCACTGCCTGGGGCAGCAGGCACTTGTATAATTCGCAGGATAGATAGGATAGTTGGGAAATAAATGCGCTGGAAAAAACTATTATTGCCTCTTGACGTCTCTGCCCGACCTTGGCTGGTTTTACCTTCCAAATCCATGTTTCAGAAGTTGGAATGTGGACTAACTTGCAATTAAATTGCATGCAGTGTAAAACACACCGGTAATTCCATGTATTCTTTCCAGCTTCTTTACATGCACAGATTCTGCCGCGTAGTTTCTGGGGTGGGGGATAAGGGCACCAAGAGACCAATCGTTATTTGCTCCCAGCTCGGACCGAGCCAGTGAATCTTTTCTTGCAGCCTGCAGGCACTGCCCCCTAGGAACAGATTTCTGGCACTTCGCTACACAATTGGCAGGAGTAACCATCTTGCCAACCTATTTTTAGTTTCTCTGCCACTAAAATATACGCCCAGTAAAATAGTCAGATCACAACACCCCTCCCCTCAACGAAAGACCATATCCCTCAACAACTTTGAGGAAATCTGACCCTCACAGCGCCTGATATTAAGCATGTTTCTGGCACTGAACCAAGTGTTGCCAGAGTGGAGGCATGATTCACCGAGGCCATTGATTCTCTCATATCACTCTGTCCTGGCTCTGATAAGGGGTTCAACAGAGAACTGTCTTCCATGAAACGAGAAACAGGGTTTAGGAAATGCGTAGGTGCAAGAAAACTAACCAGGCAAGGTACTTTAGCTCCAACACACCAGCCTTCATTAGGAAAACAAAAAGGGGCTTCTGGCCACGCCACATTCCGGAAGCCACTTTATCTAAGCAACTTTTCATAACCAGGGACCCCTCGAGCACCTGTCCAAGCTCCACAGCTGTCATCAACTCTGGGGCACGGGGTTTCGAATCAGCCTCCCAATTATCGTTATTAATTAAATTATTTCAACAAAGCGAGCCGATGTGCACTCTCACAATATTTAAATGTCTCCCTGAGCTATCTGTTGGTTATTGCCTGTTGCATCCGAACTGCTCGGCTCGCAGAGTCCAAATATTAGGGCAGTCAGCCGCCTAAATGCTGATTCCGGAAAGTACAGTACATGCATTTCTGTCCAATATTTTCCAATTTGCGATTGTCCGATAATTGCACTTGCATTGTGCGCGTATTTACTGAACAGTTTTCTGCTAAAATCTACCGCATTGTGTTACTTGTCCTCAGCATTTCCAGTGCCCGTCGTGATGGGAAGGGTGTTCGTTCGGCCACATGGAACTAAAATTCAAGTAGAAATGCACTCTTTTATTGTGAAAATGTGCCAAGTTTTAGGTCTAAAAGCTAATGTTTTTACGTTAGGATCCAAAGCAGGCCTTATTACATTTCTCAACATGCTCAGGTAAATGGCAGAGGGATAAAAGTATGAAGTTTCCCCATTGGTATTGCTTTAGTAATGAAATTGTTAGGCGCTGGCTTGTTCCCTTTGGGCCACTTGAAACTTAAGAGTCTTTGAAACACAGGTTCCTCATGTAAATAACTGTAAAGGTAGAGAGGTTGCTAACTAGGAAGTCCGAGGTGTCAAAATTTTGCACAATGTTTTTGTAGTATCCTGCTAAGAGCTCCAACAGCCTGACCCACCCTTCTTTTGTGAGTTCAGGGGCGGGTTCAGGCAGCAAATAACAAAGACCGCGTTGTTTTGGACTGAGACGTGAGGTTCTGCGGGGTGATGTTCGGGCCAATAGGAAGCAATGCAATCGCGTTGCAAAGGGCTGCGATGTGTTGGCTGACGATATAATGGTCAGGCCGATGTCTTAGACGCGATGTTAATGCTCGCGATCAGTGTGCCCGCGATGTAACGTCATACATCCTTGTTCTAGTGTCTTAAAATAACCGATGAAACTAAACCCGGATATTTCGAGACTACCCTGACTATCTTCCACGACGCTTTGATTTTCAGGTGCTCTTCTAGTAGATTCCTCAGTGAAGTGCACAGTAGAACGTTGGAGCACACCTCACCAGACTGTAATTTCCTAAAAGACTAGACTGCTAAACAGCAGTAAGCTGTTGCAGTGTCAGAATGTTGGCAGCCATGCTGGAGTTTCTACGATGCCAACTAGCGCTCCAGCTTAAAGGATTAATTACTCTTTAAGTTTGGAATGAGAGGGTAGTAGCCACCGAGGAGGTATGAGGGGGAAACCTCCTGTGTCTCCTGACATGGGTATTGCTAAATGAGAAACCTTTCTAAACTCTAACCTCTGACTCCTCCCCTCAAAAACTCTTTTACTCATCCAAAAGCCTCTTCCTACTGCTAAGACCTAACAATCATTTACAATGCAATGGTCTCCGCATTGTTAAAGTTAGAGCTATTGGCATTGCTCATGACATTATTTTGTTTTTTGTTTTTAAAACATAAATAAATGACATTTTTATTTACAATGCCAATCGCTTAATCGCTCGCAAATGCGAGACCTATTGCATTTGCACCCACACACACACACACAGAACCACCCACACAGAGTCTCACACAGAGCCACACAGAGCCACCCACACATACATACACAGACCCACCCACACACACACACACACAGAAGTGCAGCCTACGCAGGCCGAGACCTAAAAACATACATGTGGCATACATTGGAAACGTGAATTATGCATAGCAGATGTGTATTTTTTTTTTTAACAATTATGATGTAGATCCTGGTTTGATGCAAAAACGCACTGAGTTCTTTCTCAGTGTGCAACACGAGCATTTTTAAGCTAAAACTACAATTAGTTTAAATTTAATGTATTTCCTATTCTTCCAATATATGACTGTGACAAGACATAAATTGAATGTTTATTTATAATGTAGGATTTCACATTTATTCTGCAGAACTGAACCTATATGAAATGTTGCCAGGTGGGAGGGCATGGACTGACTGTAT
Organism: Lissotriton helveticus; assembly: GCF_964261635.1. Taxonomy (NCBI): domain Eukaryota; kingdom Metazoa; phylum Chordata; class Amphibia; order Caudata; family Salamandridae; genus Lissotriton; species Lissotriton helveticus. The sequence goes on along the minus strand of NC_136065.1, from coordinate 99,859,921 downwards.
GTTAAGCACATCTACCATATGTAAAAGAGGATATTGAAAGTAACTTTGCACTTCCATAAATCAATATAGGAATACTTCCCGCTGTCCGGTTCTTTAATTATATTTGGTAGAACCCCTTTGTGACTTGCAGTACTTATTCAAAATATTTTTATTTTGTAAAACCTCCACACTCTACTCAGCCTAGAAGCATCAAGAGGCAAGGGTGTCACGTTGGGTAGTAAAAGGCGGGTATAATTATTTTGCGTTAAAGGCGGCTTTAATTATGTGGCGTTAAGGAATGCAGCAGGTGCACTTTGATTTGAAAGGCTTCATTAGAACAGACTTTGTACATTGAATCGACCTGGACAGGAAAGTAACTTTCAAGAATGCAGGATGTGCAGTCGCACCACGGCGCAAGAATTATGCGGCACAGTTGTCACGCTGTGTCGAGAAGTCACAAAGAATATGCGCCCTGTTTGTGGGCGTTTAGATCTCCTGCAGTCAGTGGGCACAAGAGCCTATGAGCTCTCACCAATCCCGAGGATGACACGCTGTGTGTAGGTCTGATGGATATTGTTAACTAGAAACTGGCCGGTGTCAAGGGTGGCACTCTGCCAACCCTGGTCTTGGCTCAATAACAATCGCCACGCTGTGACACGCAGGCTACGCCTGTAATTTAAAAGGAAAACCCGAAACCTGTTAGTCCCACAACGTTAAATACGGCTGTATGGAAAGCCAGGAATGGATTTAGATGACAAACGCCCAAGACTGGATGTCACCACAAGACAAGTTATTGACCACTTGGCAGTTAAGTAAAATGTATGCGGTACACAGGGGCTTATTTAAAAGTCCGTTGTGCCGCCGGCGCGTCACTTTTAACGGGTGGGGGGGGAGGGAAATGACATAACGGGTGCGCAAAGGGCTTGTAAATAAGCCCCACAGTTTTTAAAGGACTGCCCTAATTTCACATTCCCCGCGTCTTTTGTATTGCATCCTGCAATGACCACGTAGGCGCCAATCAACCAACACAAGATCACACAATTCAGTTCACGGTGCAACGCTGTGCTTCACGCGTTGCTCGTGGCTTGCTAATGCGGTGTTAAGCCTCTCGTGCCCAGGCCTCTTTACCTGATGTGTGTCGTGGGGAAGGCAGAGAAGGTTTTTGAGGAATGAGTGGCGCTAGATGGAAAACAAGCACTTCAGGGCTGGCCGCTGCCAGCCGCTGAGTAATGATTTTCAGTTCCTTCTAATTGGCGCAGAGCTGAGGCCCTAATGGACGGAAAGCCTCTCTTCCCCGCTGTATTTCCGCCATCTTCCTCGATCGATCGCATCGCAGGGGCTGGCACTGCGGAGCTGCTGAAAGCCGCTTCGCTGGTAATGGATGGCTGCGGGTTCGAGCGGACGAGGCCACCTGCCAGTTCCCCGCAGCCTGCCGGCTGTGTAGTGTAGTTCCTATATTCCCAATAGGCTCTGCGCATTGGAATAATATATTCAGCAGTGTAGACGTAGGACTAAGGTCGACTAGGTCTCTACTGACTATATTAGACTTAAGGTTTGCCAACTAGCTCAGAGGTCACTAGAAACTTTCTCGAATAAACAAGGAGGAGTTTAACCTCCCTGGATAGACAAGAAGGAGTAGTTTCTGTCCTGTAACTCCAGTTCTGTAGTAGGGGTATCTCTGTTATAGTCATAATCTAGTGAATAGTCCCGCCCATGTGCGTGGACTCCGGAGCAATCAAAAATAATCTTAGTGTCAAAAAATGCAGAAATGCATAGACACTTAAGAGAGAATTTAAAGACAGATAATGCAGCCAAAAAAGGCTACACTGTCCAGTACTTCAACTAGAAATTCCACCACAAAATCCACAAAACAGCAAAGCCTGTACCGATTTCCCTTGCTTAACAGCAAAAACCCTCAGGAATGATAGAGAGAAGAACCTGGACAGACAAGCCCCATAGGCTGCCATTATGTGGCTTAAATAGGATACTGTGCCTTTAAGGAACCTTCCAGAACCTTCTCCCAGTATCCCAGAATGCATAGCAGGTCCAACTTAGTTTCAGTTCTTTTTGAAGGCGTAAAAAACGCCAGACCTGTAGCATTATGCACCTGAACAAATCTCCACCGGGGAGGCGGGAGGGCGCTTATGACTATAACAGAGATACCCCTACTACAGAACTGGAGTTACAGGACAGAAACTACTCCTTCTGTAGTAGGGGATCTCTGTGTATAGTCATAATCTAGTGAATAGAATGGCAAGCCCATCCCCACATCAAACGGCGGTGGAGAGTATGAAATCACGCCACTATTGTGCGAACAGATTCCGCAGCGAAGCCTGCCCAACCTGAGCGTCTGTCCTGGCATCAGTGTCCAGGCAGTAATGCTTAGCAAAGGTATGAACCGACTTCCAAGTGGCCGCCTTGCAGATCTCTGCAAAGGGAACATTACGAAGCATAGCTGTCGTGGCAGCTTTGCCTCTGGTGGAATGAGCCTTAGGTTTACCCCCTAAGGTCTTATTAGCTTTGCAGTAACACAATTGTATGCAGGACACAATCCACCTCGAGATGGACTGTTTAGAGGTAGCAAGACCTGTCCTGACTGAGCCATAATTAATGAACAATTGGCCTGACCTACGAATATCTTTAGTCTTATCAAGATAAAACTTCAGCACCCTCCTCACATCCAGGGAATGTAAAGACCTTTCCGCTGGAGATGACGGATTCTGAAAGAACGTAGGCAAAGTGATAGTCTGATTAATATGAAAATCAGAAACAACCTTGGGAAGAAACTTAGGGTGAGTACGCATAACAACCTTAGCAGCATGAAACACAGTATAAGGTTCTTGGCAACACAACGCCTGAATTTCACTCACCCTGCGGGCCGATGTAATGGCCACGAGGAACGCCGCCTTCCAGGACAGGTGCTGCAACGAAGCCTTATGAATAGGTTCAAAAGGCTCCTTCATCAGTCTGGACAGCACCACATTCAAGTCCCACGAAGGCGAAGGAAGCCTGACAGGAGGGAATACTTTCTTCAAGCCTTCCAAAAAATCCTTGATCACAGGGATCTGGAAGAAGGAAGTCTGTGAAGGGCCTTTCCTGTAGGCAGTCAAAGCAGCCAGATGAACCTTAATGGAATGGACATTAAGGCCCGACTGCGCCAGATGCAGTAGATATGGAAGGATGACATCTTCCTTGCATGTCGTAGGGTCAAAGTTCTTAGACTTGCACCAGATGCAAAACCTCTTCCACTTGTAAGCATAAGAAGTCCTAGTGGAAGGGCGTTCAGCCTCCTTCAGTATGTCCATACAATCCTCTGGGAGATTCAGATAGCCATATTGCACTATTTCAGGAGCCATGCCGTCAAACTCAAAGACGAGAGGTTGGGGTGCACCATCCGCCCCCCGAACTTCGTGAGAAGGTCCGGCCTGCACGGCAGCTTCATGTGAGGAAGGAGAGATGGGTGAAGCAGGTCCGTGAACCACCACTGTCTGGGCCATTCCGGGGCAATCAGAATCATTCTCGCCCTGGATTGGGACAGCTTGATGAGAACCGCCGGAATCAGGGGAATTGGTGGAAAAGCGTACAGAAAGCTGTTCGACCAGTTGATCCATAACGCGTTCCCCAGCGTCCCCGGCTAGTAGTACCTGGAGGCGAAGCCTCGGCATTTTCTGTTTTCGGCGGTGGCGAACAGATCTACGTCTGGAGTCCCCCACCTTGCGAAGACTTTTCCCAGAACTTCGTCGCGTAGGACCCATTCGTGGTTTTCCTGAATGAGTCTGCTCAGTTCGTCTGCCTGAACATTCTGCACACCTGGCAGGTGGGTGGCCGTAATCGACAGTCCTCGAGCCAGAAGCCAGTGCCAGATCGCCTGCGCCTCCTGCGACAGAGTGCGCGATCTCGAGCCCCCCTGCTTGTTGAGGTAATACATCGTTGTCGTGTTGTCTGTCTGAACAAGCAGAGAGTTGGTCTGAAAGGACGGGTGAAAATCCTTCAGCGCCAAGTGCACAGCCCTGAGTTCCAGGAATATGATGTGGTACGTGGCCTCCGTCTGGGACCACGTCCCTTGAATCTGCAGGTCTCCGGAGTGCGCTCCCCAGCCCTGGAGAGAAGCATCCGTCACGATAGTCTGTGTGGGAATGTCCTTGTGGAAGGGAACCCCTCTGAGAAGATTCTCCTTCGAGCACCACCACTTCAGAGACTGAAGAGCATGTAGAGACAGTCGTATCTTGTCGTCCCAAGATACTCTCCTCTGGTCCCATTGATCCTCCAAGCACTCCTGCAGCGGTCTCATGTGCAGCCGCGCATGTGGCGTCAGGAAGATACACGAGGCCATCGATCCCAGCAGAGAAGACACCGTCCTCACTGTCGTGGATGGAGTAGACATGAGAGCCTGAGCCTTCCGAAGGAGTGATAAACGTCGCTCCTCCGAAGGAGACACGCTTGCTGACAGCGTATTGATGGAGGCTCCCAAGTACTGGATGCACTGGACCGGAGTCGGAACAGACTTGGACATGTTGATGTGCAACCCCAGCTTGTTCAAGAGAACGCACGTCTTCTGGAAGTGTGCTTGAGCTTCCGAGAAGGAGGAGGCCTTGATCAACCAATCGTCCAGGTACGGGTAGACAAACACCTTGTTCTTCCTCAGGTGTGCCGCTACCACTGCCATGCACTTCGAGAACGTCCTGGGTGCAGACTTCAGCCCGAAGGGAAGCACCGTGTACTGATAGTGATTGGTGCCGACTTGAAAGCGCAGAAACTTCCTGTGTTTGCATGCAATAGGCACATGGAAGTATGCATCCTGTAGATCTATGGCACACATCCAATCTCCTCGTTGCAGCTGAGGGTAGATCTGATGCAACGACAGCATGTGAAACTTTTCTCTGCGAATCCACTTGTTTGCCTGTCGCAAGTCCAGAATGGGCCTGAACTCGTTCTTGTCCTTCTTGCGGACGAGAAAGAACCGAGAGTAAAGACCTCTTCCTCTTTGTGACAGAGGTACGTCCTCTATCGCCCTTTTTCTCAGCAGGATGTCTGCCTCCGCCTGGAGCTCGCGCAGCTGGAACTGCGAGCTGACCGGAGGGATCGATGGAGGAGGGCTGATGAACCGAAGACTGTATCCATTGCAAACAATATTCAGCACCCACTTGTCCTGAGTAATTTTTCTCCACTCTGCCAGAAAAAATTGAACGCTTCCCCCCACCGGAGCGGGTAACGGACGAGGGGGAAGTAACCGCTCAGGGTCGAGACCCGTCCGGGCCCTTGGTCGCGGTAGAGGACTGCTGTCTACCTCTACCCCCCCTGGCATTTCTGGAAGGGCCTTCTGTACTGCTGCTGTTGTGGCTGCTGCTGATGCTGCCCAGAAGACTGTCCCCTTCCTCGACCCTGCGACCCGAACCGTCGCTGGAACATGCGGTAGGGTTTCTTCTCCTTGGGCTTCTCCAGGCCCACCGCCGTCAGGGTCTCAGCCTCGGCTTTCATCCTGGCCATTTCATCATCCGCGTGTTTCCCGAAGAGGGTATCTCCGGAAAACGGCAGATTCGCCACACGTTGTTGCGCTTCAGGCTTAAGGGACGTCAACCTGAGCCAAGCATGGCGCCTCTGGTTTATACCGTGGCAGTATCCATGCGCGGACAGCAGGGAGATATCTGCCGCGGCACTAATGGCCTGGTTAGAGACCAGCATCCCCTCCTGGACGATCTCCATGAAGTCCTCTCTGCGGTCGCGAGGAACGAGGTCCGCAAACTGCTTCATCGAGTCCCACAACGAACGGTCATATCATCCCAACAGAGCCGAGTCACTGGCGGCCTTCATCGTTGTGGAGGACGTCCCACACTCCTTCCGTCCAGCCGAGTCCATCCAGCGGCTCTCCTTATCAGGAGGCACAGTGGAGGCAGGGGAGGTGGCATGGAGCTTCCGAGCCGCTGTCACGATCACCGAGTCCGGTGTCGGGTACTTTCTCAAGAAAGCTGGGTCCGACTCTGGAGCTCTGTATTTCTTGATGAGCCTGGAGGGCGCAGACTTCACCACCGCCGGTGTTAGGAAGAGCTGTTCCGCAGGCTCAAGGAGCCCTGGCACCAAAGGCAGTAGGGGGCGAGACAGGTGCTTCTTATGTAATGTCTCAAAGATCACCGAAGTTGAAGGCGTAGGAGCTGTAACCTTGATCCCCAACTTCGCCGCCCCACGCAGGAGAACCTCCTGAAACGTACCAATGTCATCTACTGGGGACACCCTCGTCTCCGGTGAATCAGACAACGTTGGCGAGTAGGAACGGGTCCCCGAGGTAGAACGGGACCGGGACCTATGCCTCCTATGGCGATGCCTGGATCTCGATGAAGACCCGCGACCACTCCTAGATCTGTCTCGTTTACCCGAGCGAGACCTAGATCTCTTGGGCCTGGGCCTGTCCGTAGGCCTCTCCGGGTCAGACGCCTTAGGCTTCGGAGGAACCTTCGACTTAGGAGTCTTCTTCGGGGGTGTCGGGTACTTGGGTATCGACACCGATCTCGGCGGAACCGGTGGAGGAGGCGTAACCGGAACCGGGACCTTCGGAGCCGGCAGGGGAGGCAACGGGGGAGGGGTCGGAGCCCTCGGAGGCGGACCCCTGGGTAAAGGAGGCGGAGTAGGCTTCTTCGGGGTATACACCGCGGAATACGCCGTTCCCGGCGAGCCATCACCATGTCCAGACTGAGGGGAGCCCCCCACAGTCCTGGGCCTGTCCGTATGACCTCCTGACGCCGAAGACCGGTGCCCAGACATCGAATGCGGGCCCTTCGATGGCCATCTGCCCTTCGTCGTCGACCGTTCCACACTCCTCGACGTCGACCGGTGTCTATGCCTAGACGTCGACCCCGACCAGATGTAGGAACCGCGGAATCTCGACGACGAGCGGTGGCGTCTCGACGGCGACCTCGACCTCTTAGATCGCCTCGACTTCGACCTCTTAGACCGCCTCGACGTCGATCTCTTAGACCGTCTCGACGTCGACCTCTTAGACCGTCTCGACGTCGACTTCTTCGGCGCCGGAGACCTCTTCCGTCTCGACGGCGACCTCGACGACGAGGATCCCCTCGACGGCGATGACTTCGACGGCGAACGGCTGTGTCGCCTCGACGGCGAGCGCCGACGCCGGGTCCTCCGATGTCGTCCACTCGACGCCGACGAAATCGACACCGGCTTCGACGGCGGCCGGAAAACGTCCCTCGACGTCGACGGGCGACGTTTTCTCAACCCAGAGCCCTGGGGAGACCGGGGACTGGCCGTGGACCTTCCTCTCGACATCGTGGTCAGAGCAACTGACCCAGACGGAGAATCTGGACGAGAGCTGGACTTCCTGCCCCTGGGGAGCCCCCCAGAGGCCTCAGCATGGGCAGAAGGAGCCCCTCCTGACCCACCTCGAGCCTTCAATCTTCTTTCTTCAAGTCCCTGAAGTCTGATTTTTCTCCTGTCCTTCAGGGTCCTTCCAGAGAAGCCTCTACAGATCACACACTCCTCAGGGATGTGGGAAGAGGGAAGGCAGAGGATACAGACCTCATGGGGGTCTGATTTGGCCTTCTTCCTGGAGCACTCCGGGCATTTATCAAACAATGCAGGCATTATTGACAATAAAAGAGTGCAGAAACCCAAGAAGAAAGTCACCAAAGTACTCTGAAAGCACAAAAATCGAATTTAGTGCAAATAACACCAACAAAACCCTTGAAAAGGGAGAGCACAATGCTCCAGGGTCCTGCTTGCAGGAGCCGGAAAAAAGAACTGAAACTAAGTTGGACCTGCTATGCATTCTGGGATACTGGGAGAAGGTTCTGGAAGGTTCCTTAAAGGCACAGTATCCTATTTAAGCCACATAATGGCAGCCTATGGGGCTTGTCTGTCCAGGTTCTTCTCTCTATCATTCCTGAGGGTTTTTGCTGTTAAGCAAGGGAAATCTGTACAGGCTTTGCTGTTTTGTGGATTTTGTGGTGGAATTTCTAGTTGAAGTACTGGACAATGTAGCCTTTTTTGGCTGCATTATCTGTCTTTAAATTCTCTCTTAAGTGTCTATGCATTTCTGCATTTTTTGACACTAAGATTATTTTTGATTGCTCCGGAGTCCACGCACATGGGCGGGACTATTCACTAGATTATGACTATACACAGAGATCCCCTACTACAGAAGGGATTAGCTTCTGACAACCATAAAACATGACAACTTTGCTCTCCCTGAATAAGAGTGTATCTCTAGAGTCGTGTGAAAACAAAAGACAGCTATTTCACTCAGTCAAATGTGCGTACTTAGTTTCACCAGATTGCAGAGAAAAGAGAGACTGGCGTTTTCAATAAAAGGTGTAATTTATTGAGCAGTCTTCTTCCTCATGCAAGATTGTAATACTCATGGTAAAGTAAAGTGCGTACAGTAAAAGTAGGATTATAAAATAATACTGTAAAAGCATTGATATGGTTTCTTAGCCATATGATACTTTAAAATAGATAAAATATATACATACATACATACATATATACATTGACTAATCGTACTCAACTGGTGCTTCTAAATATGCCTACCCCGGTGTACCTGACCGAAGCCTAATACGTGGGAAGGAGTAAGTAAGTAGCAGTTTAAGTTAAGTTTGTTTTGCTAAGAATCTGACTCAAGAATTCTCTTTAAGGGTTTAGTCAGCTCCGTACCTGGGTAAATAGAAAGCAGGAGGTCTGGTATCTCTCTCTCAGGACTCTATATCCCAGTAACCCACAAGGGTAGGCTGGAAACGCCGGAGCTGGATTTTCTCGGCAGGAGAAAAGACAGTGTCTTCCTCAGCGCGTCAAAAGGGAGGGGCAGCGTCCGTGGGCTCTCGCATCAGCTGGGCTCTTGGGCAAGTAGATAGCTGCTCCAGAAACCACCACCGCGTGTTTGCTTAAGGCAACGTTGGTATATTTATATCTGAAAGGTGCCGGGTTTGACGTAAGGTTGGACATAAGACATCAATAAAGATGTCACTAAGAACTGGCCGTTCTTACAGTGCTTTACAGGAGTTCTAGGACGAAATCAAAACAAAAGCAATGGGGATTTCCCAGGTTGCTGGAGGCTTGGTGTGTTTAGAGAACTCGGTGTGCTTTCTAGGGGGCCGGGGAAGTAGTCTTGCTTAATGTGACAGCATGTGCTACGACTGAATTATGGATATGATTACTATACAGTTGTATGGATATTATGGATTATAACCGGACAAGGGCATATAATAGAAATATCGATTCTGGTTTCTAGATAAAAACACTACACCCACTCCACGAATTAATGTCCATCATTACTAAAACTAAGCAATAGTAAACATTTTTAAAGGTGCATGTGTATTCCAACCCACCCGAAAATACATATTTGCATTTGAAATGGTGTATGCAAAATACATGAAAATGATTATAGGTACTGTACGCTTTTCAAGCAGTGTAATCATTCTTTAAAAAAGGATGCATATATATATTAGCTGAATTATAATGCGAAAATTACACATGAAATGGCTCTTAATACAGAAAAGAAGTGCAAGACCATTCCATCACATATAAATACAGTTATTTTGTAAATATGCTAGAGGCTGAGGTAATGTATTGTCTCTAGAGTTCCTAGAAATAGAAGCTCTGTTCTCTAAGAATAGTTCTACTTTAAGCAGAGTACAAGTGCCAAAAAAAAGGTAAATATTTTGGAAGGGAAGGGAAGGGAAGAAAAAAGTTTGTTTTTTTGTGGAAGGAAAAAAAAAACAATTTCGCTTTCAGGGCAAAAAATAGTTCCAAATATTTTCAGTAGCTTTTTGTTTATCAAAGCTGAAGGCCGAATTCAGAGTTCATGGAACGCTGTGTGCTTGTTTGCTCTAAAGTTATTCTTTCTGTTCAGGGGAGAACATCATTTCAGACAGACTTTCAAAAAAGCAGTATAACGCTTCAGGTGAAAGTTCGACCAAGTTGGAAAATGCCGCAACTGTGCAGTCGTGAGAATGATTGCCATCATCGATGTCTTGATCAGCATTGCTCACAGAAGGTCGTACCTGGGTGATGCTGCTCTCATCTCGTTCTTCACCACCCTTTAATCGTAGTGGTGAAGTCTCAACGAATGCCGTCATCAGGATTGGTAACCGCTGGGGACAACACGATGCATGAGCCGTTACAGGACTTAGCAAAGTATCTGTATCCAATGGTACTGCTGATGGTAGTGTAAGACAGACGTCCAACACGCATTCTTCTCCGCATAGCATACATCGAAGCACAGGTAAGATACAATTCTGCCAGATGGGTCTGAATGAAAGAAACCAGGTCATATTCAGATCTTAGCCGGGCTAATCCAAGGACTTTAGTTATGCGGTCCCAATAGCGTATAGCTAGGATCGTTTCTTCCATTGTTGCTGGAATCTTGTCTGCGATTTGGCTTGCCATAACGAAGCAGGAGAATCAAAAATAAAATGCCTGCTACGAGTCCCAACAGGAGTGGTAGGCCGCCAACGAAAGAATGGACAAAATTAGGAAAAATGCCCAGAACTGTTTTGAAGGGTGTTAACAGTCCCGAAAAAATTGTCTTAAATACATGTGGGATACCACTGGTATCAGACATATTTAGTATTTGGCTTAACATTTCTGCGAAATGCAGAGGGCAATTTGTTGATAAAAGTGTATGTATCTCTGCCGTTGTCCTTGCAACTTGTAGATCATACGTTTCTTTTGATGACGTCAAGGGCACAGTTGTCTATAAAAGAACAGACTTCATTCTGCTTAAAGTATCAATTCGAATAGAAGAGATATTCAGAAAAGGGCCACATTTTTTCCTCCCTGTCTGGAGTGCTGTTTGGATCCAATACTTGCATACAGCAAGTGACCATGGAACTAACGCTCACTAGATAAGCTTTTCCTGGCACCATGCCACAACATCTGTGGTCCACTATTAGAATGTAGCTCCCGTTAGAAAGCCGTCTAAAGAATGGCTCTATTCGAGTTGCAGGTGTGCCATGCTGGTGACATGAAAGGTTATTTGAAGTCCCCTCACAGGCCCCATGTAGGTTAATACCTGGACACAGAAGTATACCACGTAATGATCTTTTACAATTATTACCACTAAGAAATACATTCTGTTCCTTTTCACTATAACATGTATGTGTGTAAGGTAATTTCCATGATGACTTAATGTACCCTTTACCCAACCTTTCATACTGGCCTTCAGGTATATACTCTTAACAGTATTTAAATTGGAAAGTCGTTATCGGAATAGTTATGATTCCGTGTATTATCCATTCAATGACAGGTCGTTCTGACATTGTCAATGGTAATCTCTCAAGTTTTTCAATGCTCAGAATTGTATATTCCGCTCCTTTTTGTGCCAAGCTGATTTGTGTATCAGTAAGGTTAAAGATAGAGAATAATGACGTTGTGTTGATTAAACGCCAGGGCACGTAGCCTGAACGCAGATTTTGTAACGTCCAGCCAAGCTGTACAATAGAACCTAGTTGGGACTGACCGTGTTGTAACATTAGTAAGTCCTGTTCTATTATATCTATAGCAGATGATACAATACTGTCCAGTGAATATATTCTGGAAGACAGAGTCATTAACCCATTGTCCACAACAGAAAGTGATTTTTCCAAATTAATACGGTCAATTTCCCGTATTTTTTCTGCTGTTTCAATTTGCGTTTCTTTCCAAGCTTCGTTGTAAGCTGCGTATATACCGGCCGCTATGAAACGTTTTTGACGCTGTTTGCGTGGTCCCATTATGAAATCACGCAAGTCAGCACAGTCTTTAAGTAAAGTCAAGTGTTGCTTAATTTCTGCCAGTGTGGGTTTCTGTAGCCATTCGAGGCAGAGTTTCCCTACACTGTATGTTGTAACTATCCCTGGATGTTGTCTCTGGGAGTATCTAGGGTCTGGCCTGGTCAATTTGAACCCCTGTATTTTGTTCAGGAATCTATCTTGACAGTTATTTGTGTCTGTGGGCCAGATCAACCATTTTTTCCAATCAGGATGTGTTCTGTTTTGGTTAAGAATATGAGATACGTCTATCTCAACATCTGTAGTGCTATTACTGTCAGGTGTTGGTTTTGGAATAGACGGTTTGTTTAAATCTTTAATTTTGGCTAGGCCAAGACAGGTTGTCTGTTGAATGGTGTCATTCAAGAATATAATTTGTTCTGGGATCATGCAGACTCTAAATAATGATTCTATACCTTGGACCTGCCAATCTTTAGTACCCCAGATGGTTTTTGTTTCAATGTTGTTTTTCCAAAAATCAAAACCAAATGTAGTCATTTTTTCATAAAATGCTTCTGAATAGATTAATTTAGTGTTTGTCAGCATTGTTTTTATTCCTGTCTTATTTAACATTTTGAAATAAAATGTTTCTGCATCACTTGTGTTAAACCCTGAGAAGTATGGGAATTTCTCATAAAATGTTTTTGAACTGCCTTTTGGTGGAGTTGCACAATGTTCCCATTGATTATAATTAAAAACATTTCTAGATTGAGCAGATTTATGCAAATAGTGGTGTGCAAAGTGGTTGTAGCAGTACATTTCTTCATAATTAGACGAACCTTGCAAGTAATCATGTTCTGTAAATTTAGCTGACATTACTAAATCTGACATCATATCATTAATACTTTCAAAGTCCCAATCATCAGAGAATGTGCTCGGTTTTACAAAGTCACTTAATGAAACCTTGAATTGGTGTGGATACTTTAAGAGCTCGACCAGGCCATACATTTCATAATCTGTTTTGTCCCAAGCTACCCCACCGGGTATTGGATTGGCTGTGACATTCACTGGTAATAGTTCTCTTTTCTCGATGTGAGATGACTTGTGTGGCTTTAGGACCAAGTTGATGTTCTGACTTGCTGTGTCCATTGTACTGTATATTCCCTCAATGAATTTTCCCAAACAAAGTACCATGATGAGCCAAAGCAGGAGGAAAAGTACACCTAACACAATCCAAAATTCAATCCATGGAGAAATCAGATAGGTTTCTTTGAGTTGATGAAAGAGTTCTGTTGCTTTGTCTTTAAAAGTTTTTGTTGTTGGCTGTTCTTCAGGTTCACTCGGATCCTCAGAAAAGTCATCGAAGTTGATGAAGTAGCCAAGTGCAGTTCTGTCAATTGTTGAAATCGCTTCAGGATTTTTATTTGCTTTTGGAATTTTCTTTGTTTCATTAGCATAGTCTGAGGCTACATCGTTGTAGACAGGTGTTTCTTGACGAACTGTTGCAATTTGGGTTTCAAGAGGCACAAGTTCCATGGCATTGTTGCATAGTACTTTTTTATTCACTGCAGGTTTATCAAATGTGATTAGTCTCTCAGTTTGAACCTCTTGTATTGTAGCAAGTTTTCGTGTTCTGCTACATCTTGGGAGTCCACTGGGCCTACTACTTATTATTGGCCACATGATTGTGGTTTTACCAGGTCGATGGATACAACTCGGTTCTCCTTTTTACCAGCAAGGGGCGGTAGTACAACTGATCTTGTTCCGTTGACAGCTAAGACAGGTACTGCTTTTCTGTAAGAAGGCCCAAATTCCTTCTTCACCGCGATTTTCTCTCTGACCAGATCCCCAATCTTTGGAATCCAGACAGGCCTTGCTGGGACAGGAGGTTTATCTTCAGTGGCTGTTGGCTGCAGTTTTAACTTTATGTTGCTCAGGTCTTTTCTTTTTTCATTTAAGTCCTGTAAAATAGCCAAACGATCTTTGATATCAAAGCATTTTTTTTTTTTTTTTACCACTGAAGTCTGACTATCAAGGTCCTGAATATGCATTCTAGTCCCGAATAATAGTTCGTACGGACTGAAACCTTTTAGAGAATTTCTTAGCAGATTGTTAAGACTACGTTGGACACTTGTTAAATGTTTGACCCACCCATCACCCGAACCTAATACCCTCGCCGTTATAGATTGCTTTATGTCTCGGTTTTTTCAATCCACCATCCCGTTTCCCTCAGGAAGGAAGTGACAAGAGTACCGCAATGCAATGCCCATGCTGGTCATGGCCTCCTTATAAGCTCGAGAGCTAAAATCAGGACCGTGGTCAGAATGTAGCAGGCCAATTGCGTATGTGCCGATATAGACTCGCAAATCTTTTATAACAGTTCTGGCGTCAGCCGAGCGCTGTGGCCTACATTTTAAGTGAATCTTGTCTTAAATAATATACATTGGGACACATTTTTCCTGTTTGATTATGCGTATAGATCGCCTTATGCTTTCTAACAGGGGTCCTGGCACTACTGTGGCCGGTTCACTACTGCGATCTCGATTGCAGTTTGGACAATCCTTTGCAAATTTGTAATTTTGCAGGCTCATCCCACCAGTATTCTGATTGTAATTCTTTCAGAGATTCCTTGATCGTCTGGTGTCTTAGACCCTCACCCATGTGTGCTTCTTGAATCAAGAAGTGTCTCCTGTTCGTGTTTAGAATTACTCTATCCCCCACTCCAGGGATTCAAGCAAAAGGAACGGAGTTTGCATCGATTATGTATGTATAATTGAGTGGATAGTTCACCGGTAATGCTGCACAGTCGCCTTTTGAAGATGTTTTTACCGTCAGCATGGTTTCCCCGTCTATGTATTTTTCTGAACGCTTTTTTGTGGCTACGGAAGCCGGTTTAGTTGCTTCCGCTGTGGCTGTCTCAGCCAATGAATTCCCTGCAACGTGAACGCCATCACGCTGATGACTCAGTGTATGTATCACGTGAGTCTTTTGTAGTTCTTTCTGTAAAAGAACTTCTTGTTCCCAAAGCGATTTTTGCTTGATTGTGGCACCTGTGTCATCTTTGGAACCGTTTTGAACCCATTTCTGCAAGTCATTATTGTAGGATTTGACGCAGAATTCGCGATCGGCAATATCAAGCGCCATTTTTAAAGCTATTAATTCAGTTTGTTGACATGAATTGTCTTTTACAGATTGTGACATTGTTACCAGTAGTCTCAATTTACCTCGCAGGTAGCATTATAAGCTTGTTTTCCCCAAACTGAGGGTTGTGCATATCAGTCTGTATATATTACACAGGCGTACTGTTGTAGGGGCAGAATTTCGATTGGCAGAGGATATTCTTTTTCATATGTTAGATTTTTCAGTTTTTTCATGTTCGGGTCAAAATATTATTTCACTTTGTCTGTAGCAAGAGAATTTTCCCATTGTATCCATTTTGGATCTAATGCCACGGTAGTTAAATTGCGTGGGCTTGTTAATGCCTCAAAGGCTGATTCTGCTGTTAAAACAGTAATCCGTCTGCCTTGGGCTCTTTTTGCTACAGCTGTTTGAACCGCATTTACAATGTTTTCCGCAAGACTGAATGTTTTTTCAGCTTCTGTGTACAAATGTGATTTGTAAGCTATTGGTACCGTTTCTCCCTCATTAGAGGTCAGGTACGTGAATCCGCATCTTCCTGGGATGACTCGGATTACAAGGTTGCGTGTGTTATCGCGAGTTTGTAATTTTGTTTTAGCTAACATGTCTGTTTGTAATGATCTCAAAATTTCTGTGTGTTTTTGAGTCCAATTGATTGGTTTAAAATCAGGTTTTATTAGTTCATAGAGAGGTTTAACCCTCTCTGCATAATTTAGAATGTAAGTTCTTCCGAAATTCAGGAAACCTAGAATTGATTGCAAGTTTTTCAGCGTTTTTGGTGCTTGGATTACAGCGCATTTCTCTAAGAAATTGTCTGCTAGGCTTTTGCCTTCACTTGATAATTCATATCCTAAAAACAGGACTGTTAGATGGGCAATTCGTGACTTTTTAAAGTTGAATTTGTAGCCCTCTGCAGCAAACCCAAGTATTATGGTGTTCACTCTTTTCAAGTGAGTATCCAAGTCATCATCTGTTAGATAGATGTCATCGACATAAGATAATGCCTCATCATCATATATTTGTAGTAACTCTGTTACCCTTGCTGAGAATAAACCTGGGCTATTCTTGAACCCCTGTGGGAGTCGACACATTTTTCTGCGAACCCATTATTGAGAAAGCGGTCAAATACCTGCTTTGAGGTGCTATGTTTTGACAAAAGAACCCATTAGAGATGTCTAATGTCGTTTTGTATTTTTTCCGCCAGATGTTATTCATTAGTGCTGCACTGTGTGAGTTTTGTACTGCAAAAGTTTTGCAACATGAATTTAGGTGTCTGTAGTCCAAAACTAGACGGTATGAATCGTCTGGCTTGGAGACAGGAAACAAAGGATTGTTCAGTTGTAGGAGGTGCATGTTTCAATCACCCCCTGGTATTCAAGTTGATCTAAGATCTCCCTGACCTGTTGTTTTGCTTCTTGCTTAATAGGGTACTGCTTTGTGCAGTTGGTTGACATCTTAACTGGATTTTGTGAGAAGGAGAGTCCTCATCCCATCCTACATGATTTTTATATAATGCAGGAGCTTGGGCTACCGCCCACTTTCTTGCAAGTGTATATTTTTTATGAATTGGAATGTGATTTGAGAAGGCAGGCATAATCATTTCTTCGCCATGAGGGCACTCCCTGACAAACTCTGGTGGCCAGTCTTTTTCAGCTGAAAGGATATCATAGCCTTTGGAAAGGTTATCCCAAAATAGACCCCTTACTTTCCTAGTCTTATCTCCCTCTATACGTAATGTTATTTTGTATATCTTGTGGGGTTTGCTAACTCTGGTATCAGCAGTTTCCACCTGAATGTATTCATTCGTGTCCACTGTCTCCAGATGTTTCATCAGGATCTAGCGAGCTATGGTCACTTCTGCTGCGCTGTCTAGCACTGTCTGGGCCCACTCTCCGTTTTTCAGCTGTGTCCTCAGTATCCTCGGCATTCTTGATTACTTTAATACTGGCTACCTTCTTTTTTGCAAATTGTAATTTTTTACTTTGATGAGCACGTTCCTTGTCTTTGGACTTGACAAGCTCTTCCCTGTGTTCTGACCGTCCTCTTCTTTCTGATTTCTGCGAGGAAGTCTGAAAAGATCGAGAGGGCCGTGTATCAATATCTTGATATCTATCAGGTTTCTTCAAATTATCCCTATTTCTAAGGTTGTATCTTTTCTCAGAGGGCTCCCTCTGGGGAGACTTGTGTCCTTGGTCCGGAGATCTTTCTCTCCGCCGAGGAGACCTTCCTCTGGACTGGAATCTTTTTTCTTTGGGAGTGGATTGTTTATTTCCATCCCAGCTCTTTTTTGGAGTGTTTAGATTATTTTTAATAAATATCTTTTCAGGATTTTCAGTTAGTTGGGGTTTTACTGGTTTCACACCCACACCTTCCTAGTTCTTCATATGATTTTTCTATGATTCTGGCAAGTTCAAATGGTTGTTCTGCTATGTCTGTTTCTTTCAATTTCTGGAGGAAAGTTATATCCTCCGTTGCCAATTGAACTAACTCTCTATATGCCTGTGTTAATTCTTTTATTTTAACTAAGAGTTCTTCGCTTGACATTTTATCGATGTCATGATGTGGTGTGTAGCTGGCTAGAACCGGCCACGTTGCTCCTGGTCTACCTAGTGGACCGAGCCTGGTGATGTGATTATTATGTTTTAGGGCACCTTTAAACCAGAGCAGGTGCTCTTGGTATTTTAATGGGATTTCCACCTCCTTGAAAGGAATGTACTCATCCGGAGGTTCCTCTATTTTGTAATAGTGGAATTCGTGTGTGACAGCGTTTGCTGCTGGAAAGTTTATCCATGAATAGAATACCTCGGTCTGCCGATATTCATGTGCCTCAATTACGAATATGACTGTACCACCTCTCGATGTTAGTCCATTTTCTATAAGTTTAAGTGTTATAGTTTTTCTTATGTTGACCGGAATGAGTATAACATTCGGGTCATTCTGTAGGAGACTTGTGTCATCCTCTAGGAGTCGAGCTGCTATTCTAGCTGTCTCCCTTTCGTCTTCACTTTCTGTCATTTTTACTAGCAGAAAGGTTTTTGTTGCAGATCAAGTTTCAAGGAAACAAAGATTAGGTGCACAATATTTTGGAACACTGTATCCTTCAACGTTGAATAAACCAAAAACTATACATAGAAATCTCTTCCTACTAAGTTCCGGCGGATGTTAACCTTTTACCCACTCCAGACGTCTTTTGGAGTATTTACGGGAAAAAGGGTCTGTGTGAAAAAGCACGACTGAGTTACTCTAACGTCTTGCGTTAGATTTATCGCCTTACCAAACGTTGGGCGCCATGTAGTGTAGTTCCTATATTCCCAATAGGCTCTGCGCATTGGAATAATATATTCAGCAGTGTAGACGTAGGACTGAGGTCGACTAGGTCTCTACTGACTATATTAGACCTAAGGTTTGCCAGCTAGCTCAGAGGTCACTAGAAACTTGCTCGAATAAACGAGGAGGAGTTTAACCTCCCTGGATAGACAAGAAGGGATTAGCTTCTGACAACCATAAAACATGACAACTTTGCTCTCCCTGAGTAAGAGTGTATCTCTAGAGTCGTGTGAAAACAAAAGACAGCTATTTCACTCAGTCAAATGTGCGTACTTAGTTTCACCAGATTGCAGAGAAAAGAGACGGGCGTTTTCAATAAAAGGTGTAATTTATTGAGCAGTCTTCTTCCTCATGCAAGAGAAATGAATTGCCACGATTGTAATACTCATGGTAAAGTGCGTACAGTAAAAGTAGGATTATAAAATAATACTGTAAAATCATTGATATGGTTTCTTAGCCATATGATACTTTAAAATAGATAAAATATATACATACATATATACATTGACTAATCGTACTCAACTGGTGCTTCTAAATACGCCTACCCCGGTGTACCTGACCTAAGCCTAATACGTGGGAAGGAGTAAGTAAGTAGCAGTTTAAGTTAAGTTTGTTTTGCCAAGAATCTGACTCAAGAATTCTCTTTAAGGGTTTAGTCAGCTCCGTACCTGGGTAAATAGAAAGCAGGAGGTCTGGTATCTCTCTCTCAGGACTCGATATCCCAGTAAACCGCAAGGGTAGGCTGGAAACGCCGGAGCTGGATTTTCTCGGCAGGAGAAAAGACAGCGTCTTCCTCAGCGCGTCAAAAGGGAGGGGCAGCGTCCGTGGGCTCTCGCATCAGCTGGGCTCTCGGGCAAGTAGATAGCTGCTCCAAAACCACCACCGTGTGTTTGCTTAAGGCAACGTTGGTATATTTATACCTGAAAGGTGCCGGGTTTGACGTAAGGTTGGACATAAGAAGTCAATAAAGATGTCACTAAGAACTGGCCGTTCTTACAGTGCTTTACAGGAGTTCTAGGACGATATCAAAACAAAAGCAATGGGGATTTCCCAGGTTGCTGGAGGCTTGGTTTTGTTTAGAGAACTCGGTGTGCTTTCTGGGGGGCCGGGGAAGTAGTCTTGCTTAATGGTACAGCATGTGCTACGACTGAATTATGGATATGATTACTATGCCATTGTATGGATATTATTGATTACAACCGGACAAGGGCATATAATAGAAAGATCGATTCTGGTTCCTAGATAAAAACACTACAGCTGTGCTCAGTGACTGTGCAGCCAGGGAGGCCTGCCGAGGGGTGGCCACCAGCCGCCACCCTCCTCCAGCAGATGACAGACGCCTGCAGGAGACCGAGGCAGCGCGGCTTCCGTCGGAGCTCTGTGGAGGCAGACCAGGCCCATCCATGGACAGCTGTGGTGCTTCGCCTCAGAGCCCGGCGCGAGCTTCCTTTGAGGTTTGCACTATCCAAGGGCACGCACGTAACTCGGAATTTCAGGAGATAATGTGTGAACTACATAGAGGGAATTACTGCCAACTCCAACTTGAGCAGTCTGCACTTCATGCATTAACTGATGAATTTGCACAACGAGGGGGCGGTACGAGGGAACAGACGCACAACGAGGGAGGGCAGGAAAGCAAGCACAACAAGGGGGGGGGGAAACTTACCGGCTCAGGGGGTGGGTGGGGGAGTCTCTGTCTGTTGCGCAAGCCTCTCGGTCAGACAACGCCATGCACACCACCATCTTTCTCTGAGGCGAGGCAGGAATGCCTCGGAGAAAGCACAGTCATTTTCGTATTCGGGGCGTGGTTTTCGTTCTCTCCTCTTCCCGTTGCCTAGAAAGAACCCCAAAAACACCCCCCCCCCCAATCCCGTCTTGAACTGAGTGACGCCCCTCTCCTCCAATGGCTGGCCTCCGTTTAGGAAGCTAGCCAATGGAGAGGAGGGGCAGGTTCAAGCCCTCATACTGTAAACATAAAATCTCAGTGTACGCTAGGCCGAGACCTAAAAAACAAACAAACAAAAAAAAACGTCACTCTTTTATCCCTCCACTATCCTTTTCAATCAAAATTAACAGACTAACATGTTCACTTCTCAAATTCCATATTCAACTATACTAATATACTGCCCAAATAACTGAATAACATTTCTACTACTCAAATTACTTCATATTTATAGTACACAAATTTTCAATACTAATCCTTTATGGGTTCCGCAGTGCATGCTACTCGCCAGAAAAGTGCTTCAACACCCATCAGGGGTAACAAGTGCTATATGAATGCAAATCTCTCTTCCCCTTTTATCCCTCCGCTATCCTTCTCACTCCAAGTAACAGACTAATAAATTACTCCATATTTCACCATATTAATTCACCAATAATCCTTTATAGGCTTCCTGAATTACGTGCGTCAACAAACGATAAATAAATACAAACCTTTGTCCTCCTCTATCCTTCTACTATCATTCCAAATAACTGACTAACCTATCCACCACTTAAAATGTACTTGCATGTTTCACTATACTAATTCAACACTAATACTCTATGGGTCCCAGAGTAGTGTGCTACTCGCCGAAAAAGCACTTCGACGCCTCGTCAGGGGTAGTAAGCGCTATATAAATGCAATTACAATACATTACAATTCATCAATCCACCCTTTCACTTATCAATTCTTCAATCCATCCATCATTTCACTCATCCGTCCACTCATCCCTTCGCCCGTCATCCACCCTTTCACTCATCCATCCACCCTTTCACTCATCAATCCATCATTTCACTCCTCTATCCAGCCATCCATCCACCCATCCCTTCACTTACTTACTCACTCACCTTTTTACATTAATTATGAGACCCATCAAGAACTCCACCCTCGCTGTAGTTCCTAAAGCAAGGGGTGGGTTGGAGCAGGGTTCACTATGCCCCAGCACATAGGCAATCTGAAAAAGTGGAAGTTATGAGTCATGCATGATGCACAGTACCTTGACGTGGGGTGACCTGGTGTTGTTTCCAGAGCTAAGTGGGATGAAAAACTAGGGGGGGTCTCTCCAAAAGGGTGTTTGATGTAATAAAATGCGAGGCTTAAAACACATAAGCTAAAAATCTGTGCTTAATATAATGTGCCGCTCGACTGGTATTTTTGTTGCTGCTGTCATTGCATCGTGCACATGAGCGTGCGCAGGAGGGGCAAGGGGAGGCACTCCAGGGGGGCAAGTGCCCCTCCTTGCCCCCCCCCCCCCTGCAGACGCCCATGGGCAGATTGTCTAAGCGAGCACTGGAACAGCAGGGCCCACGCCCTTCCCGATCAGTAAAAAGTCCAGCAGTCTGTTAGCCTACACCGTGCACCTGACGATGGATGGGCTCTGTCCGGGGGCGACTTACCAGCACTCCGGCTATTTAACACAACGCAGCAACTTGAGTTATTCGTAGGGCACGCAACAAGTCACTGTCGCGCTCATAAACGTCACACCTTTAATCTGATAAATTTGCGGAGGGCTATGCCAGGATGGTGTATGGAGGAATTCTGTTAGTAAGCGACTCGGGGAAAACCGGATGGATTTCAGGGCTGTGCCCGATGGCAAAATGGTCAAATGCCATGTTGAAGATTGGTTTACTAAGCAGAAAGTGCATCAACTGCCGACCGACTGGTCTCAAAAGTCTATGGTGCAAGTGGTCTAAAGGCCAACTTCCTCCATGATGGCGCGGTAACTGCTCTAGTAGGCAACCCCCCTCCGCTCCCCCCAACACCGCTCACGGATTCTGAAAAGCTCACATTGCGGCCCTTGGGGATTTAAGACGCAATTGTGAAGCGACGGATGGATCATTAAGATACCAGGGCAGTTTAATTCATGCAGGGAAACCAGGACGGACCTATCTGCAATTCGGCATATACCACCCAGGGACATCAAGCTCCCAGGTACAGCACATTTACATCTCAGAAATCCTGCTTCGCCAGTACACCAGCCAGACGATTGAGCCAAACCTCTTCCAGTTACAAAACACTAATCATGCATTGGCATACTCTGCACACTCAATAGGTAAAGCAGCACAGCATTTGCAGTGGAAAAGATCAAGGTTCTCAACCGTGCGGTAAAGGAATCAGAGAGCTTGCGTATATTTCAAGGCAAGTTAGGGAATCGCAGAACCACAGGAATACTGGGTCGCCTCTCGGTGTCTGCACGTAAAAACAAAACCCACTCCAATGTACAACCCGAAGAGGGGTTTACTCCCATCCCATTAAACACACCTTTTTGTACTTCGAAGATTAGAAAGGTGTCCGATCTCAAGGCTGGAACTGTAATACCCTGCAGTCACCATGGCCAGCGTTGTCTGGCTAAGCTACCCGTGTCTGCCATTGCCGATGGTGTGGATAGCTACTGCTGTAAAACCCGCTCCATGTTTTCTCTACAAGGGAAATCGGATTGTATTTGGATGCAAGGAGGCTTACAGGCTGCAGACGCCTGTTTTCAGAAATCAAGGGGGCCGGGCAGGCCGAGAAGAGCACAGGTTCAGCTTCTACCCGTAAGTGCGCTGTGCACCTGGTGCTCCGTTGCTGCTTGCGAGTGGTGCGCGCGCGCCACAGAAGACGTGCTTTCAATTATCGCGCCCGTGTCTGGGCACGATAATTGAAACCACGTGACAGCCTATTAATGTCTATTACGCGCACTAAGCGTGTAATAGACACCAATAGGCCGTGGGCGGAGCAATGCGCCCAACTTTGGCCAATAGCGTGCAGTCTTTCATTAACAGACGCAGGCTAAGGCCAATGGGGTAGCTGAAAAGGAAACGCACAAGCGTGTGCGATTTCTAGGTAAGCTCAGATTCCATTTTTCACCCACAAAATGTCTTGCGCTGCACAAGTACTGCTGCGCAGTGTACGGCTAGGCGCTAGACCTAAAAATGGAGTCTTCTTGATGCGACACGATGCGTGCACGCCCGATGGCCATGCGGCGACTCGACGATTCTTCTGAGCCGCGACACGCTTCTCCGGTGATGTGACGGCGTCTTCTGCGACAGCTACACTCTTCTCCGGTGATGCGAGATGCTTCGGCGCTGCAACAGCGGCGACACCCTTCTTCAGTGATGCGGCGACAGGCTTCTCCGGTGATGCAACGGCATCTGCTGTGATGGCAACACTCTTCTCCAGCGATGCAAGGCGCTTCAGCGAAGCAGACAGCCGCGATACCCTTCTTCAGTGATGCGACGACAGCTGCTGCGGCTGAGACACGCTTCTTTTTCAAGAGTCGCGCTTCCAGCTCCTTGCGGCATGCAGTCCCTCAGGAGGCCCAGCACAATAGTAGGCACTTCAAAAGAACTCTGGGGAACTGGTTGGTGAAGTCTGTTGTCCCTGAGACTTCAGAAGAAGGTTAGCTCCATCTCAAGCCCTTGGAGGTCCTCTACAAGTTTTTTTGAAAGTAGCACAAAGTCCTTTCTCCATTCTTTGGCAGTCAGGCAACCACTGCAGGCCAATCACCCAAACAGCACTCAGCTTAGGCATAGCCTCCTCCTCAATTTCTCTGGTTCCTCTCCTCAGCAAAGGTTCTTCTTGTTTCCCAAAAGTGATCTATACTTCTGGGGTTTGGGTCCCCTCTTTTATACAAATGTGCCCTTTGTTCTCTGAAGGCAGAGCAGCCTTTGCCTAATCCAAACCTGCTCTGGTCAGTCCTGGAGCACTTTGTTGACATGATTCCTTCTTTCCTTTCACAGTGTAGGCCAGGGACATCAGACGCACCACAGGAGGTGGAGCCAGCATTGTGGAGGGAAGGCACAGCCCTTTTCTGGTCCCAGGTGCAACTCTTCCACCCATCTACATGCAGATCTCTTTATTCAGCCCTGTGCTGACTCACCCTGTCTCCTGGAATCCCCCAGCCCCTGTCACTCAAACTTGAGACAAGGAATACACAACCTAGCAGAGGCAGGCTTGGATAGTTAGGCAAGGATATATCTACTTTGTAAAAGTTGTATTTTCAAACACAGAATGCTAGAAACTTCACTAAAAGATGTATGTTATCATTCTGAGTTCAGGCATACTTAACTCAAATTTCTACCTGGTTTCCTGTGTCAGTTAGGATTATAAGATGTAATAATCAAACTGCCCATTCCGGCCTATGGGGAACAGGTAGCCTTGCAATAGTGATTAACGAATATGGCTGTAATTCACTATTAGGACATGCCACACACACACACCAGGGCATGTCCTACCTTTTACCTACAATGCACCCTAGCCTTCGGCCTACCATAGGGGTGATTAATATGAAGAAAAGGGGAGGTTTAGGGACTGGCAAATGGGTGCACTTACCCAGTGAGCATGGCAGTGTCAGACTGCACACAGGCTCTGCAATGGCAGAGCAGAGACACTTTTGCAGGCTGCTTCTGTGGATGGCACAACCAGTGTTGCAAGCCCACCAGGAGCATTTGATTTAAAAGCCCTGAGCACACTCAGTGCACTGTACTAGGGTCTGACAAATAAACCAAATCAACCAATCATGGAATCACTAATCCATACATCAATTTACTATAGGGAGAGCATATGCACTTTAGCACTGATCAGCAGTGGTAAAGTGCCCAAACAGTTCAGTAATGTCCAAGAGAAGCAATGAATCTTGTGTGTGCAAATCACTCTATAGGAAATGTTACACAAACTAATGAGGATTACTGTTCTGTGATCAGCATGTACTCTTTCTTTGCAGCAGGTATTCAAAACCTCTGTGCTACTTTATGACGAGTCAAAACTGTGACGAGATAAAACTCCCATCTCTCTCTCCAGCAGAAACATTAATCACCTGGGTTATCTTGGCATTCTTATTGTTGCATGGAACCTGCTAGACACAAGTAAAGATCAGATGCTTATAAAATAAAAAGTTATTTCTGAACACAACGCCTCTCCCGGGTCATCGTAGGTGCAGCTGCACCGGTCGCACTCTCCTATAGCTGCCCTGAATCTGGGTTACATACAGGGTTCATTTGACAACTGACTTGTCTCTTAGTTCACTAATAATAGCACTGTCACAGGGGCAGGAATGGTTTCTAAGGTTATGTATACAAACAATCACTTTTAGTAGGTACTTGTCAATGCAGCGCAATAATGTGACCTATTATTGTCGAAGCTACATGGTGTGAAAGAAAAAAAAATTTGAATTCTGCAGAGACTTTATCATATCTTACATGACATCTTACGGTTGGTGTGTGATTCACATGGCACACATTGTCTGGGCTTGTATAAAAAAAAAGTGTATAGGGAAAGATATGTAGGGGTCAGTTTCACAAGAGGCTTCTGGTTGTCATGGCAATAGATGACACATGCAGGTATTGGTGATAGGTATTTATTAGGAGCAAGAAATGCCTACCTACAACTAAATACACGAAAATACTTCTGCCGTGTAACCTGCAAAGTGATTCCCAACAAGACAGTTACTACTACCTAATAACATAGCAGAGCTGAGGAATAAGAGGGCTAATGTTCCCCAATGACTCAGAAAATCCAGTTATTATATGTAATACAGTTAGCATATAACATAATAAAGTGTGCGAGTCACCGTGGATGTGCACTAGCCGTATGCTGGAATATAAATATGGTACTGTAATTATGCAGTCATTAGGTGTACAAATCACCCCGACGCACACTTTAGCATACCTCTCTCAGCCCCATGGTGTGCGAATCACCGACATAGGGCACACCCTTTTCAAAACATGCCGCTTGTAGTTCACAAAGTGTGAATCAGTGACGATGCACATTTCTTTACTCATGATTCAGCTGCCGACACTGCCTCCTCCGCTCCTGGCCTTTCCAAGATCATGATGCATTAATGGAACATGCGTGCACACGTAGCACGTGCGTCATTGACTCGCCCGCAGGCTGCACTACGGAGGCAGCAGTTCAGCGCCACGTGCACAGAGCATGCACCGTTTAGATGCACGAGCCTTGACGCCAGACCTGCACTCCTTCAATTATGCAGCATGTGAACCTTTACTGCTTGTAGACGTCCTGCTACACTATGCCAAGGACATTCACTACTGGAACGCACAGAAGGGTCCTCTTTTCTGAAACCCGCAATGTCTCAATACTGTTTACTCTCAACGCTCAATGCTGCAGGCATCCAGAATACGAATGAAATTACAGGCTCCCAGACATCGCCAGCTTGTAGAAGAGGACACAAGCAGGTATTGGGGTGATAGGCATTTATTAGGAGCAACTGTATGGAGTAATCACACAAACAAACAACCTTCCAATTGTTGCACCCACACCCAAATTCCATTCTAGAACAGGTGGCATCATGTTACCAAGGTGTTGGTAACTAAAATACCACAATTGTGAAGAAGATTCTTCGGTAACTTGGTGTTTAAACTAGGGATCGACAGTTGAGGTGTGGGCTCTTCACATCGGAGGTTGGCTGACATCTATACATTCATAAATCTACATGAAAGAAACCTTTTTTTCCAGACACTAGAATTACTACCCTCTCCCAAGAGACTGATCCCCAAAGGGAGACTTATTTTTATAAGAGTCTCTGTGCTCCTGGTCACATGTTATCACTGCAAAAGGGGGCGGGAGGGAAGGATGAGGGGCTGAAGCTCCCTGCAGCTCACAGTAGCCTAAGCTCAGTTTTTCTCCAAAGACACAAGTACGGGTAAAGCCTTTCTGTGAAGCGGGCCTGCGGGAAGGTGTAGAGAATCTCCATGGAGTCAGCATTGTACAGGGACAGCCGCCCCCCCTCGTAGTCCAGAAACACTCCCAGCTTCTGGGGCTTCTTACAAGGGGATAGATAGGTCTCTGGAGTGGTGAGAGCCTTGTACTGACCATTACACACCTGCACAGCCCAGACTCCCGTCTCAGGAGACCGTGTGAAGAACCCCTTCCTGTTCACAGACTCTGCCGCGACCCCCGCATGCCACCCTCCTCCCTCCTGCAGCAGCTGCACCTCCCAGTAATATCTGCCGGAAGTGAACCCCTCGCTCCCCAGCACACAGTGGTAGTAGGTGAATCTCTTGGGGGTGTCTGGCAGAGTCTGTGCTGTGCCTCTGAATCTCACACGTCTCCGCTCCTCAGACAGTAGGAGCTGTTGATAAGCTGTGTCAGGATCCAGAGTCACCATCACTGCAGAGAAAAGATTCATAATTAGAGATTAGACAGAAAAAAAGGCTATAATTACTGCTTTCTGTTTTACATATGATTAATATAAGCCACATCCGGAAGGAGCAAGTAGCGCTAGAGAGCGCACTGCACTAGACTGTTCACTACACTAAAGCGTACATTTATCTAAAGCGCACACTTCACCAAACAGCACTACATAGACAGGACATTATCCTACACACTACACTGCACCATGCAGAGTACAACACTACAAGACACAGGGCTAGACTGTACACTGTACTACACAAACACTGCAGCGGATAGGACACTGTACTACGCAGTACACTATCAGATGGTACAGAGTAAGAGAGCTAATGGAAGGTATACTGTACTAGTCAGTACACTGCATGAGATGGCACAGAGTAACACATACTAGAACGTATACTGTACTTGTCAGTAAACTGCATTCAATGGTGCAGAGTGACAGAGCTACTAGAAGGTCTGCTGTACAAGTTAGTACACTGCATTAGATGGTAAGGTGTGACAGAGCTACTACACTGTATACCGTACTAGTCCGTACACTGTATTATATGGTACAGATTGACAGAGCTACTGGAATGTATCATAGAATAGTCAGTACACTATATTAGATTGTACAGAGTCACTCTACTTGGGGGCTAACAAGTTGGAGATTATGAGACTGCAGAGGGTCCAAAATGCAGCCGCTAGAACTCTTCTTTCATGCCTACTACTTCTAGTGCTATGCGCAGATTACATTGGTTGCCAGTGGCTAGACGTGTGGAGTTTAAGTCCCCTTGTACTGCTTTCAGGATTTTGAATTCTTCCCCTGCTGGGATCCTAGCTGGCTTGCTCTCTTCCTACACCCCCACCCACCATCTACGCTCGATGGACCAACACCTGGTAGTTGTTCCCGGGGTTAGTAGAGTTTGCGCCGGTGGGTGTTCTTTCGCTCACGGGAAGCTAAACACTGGAACCTCTTCTCCCTGAGCCCATCAGACGCATAGACAATTATCTGGCTTTCCACGAGGATCTCAAGACTCATCTTATCCCTTCACTGTAGACCGCTCTTGCAGTTCTCTCCCGTTCTGTTTACCAGTTGATTTTATTTTTTTTAGCTTATCAGTCTTCACTCTTTTAAAAAAAAGTTTTTGCCATCAGTTGCCTTTTGTTGCTTTTAGGGCTGGGATGCTCTTTTGCTGGGGCAGCAATGCGCTCTTTAAAATTACCTAACATAACATAACATAACAGAGCCACTTGAAGGTATACTGCACTAGTCAGTACACTGTATTAGATGGTACAAAGTAACAGCTATACTATAAGATATACAGAACTAGTCAGCAATCTGCATAAGATGGTACATAGCTACTTTATGGTATAATGTACTAGTCAGTACACTGCATTAGATGGTACAGAGTGACAACGCTACACCAAGGCACATTGTACTAGCCAGTAACTAAGGGGTTCTTGATTGTTTAATTAGTTAAAATCGTTACAATATGCTTCATTTTCATGTATCGGGTAAGAAAAACAAAAGAAGGAAAAAGAGGATAAAATTAAGATTTTAAGTTCGTAGCCAAAGTGCGTGTTCTAGGTCAGATATCTGGGTTAGCTAAAATCTATGAAATCGTAAAAGCAGCAGTCCAGGCTGAATCTAAAGTGCTAGTGCATAGGGAAAACAACTGCGTCTATGGACCAAATTTTCTCATATGAGTGGTGTGGTTCTGAAATTCAGGGCCCTACTGTTGTCCCGGTATCGAGGTCTGATACCCGTGTCCCGAAACATCAACGTACCATGACGAATTTGGTGTCGACGAACCGATAATGATTAGGACATCATTCCTATGCATTTGCGTCATGATCGAGGTATGCTAACGCCCCTGAATCGTAGTTTCCGTCCCTCTTGTCTTGTGTCTTGCCCTCATGATAAGTCAATTAAAGGTCGAGCTTGATCTAAAAGGACACGTCCACCTTCCCTGACTTCCCCCTGACCTGTCCCAACTGACTCCCTTGCCTCCAGCCAAACCTGTTTGGGCAGCTCCTCGCCCAGTGGCCAAACACGATAGCATCAATGCACAACATACCACAAACCATTCACCGCGTACAGATCATGTTTTCTACACACATACACACCTGTCCACGCTCCCTGTTTATGGCCAGTTTTATGACTAGGAGGTGCCTTCTTTTATTGGGGCTTCACCGATATCTGATGGGAGTTCCGGGCCTGGCTAGGTAATCTATCACGAATTGGACATCTAAAATACGGGCTTGCCTACATGACTTCGCTCTTTTGTATTATTGTAGAAATATGTGTATAGCCATATCATAAACTCAAGAATTCTTGCTTGCAGCTATTATTTCTGTATATAAGGAGAAGGCTGGTTCTGTAAAAACGAACAGTCTCCTGAGAACACATGACCCGTGCTTGTCGTGCTTCTAGGACACCTGTTACTTGGTAGCTGCCAATAAAACTTGATCTCTGACTCGACTAGAAGACTCCGTGTTTCTGTGGTCCGGAACAGGGAGAACTCAGAGGCCTTCGGGTGTTATCCCCTGGCACCAAACGGGTTCCTAAAAACCCGTTACCTCAGTTGGCGCCCAACTCGGGGCGGTATCAAGCGGCAACGGTCCAAGCCAGATGTTTGTGAGGAGCTTCGTGTGAAAATTCCAGAGGACGGCCAGCCACTTCAGCGACCCCTGTATGTCGACGTGGTTCCGAAGGTCTTTGCTGCGAGGTTCCCCGCGTCCCGACGGCTACGAAGGACTGCTGCCCTGACTATCGCCTTGTTTTGGACCCAGTGATCCTTGGTAGAGCGAAACGATAGACGAGTCTTCTAGCGACCTCACCGATCTTCAAATACTTCAGTTCTTAGTTTGTCCTTAGTTTTTGGTATCCTTGAGATACGCTTTGATTTGGTACTTGCAAGCCCCAAAGCCGAAGGACTTGTGTATTCACGAGAAATATCGTAACAGATAATCCTTTGAAGTTTGAAGCTAGACTAGTGAGCAAAGATGCCTGGTTTTAGCAGACTTGGAAACTTGTTTTGTCTTGGTTATAGTAAGGACTCCCGATTAGAGGATTCCTGTCCGGTTCCTCCGATTGGAACTCCAACATATGAGCTCTATGTAAAGCACGGCGTAGGTCCTATCACATATAATGAAGTGTGGATAAAATACACCCGCAAGGATGGTGTTTTAAAATGGCCCCAATATGGTAGTTTCGACTCAGAAATATTAGATAACCTAGAGGTCAAATTATTTAAGAGAAAAGCCCGGCCGGCGATGTTTGACTCTTTCCGCTTATGGCGCAAAGAAGCCAAACAGAAAGAAATAAAATTAGCAAAAAGGAATAAAAGAGGTATGTCAATGGTGCAAGCTGCCGTTGCATACAGGGATAACGAGGAAGAGCAGGAAAACGAACAAATACTTAGGAGCAAGAAACTAGCAGTAGATAAATGCTACCCGATGTTACCAAATAAGGGACAAGGTCAAGAGGAGAGATCCGAGAAAGATCCATTAATGTCCCACTTATTAAGCTCACCTCCACCGTATGCGTTAGACGCTACTACAACGCCAAAGCATTTTACTATACCGCGCCCCGGCGCACGTAACCCAGCTCTTGCACGAACGCCAGCTCCTCTTCAGCTGGTTTCTACTTCTCCGGCGCAGCCTTCTCAAGGGCCGCCATCTTTGCTACCTACTCCATCTACTTCTACGACTTTGCCTACAGCTCCAGCTATTGTCTATGATACTACGTCTGCTCCTACTTCAACTTCCTCTGCTATTGCCTCTACTTCTTCTCTGCCTCAGCCTGTTTTTTCCGATGCACTTGCTCCTCCGCAAGGTTCTCCTTCTATCAGACAAAGAGTGACAGGTACCGTCACTGGTCTGCTTTCACCTTTCTTCGGGTCGCCTAAAACGACCCCTAATACAGAACATAGACAGTCCCGTAGTCAACTGCCTGATTACGAGGAAAGAAAAGTGCTGAATGAACTAGCCCGTAAATGGATTACGGATACTGTTAGATATGATGTTCAGTCTGTTATGGAAGTTTTCCGTCAATGGAACGCACCCACTCAGAGATACGTATTCGAAGAAATGTGTGTATATCTGGGCGAAGATGTGAAGACAAATGATCCCAAATACACAATGAACGAACTATGGCGTACACGCTTCAAGTTCTATGAAGGTATGATTATAGGTGCAGATGTTGAGAAAGCGATAGAGTTATTGCTCTCTTATAGGAGTAAGGGAAACGTCTCTAGATCATGTCACGAAGACGATGCACCAGACGGGAAAAGAGCGAGACAGTACCCCATAAGAGAGGTTCCTCCGGTTTGGAGGGAAGGTGATGCGAATGCGAATCCACCAATTCTGCCTCATTTCCAGCGTGTATGGGTACATGTCCCCTGGAAAAGATCCGATGTTTTAGCACTCAAGCAGACACTGCCTGATCCTCGTAAAAACCCGACTGGGTATTATAAGGAGTTATCACAAACTGCAAGCTCATGTATAATGAATTTAGCGGATATCGACATGTTGTTTGGGAACGTTGTTCCACATCCTCTATGGAGCAAAATACGTCATACGAACCATGACCAAGAACTAGGTGACTCATGGGCGAACATTGCCGCTATAGATGCTAGACAAATTGGTGGTTCTAAACCTGAGCCGTTAATAGCTGAACTTCCCGGTAGAATTATTGCGTACATGAAAACGATAATGCCTGAAGTACGCGTAAACTGGGACAAGCTATCTGCGTGCAAGCAGAAGAAGGATGAGAATGTGTCTGACTTTTTCACAAGATTTGAGGAGACTTTCACCGATCATAGTGGTCAGGATATGGCTACCGAGGGTGGTCAAAGATTGTTTGTAGACAAATTCGTACATAATTTAATCCCTGAACTGTGTAATAAACTGAAAGATTCAGAGAGTGCTTGGGCTGTCTCTACGTCAGCGCAAATTTTAGCTACAGCCCAGTACTACGAAAATAGGCGCAAAGACGAGCTAGATAAAGTCGACAAAAAGACAAAAGATTTAAAAACTAAAGTTCTTCTCCAGCAAGCCTATCCGCCTCGTACGACTAGTCAGCCCAATTACCAACAACAACAGCAGTATTCGAGAAACGCGCAAGGAAACGAGTTTTCCCATCAGCGTATTGCTTATGGCCCGAATCAATGTGCGTATTGCAAAGAAGAGGGTCACTTTAAAGGTAATTGTCCGGCTCTTGCGCGACGTTTGAGCGGTGCTTCAGGTGTAAGGGGAAGAGGTGTTCAACATGCCCCTAGAGGTAGGGGCGTGGAAATTTCACCCAGAATACAACTTCTTTTCCGCCTCAGAATTCGATGAACAGCTTTGACCAACAGAATAATGCGTCGTCCAGGTCAGCTCAGAACTATGCTGACGACTATTACACCGAACACGAAAATGAGGGTAACGATTGCTAGGACAGCCATGGACAAAGAGAGGGAGTTGTTTCAGTTCCAGTAGATCAGAATGGACCTTATGTCAAGGTAATTACCTCAGGAGTGTCAGAGCCATTTCTGCTGGATACTGGTGCTACAAAAAGTTCTATCATGCACTCGAAACTTCCTGGCGCACCTTTGTCTGGCGAAATGAATGTTTCAGTAGGTTTCTCTGGCGCCCCTGTTAGAAACCCGATCTCCAGTCCTATATCTCTTTCTATTGGCCCGTGCGAATTAGAAGCACCCCTCATTCTTACAACAGGTTGCGGTGAAAATTTGTTAGGTTTGGATTTGCTAAAAAGGTTATATGCGACTTTGTACTGTTCCCCCTTGGGAGTACAACTTACTTTAGGTAAGAAAGTCATTTCTCCAATGTATTTGTCAAAGGACAATATTCCGACTGAATTGTTATCACTTCCTGATATACTTTGGGCTAATGGCTCTAATGATGTAGGTCGTTTGGAGATAGCACCGTATGTCATAACATTGAAAGCCAACGTTAGGTTGCCACGTATTCCCCAATACAAAATATCTAGCGAATGTGAAAAGGCATTATTGACGATTGTTTATGACCTGATTGATAAAGACGTCATCGAAGAAACAACAGGAAATGTTTGTAACAGTCCAGTTCTGCCCGTCTTAAAGCGTACTGATCCTTTACAACCGCCTGTGTACAGGTTCGTGATCGACCTCAGAGAAGTGAACAAGATAGTTATCCCACAGTTTCCAGTTGTCCCCGACATTACTGCTTTATTGACGATGGTTCCAGCTTCAGCAAATTGGTTCTCGGTGATCGACCTGAAGAACGCTTTCTTCAGCATCCCGATTGCCGAGGAGAGTAGATATTTTTGGATTCCATTTAGGAGGACGAAGCTTCCGCTTCAAGTGCGCTCCTCAAGGCTACTGCGAAAGCCCATCAATATTCAGTCAGGCCCTGAAAACACAACTAGACACGATTGTTCTACCGAATGGTTCAACTCTGATTCAGTACGTAGACGATCTGCTGATCGCTGCAGACACTGAAGAAATTTGCAAACGAGCTACGCTGTCATTATTGCATCACTTATGTAACATGAAACACAAAGTCTCTCTTTCCAAACTACAATTTTGCCGACAAGAAGTAACCTACTTAGGTCACATCTTGTCGAAGGAGGGAAGGAGACTGACACCAGAAAGAATACAGGCAATTGCAGAACTGAGTGCCCCAAGGACACAGAGAGAGGTTCGAGCCTTCTTGGGCATTACATCGTACTGTAGACAATGGATACCGAATTTCTCACTACTAGCTAAACCCTTGCTGGCACTACTCTGCAAAGACACGCCAAATCCTATGCCTTGGTCTGAAGATTGCCAGACGAGTTTCCACGAGTTGCGTGATGCATTATGTTCGGCTCCTGTGTTGGGAAACCCCAACTACAGTAAGCCTTTTACATTATATGTCCATGAGAAGGAAGGTTGTGCATTATCAGTTTTAACACAACATTTTGGGGACAGACAGCGCCCATGCGCGTATTTTTCGGCAACTCTAGACCCTGTGGCTAAAGCCCTACCAAGTTGTCTGAGGGCTACCGCCGCAGCAGCTGTCTGCATCCGACAATCCGCTGGATTAGTCATGAACAATACTCTGATCGTTATGGTTCCGCATGCAGTAGACATTTTACTAAACAGGACGAAGACACAACACCTTACTAGCGCTCGACTATCCAGTTACGAACTTACACTGCTAGCAAGTCACATCCACATAAAGAGGTGTGATACACTGAATCCCGCAACGTTATTACCCATTCCGACAGAAACAGACAAGATTGATAACCATGACTGCTGTTTTAGGACAGAAGAAGAGACAAAAGGGAGAGTAGACTTACAGGACACTCCCCTTCCTGAATGCAACGATACTTTATGGGTTGATGGTTCATGTTTCAAGCTGCCGAATGGTGATACGACTGCAGCATATGCCGTAACGACATTACACACCATTATAGAGACCGCGCGCATTTCCCATAATTCTGCACAAGCTGCAGAGCTAATTGCGCTTACCAGAGCATGTGTGTTGGCGAAAGGAAAGCGAGTGAATGTGTACACTGACAGCCAATACGCCTTTGGTGTGGCTCACAGTTTTGGGAGATTGTGGCGTGAACGTGGGTTTCTTACGTCACATGGAGCAAAGATACAACATGGTCAGTTAGTTAATGAACTCCTCGAGTCACTGACCTTGCCACTACAAGTTGCCATTGTAAAATGCAGTGCACACAAAAAGATTCAGGATGATGTTGGCCGCGGGAATGCATTTGCAGACGAGGTTGAGAAAGAGACTGCAAGGAACACAATGAGTCGGATGTATGTTGTAGGTCCCGCTAGATGGATTACTGATGTGGGAATGTGTGAGGACACCATCGAAAGCGTGAAATCTATACAAGCCGAGGCAACTGAGAAAGAGGTGAATGAATGGAGAGAAAGTAAGGGTAGGTTAGATGCGAATGGTTGTTGGGTCGAATTGTCAGAACACCAGCGATGGCTATTACCTAACGCCTATGTACTTGCAGTAGTAACAATGGCTCATGGATTTGCGCACATCAGTTCGAAAGGAATCTGTAAGGTATTGGCCCAAGTATGGCAAAATAGCAATATCCCGAAATATGCAGAGAATGTGGTCAGAAACTGTATGGTGTGTTTGAAGTACAATCCCGGTAGGGGAACCCCAACTCCAGCTGGTCATTTTGCGCCTCCAACGTATCCGTTCGAGGTTTTGCAGCTCGATTTCATTCACATGGAGAGATGCAACAATCTGAAGTATGTGCTCGTTGTTGTTTGCGCTTTCTCCAGGTGGGTGGAAGCATACCCCCTTAAGGACAATACTGCCTTGTCAACTGCCAAAGCTCTTGTCAAAGAGTTCTTCCCGAGATTCGGCATGCCTAGAATCGTCTGGAGTGATAATGGAAGTGAATTCGTAGGACGCGTGATGAAGAGAGTGTGTGAATGTTTAGGCATACAACAAAAGTTCCACTCGGCGAATCACCCCCAATCAGCTGGATTAGTAGAGTGCTACAATGGCACTTTAAAGCTCAAATTAGCCAAGATCCAAGCCTGTACAGGACTTAAATGGCCTGACGCCTTGCCCCTAGCACTCTTGTCAACCAGAATGACAGTCCATTCCAGGTTAGGACTTAGCCCCCATGAGATAGTGTTTGGCCGCCCAGCCAACGCCTGGGGCGTGCCAAGGCCAAAGAAACTCCGCGAAATAGAGCACCCCGTACTGCTTGACTATTTGTGCGAATTAACAACTAAATTGCGTGTTTTACACCAACAGGTTCACAGTTCCTCTCCGCCAGCCTCTGACGATCCAGGTCACTCCATCGCACCCGGCACATGGGTCTTGGTGCGGAATTTCCAGCGCACAAACAACGGACAGCCGAGGTGGACCGGACCATACCTGGTACTTCTTTCCACGAGATCAGCTGTTCGGGTGGAAGGCAAAAAGAACTGGGTGCACGGGACCCATTGTAAACGGGTCCCTCTGCCCCTTCCATACGACCGGTGGGTCAACGAAGGAATTGCCGACTCCGAGACAGAATCCATACCTCGCTTCATCCCTTTCAGCGATGCACGTTTAAAAGAAACTGGTACCGAAAAGGAGAGTGATCATATTTTACAAGGACTTGTGCCACCGTCTATGCAGTTGGACACTACCGAACCTGAGACATTGTTTGAAGACCACACCGTACCTGGGAAACAACAATATAATCTAAGGTCAAGACAAAGAGACAAATAAAAAGCAAACCAATGTGATTTCCCTTCCCCCAAGAACTATTTTTGATTTTTTCAGCTCTCTCACTCTCAGGAAACTTGCTCAATTTTGATTTTCGAACCGCCATCCGGTTCTGCTGCTAGGGTCGCGGTTGAAGTCTGGGGAGTGCAACTGGGGACGTTTAGGTCAACGGTTCTGGTTGGTCCAAGGGAGTTACCCCGGACTGAACAGAGCGCACTCCCTGGCAGAACCAACCTACCACCACGGGCAGCAACTAGAGGATGGAGTTTCCTAGGGTAAAGAGACCTACCAGACTCACGAACTTTGAAAGACAATTATGCACTGTACTAGCCAAAAGAAGGTTTTTGATAACATGTATTTTAATGTTGTGTAGCATGACGATGTTTTTGACTGGTTACACTCTATTCGTATTCCAAGTTACTTTTTCAAATGACACCCGGCCACCAACTCCTCCTACTATCTCTCCACACTACTTTCACCCTCTACCTGAACACGAGTCTGCCAGAAGACTCGAATTTGTAAATAACTCATTCATTCAACTTCTACACCAACACCAGTCCATAATGAACACATCGAACTGTTGGGTATGCTGACTCATGCCGCACACGACGGATAAGGGTATCCCATACTTCATCCTGCCATTCAGTTATTATGGTTCTCTGTGGGCTTTCCAGACCATGTTCCTATTCACCCTAGAACCATACCCGACCCGTTCTACTGAGAGTGATTCCAGTAACAAGGCACTAGTAGCAGGGATAAGAAATATGAGTAGAGAGTTTGACACCTATCTTACGATTCCCAAAGATGAACTCACTCCGTACACTCGTTGGAACGTAACTAAATATGGGGTTTACCTGAGTAAGAGCCAGACAGCAAAGAAATCCCGCCCAGTTTGGATAGTACCCAACCAAGGTCACTTATGTTTACAAGGTATCGGCAGGGATCCCAAAGCACAATTAGGAAAGAGTATATGCACGGAAACCTATGTGTTCGCTTCCCGAACTTCCCCTATACTATTAGCAGCCAAAGGCACGTATTTCGTCTGCCATGACCAAGCCTACACCTGGTTGCCCCCTGACTTCTCAGGTACATGTTTTATCTCATTTCTGCTGCCTCCCACCTACACGGCCAGAGCAGATTACCATCGGACAAGGACAGCTAGAGGTGTCGTGAGTAAAGACGACACCGCGGGTCAGGAATTCGCAGACTTCGCAAAGGGTTTTCTGCCATTTTGGGGGCCTATGGTGAACAGCAGGAATATTCGCCAGTTATCGAGGATAGTTGAATCCGCCGTGATTACAACGGCCGGAGCCCTTGGCAATTTGACGACCGAACTTCAGTCGGATCGACTTATGACCCTTCAGAACCGAGTTGCCCTAGATATCATACTCGCCGATCGTGGTGGTGTGTGTAGAGTGATCCAATCCAGTTGTTGCATTTTCATCCCTGATAACGCACCGACAGTGTACCAGGCCATCTCTAAGCTACACGAGATATCTGGTTCCCTTCACGTAGAAAAAGGGGACTGGTCCTTACTAGGGTGGTTCTGGGAACTGATCGCTACCTGGGGATGGAAAACACTGATCTTCATTGGGATGATCTTAGCACTTCTGTTTATGTTCTGTCTGTGTGTACAGTGCGCTCCTGCACTATGTGGCCTTTGTGCTACCTCATGTGTACGGAAGCCTGTGTCAAGGGACGAACTGAGCAACAGAATGATGCTACAGCAGCATCTCCACGAATTCCTTCATACAGACTTAGACTCGGATTAACATGAATTATTGCCTTATATGAGGGCAAAAGGAGGGTCTGTGGTTCTGAAATTCTGGACCCTACCACAAACCATTCACCGCGTACAGATCATGTTTTCTACACACATACACACCTGTCCACGCTCCCTGTTTATGGGCAGTTTTATGACTAGGAGGTGCCTTCTTTTATTGGGGCTTCACCGATATCTGATGGGAGTTCCGGGCCTGGCTAGGTAATCTATCACGAATTGGACATCTAAAATACGGGCTTGCCTACATGACTTCGCTCTTTTGTATTATTGTAGAAATATGTGTATAGCCATATCATAAACTCAAGAATTCTTGCTTGCAGCTATTATTTCTGTATATAAGGAGAAGGCTGGTTCTGTAAAAACGAACAGTCTCCTGAGAACACATGACCCGTGCTTGTCGTGCTTCTAGGACACCTGTTACTTGGTAGCTGCCAATAAAACTTGATCTCTGACTCGACTAGAAGACTCCGTGTTTCTGTGGTCCGGAACAGGGAGAACTCCGAGGTCTTCGGGTGTTATCCCCTGGCACCAAACGGGTTCTTAAAAACCCGTTACCTCAGTGGGTCCTTTAACCTAGTATTTATTTATTTTTATTTATATTTAAGTTTATAAAGCGCGCAGCTACCCGGAGGTTTTCCGGCGCTAGAACCAGATGAGAGAGAGCAAGCTGAGAAGCAGCCAGGCAATTACAGGTTAAACACCAAGTTTTCACCTCTCTACGGAACTTAAGGTAGCAAAGTTCGATGCGCAAAAAGAGGGGAAGGGAATTCCAAAGGGAGGGAGCGAGCCAGGAGAAAGAGCGGCCACCCATTCTAGCGCTCTTAATTCTGGGAACTAGGAACCTGTGCTGATTAGATGAGCGAAGAGTACCGGGAGGACAGTAATGCTGAACCAAGGAGTTAAGGTAGGGTGGGGCTCGGCCAGCATTCATTCTGTGCATTAAGCAGAGGGCCTTAAATTTCGTACAGCTTTCAATACGAAGCCAATGCAGATTACGTAGGGAATTAGAGGTAGAGGATGTATTGGGCAGTTTACAGAGCAGCCGAGCCGCCATGTTCTGGACTGTCTGTAATTTACGGATCACCTCTTTGCAGGCCCCCAGGAGAAGAATATTACCGTAGTCTAGTCTAGAAGTGATTAAGGCCTGGACTACGGTTTTCTGTGTTTCCTGGGGGAGCATCCAAATGATCTTTCTCAACCATTTTATGATGGTAATACAAGTAGAGGAAGTTTTAACTACATGGTGCTTCATGGATAACTGGTCGTCAATAATGACGCCAAGGTTACGGGCTGTTCTAGAGGGAACGGGGAGAGTGCCCATTTGCGAGGGCCAATGTTGGGGCCCCCACAGAGTAGTGTTATGGCCAAACAGAAGAAGCTCTGTTTTCCCACTGTTCAATTTATTAACGTGCATCCACGCAGCGATGTTACTAAGTCCTACACAGAGGGAAAAAGAGGAAGAGGGAAATCCTATCGAGAGAGAATAAATGATCTGGGTATCATCGGCGTAGGAATAAATAGTGAGCCCAGCTTGCTCCGCAATGGTAGCCAAAGATCTGACATACAGATTAAAAAGCAAGGGGCTCAAAATGGAGCCCTGCAGGACACCATAGGCCGATTTATAGGTTTGAGAAACAGATGAAGAGGAAGAGACTTGAAAAGTGCGGTCTGAAAGGAAACTAGCAAGCCAGTTGAGGGCTGAGCCGGTAATGCCAGATGATTTAAGGGCATTAATGAGGATGGGGTGGGAAACCGTATCAAATGCGGCACTCAAATCAAGCAAAATGAGTGCCACGGTTTCCTCCCTATCCACTCTGCTTCGGATGGTTTCAGAAACCCCCAACAGAGTAGATTCCGTCGAGAAGCCGGACCTAAAACCTGATTGAGATGGATGTAAAATGTTCCTAGATTCAACATGTGAGGTGAGTTGTGTGTTAATAGGTTTTTCCAAAATTTTTGAAAAAACAGGAAGGAGTGAAATGGGGCGGAAGTTAGATGGATTATTTGAATCAGCATTTGCCTTTTTTAGCAGAGGCACTATCATTGCATGTTTCCATGCAGAAGGTACTATGGTTTCTCTAAGGGAGGTGTTAAGTAAGTCCAAGATGAGTTTAAGGGAAGAGTTGTCCAGCATTTTTAGAATTTGAGGGGGAAGTGGATTAATGTTCCTTTATAGTGATAGGTTAAAACCTTTGTGTTAACTGTCCCAGCATTAATTGTGTGTAAATACGGTTCAACACAGCGTTTGCAGGTATTTTCCTTGACTCAGGATGCGGGAGTTGGCTAGTCTGACGTGCACGGTTGGTCTTCTAGTCTTGGTCGGTTGAGTTTCCTTCCTTGCTATGCAGGCCATTAAATCATTGTAGCTCTGGCTTGGCGGCCAGCTAGTTGCTGCTGGTAGTTTTAGTAGTATCTGTAAGAACGACCCGAATGGCGTCAGTGAATTTCTCTAGTCTGGCCTTGGTTTGTGCTGTGTTGGCGGGGAAACACAGGTCTGAGACTTCTCTGCAGTGTCTAAGGCCATGAGCCCTGCAAACTGGGATTACCAAGCATTGTCGCTCACTTGCCATCTTTGGACAACAGCACAGTAAGTGAAGGCAGGATTTGCGTTGGTATCTACATAGACAACAAGCGATTGAGTTGTCCTGCTGAGCCCAGGATAGAAGTCCACGATAAGTAGTGTAAGAAGTCTCATGTATGAGATTCTCTTCTAAACTTGAATTGTCAAGGCTTGATCATAATAAGGCGGAGGTTTTCCCAGGATATAGGAGGCAACCAGTTTAGAGAAATTAGGTTGGAGGCTTAAGCTTTCCAGGCCCCTTTTAAATGAAATGTTCTTAACCTGTGCATTCACTGACTTTTTCCAGGCTGTGACCGGGATGTCCTGGATTTGCAAGTTTTTAACTTCTATTTCAAGTAAACTTGTGGCCGCTGCCAACTGGGCCTGCCATGGGGAGCCTGCCTCTTCGAAGATTGTTTTGAT
Source organism: Lissotriton helveticus (assembly GCF_964261635.1). Taxonomy (NCBI): domain Eukaryota; kingdom Metazoa; phylum Chordata; class Amphibia; order Caudata; family Salamandridae; genus Lissotriton; species Lissotriton helveticus. The sequence goes on along the minus strand of NC_136065.1, from coordinate 99,818,705 downwards.
TTGAGCTTTCAATGAGGGTGCTGAGGCATGCAGAATGCTGTTGTAATATTTTATTGTGTCCCCATAACATAGGAGATCCGGACGAGCGAGTCCCAGCTCCAGTCTCACTCTGGCTCTCCTGGCCTGTCAGGGAAGCATTAGAACTTTCTTGTAAGCAGAAATATGGAAATACATGAGGAACCAGTTGAATGCGCCAGGAAAAGGGAGGGGAAGAGTTTGTCTCTCAAGACTTTCAGGATGGGTTCTGCGGTTTGACTATGTAGCTGCTGGTTTAAACATTTTAAACTGTAAATGATGCCGACCCCCTTGCTTATTAGATGCTTGAGATGGGCCACTGGTTTTACCCTGTCTGCTAGCCTGACTCCAAGATACTTGTAACTCGTGCATGTTTTAATTTGCTTATCACCTAGGCGCCATTGGGCAGTTTTCTTTCAAGGGTACTTCCCAAAGATGAGTATCTTGGTCTTCTCCTGGTTCGCCATGAAATTGTTCTTTTGATTGTACCTGTGGAGTGAATTAAGGGCTTTCTGTAGGCCGGTCTGCATATGGTCCATTATTGCGATGTCATCGGCATACTGAAGAATTTGTAGCCACACTATCCCCAACTTTGGTGTTACTAGACATGCACCTTCCCAGGCTTTGCTGAGGTCTGCTGTATAAAGATTAAAAAATAGGGTGTGTATGGGGGAGGAACAGCCTTTTGTTTCAGATCATTGTTGGTTAGCACCTTTGCTGTTGCAGTAGATGATCTGGTCTTTATGTGGACCCAGGTTCCCTGATGTAGTGCTGTTATTGCGTTTAGTAACTGTCTGGGGATTCCCCAGTAGTCTAGGTTTTCCCCCAGTTTTCCTCGATCCACCCAGTCAAGCTGTAGTCCACAAAACCGCAAATGAGAGGTGGTTGATCGGCTGTGTGTTGCTTGATGTGCCAGGTAACCAAGTGCTAGGATGTTATCCGCGGTAGAACCTTTGGGCCTAAATCTTGACTGAAAGAGGGGAAGGCTGTTATTTACCAAGGCTTCTAGTTCTTTCAGTAGTATTCTTGCATACGCTTTAGCTTCTAGGTCTGATAAAGCAATGAGGCGATAGTTTCCCGGTTTCGTGTAGTCCCCTTTTTTGTAAATTGGGAAGAGGATGGAAGCTTTCCATGACGATGGAATTATTAAGGTGGCGTAGGCGTGCTTGAAAAATGGTGTAAGCTGTCCCAATCAGTACTCATGTGAGGCTTTGAACACTGATGCAGGGACCCCGTTAGGTCCTGGGGCTCCATCGGTCATCATTTGTTTGATTAAATCAGTTACCTCAGCAGTGTTAGGTGTTTTGGGGACCTTGGCCTGTTACTAAAGAAGATTGTTGTGGGTTGGTGTATGGTGTATTCTAAAAGTTAAAGTATAGCTGTTTTGCGTACTTAACCCACTCGTCGGCTGCCACTCCATTCTCTTTTGTCTGACTGGTGATACTGTGTTAGTTGATGTATTTCTAAAGTTGAATGTGTCCCCTTTCTTTGAGGAGAGTGAATATTTTCAGCCATTCGGACTCAGTCTTCTACGATCTTATCTGCCAAACTTCCTTACTGTGCTCTGCGCGAAGGGCTGAGATTGTGTGTGCGCGCAAGTTTTTGTTCAATTTTTTCCTTGCTTTCAGGGCCTTTGAAAGGCTACGTTTGAGAAGGTACAATTCCCTTGGTTTGATATGTAGGTTAGTGGGTGGACGTGGGTGGCCTGCGTCTGGATGATTCCAGAGCTACCACATAGGACTTGTTTTAGGAGTGCTTCCCAATGCCCTGGGAGGTGGACGGTACATATTGCGGTTGAATTTGACTCTTGGGCAAGCGATCTGAAATGACGATGTAATCAATTGTGGACTTGCCCCTAAAAGAGTTGAGTGGGAACCAGAGGGGTTCCTCAACCGCTTTAATGGCATGCACCGAACCCAGGCTGCAACTTTGAAAGAGGCCCTGCAAGAGGGCAGACTCTATGGAAGACAGGGGGTGGGTTTGCGAGTTCCCCAGCTCCTGAGTTCAGGTCACTGACAATAACTTGAAAATGTGAAACGTATTTGTTTAATAAGTGATACATTTTTGTTGACAATGCTGGTTTTCTTTTTTTGATGAGTGGCAGGGTTAACATAACAGTTAATTAAAAGTAGACAGAATGAGTTGTTGTTGCTATTTAGCCCACTGATGAGGGCTGCTTGCAGATATGTGGTGCTGGTTGCAATTGAAGTAATCTATTCTGTGAGCTTGGTTTATGAAAGGCAGCCAGATGCTTGCCCAAAGCTATTGCGTTTTATGGCTGCGGTGTGAAGTTCATGTAAACCTAGAAGAATTAAAGGTTCAGTAGCCCAGGTCTCTGGTAAACAAAGGATGTCATTGTTTGAGGGTATTTATTTGCTGAGTTTGAACTGAGGATTTTTTAAGACCAGCTACGTTCTAGCATATGATTGATAGTTGCGAGTTGATCTCAAGAGTTCTGGTGCTGATCTAGTTGCAGTCAGCCTTTGTGATTTTAATGTTGCCGTCGTGAGAGCAGGCCTTCAGATCGGGTCAGATTGCACTGTCCAAGAGTTTGCATCGGCTCATGGGAGGAAACTGTCCTATAATCAAGTATGCTTGTTATCCTGTATGCGTTGTAGGATGTTCGCTTTGCTGTCAATTTGTTCCCTGGATCGCTGCCAGACGTTTCTCTTAGAATGGAGTACACTACGTTCATTGGCAGGAGTACTTTAAACATGTAAAGATATTTCTCTGGTGCGGGGAGTGCGGTGTCTATGCCCCATTCCACCATGACCGATATCTCTTCTGGCATTATCCCTTCCCGGATATTGCGGTTCAGTCCGATCGAGGTCGATTCCCCATGAATACTGCCAGGTAGGTCAGGAACTTGACCCAGGCTAGTTCGTCAGATTGTATTTGGGCCAATGTGGGTATATGCGTAAATAAACCAAGTATATTGCCCATTTAAAATGTTATAGTGGCCCTCGATGCAATATCTGGAGGTGAAGATTACCTCGTGAGTAGGTTTGCTGGCTTGATTCTCCATGAGTGCAGCTCTTGGTCCAGTCTGAGCAAAACTTGAGTTGGGATTCGAACCGACGTCTTGATAACTTACTTCTGGGCTGAGAGTGGGGCTTTGGAATGGTAGGCCAGAGATGATGGATCCAGAGTAATGGGTGTCCTGGTAGTTGGATTTTGTTCCCTGGACAGGCATGATTGAATGGTTTGCTCAGGCTTCGTGTTAGTTGCCTGGCCTTTTAGGCTGTACAATTACCGCGTTCAGAATTGGGTAAGATGAAGTGTCCGTCACATCTTTTACATCGGGTGTAGTTGGTACTGGTGATATTGGTTTGTTTGGGACAGACGTTTTGGCAAAAATTGGGTAGGTCCTAGCTATATCGTTGTTAGCTTGTGATGTTTGATTCAGAGTTATTGTAGGAAGGCAACTCGAGGGCTTTGGCATTTTTCTGCTGTTTCTTAAGTATTTTCCTTGGCCCTTCGAGAGAGGCTCTTCTTGCTTGTTCTGGTTAGGGGAATTGTCCTAGATTTCATCTCTTAGGTGTAGAATGCACGGGCTTAGGCTTTATCGTGATGGGCCGGTGGAAGGGTTAATGGCCAAGGGTGGGACATGAATTCTGGGCTCCAATGTGGGGCAGCCAGGAAGGGTTGTTGTGGAGTTGGTTTGGGAGCCAGCTCGTGATTTTGTTAGCTTGGAGCTACTATTGAACAGCGGATTAATGGTACTCCCTGTACCGACTAGTGGGACCTATATGGCTCATTTTCTGCCACAGCCTAGTGTGGCTGCGGAGCCAGTGCATGTTGAGTGGGGGGTGGGGTGCGAGTAGAGCTCCCATCAGTCTCAGGCTGCTAGTTTCTGCCTACCCGACAGGAGCTCACCCCCACCCGAACAGGGGCAGGGAATCTAGGACTAATGGGCCGCGGAGATACACACCACACTCCATTTACCTCTGCGCCGGTCGCTGACAGTTATAGTTCGATGCAGGGCTTGTAGTCCCTTGCGCGATCCCAGAGATAGATAGATAAATAGATAGATATGTATGTTCGCTCCAATTCCTTTACTGCCTCGTAAAAGACCAGACTGCAGTCATCGGTTGTAGAAATTGTGGTTTATTCACCACACAACATTCTTCAAACTGTAACCATATGTGTTCAAATTATAAATAAAGTTCAACAACAGAAACATGGTTGTCCAATTACGTCATTCCCTCTAGATTCAATGACATCAATGATGCACTCACTTAGTTTATAATGCGGCAGCCATCTTAACAGTTCATTACTATCATTTAAAAAGGCACTGTATACCGGCATAATTCATTTAAAATGCATGAATTTTCAGAAATAATTAAGCCCTGTATGGGCAAACTCACAGCTATTATTATTACTTGGTCACATTTCTATTAATTTCTAATTAAAGAGGACATATATCTTCTACACCATCTCAATATTGAAATTTTACGAAAATAAGATAAGATTGAAAATAAGATTATATTCATATATACACTTTTATGCGATTCATTATCGCTGAGTATGTCGGGTGTCTATACACTTATCTTCTTGCCTAATGTGTTCGCTCAGTGTTGCTAAATTTTTTCCAACTTTTTCATCTTCTATTTTAGTGGTTTTAAAGAACAATTTAGCCTTGAATAGGCATGTGTACTATTCAATAAATATGTGACCAACACAATTTTAGTTTAGAAAATTCATCCAGACAAGTTTGAGTAAAATTAATCAAAAATGCGGAATGTATTGGGTCTGCAGGCTATTTTCCTAAATGTATAGCTAGTTCTTCCTCAGTGTTGAGACTGAAAGGTGTTCTGGTTTTCAGATCAATTATGAATCTTGATTCAAGTCTCCTTAGTTGAATCTCTCTGTCCCCTCCACGATCTTTAACGGGGACATGATCAAGGCAGAAAAAACTGAGCAGACTGCGGTCACTATGGTGTTCTTTGGCAAAGTGTCTCGCAACAGGATAGGATGGGTCATTGTGTTCAATTGCTCTGGCATGTTCAAGGATTCTACGTTCTGCCAATATAGTGAAGATTGCAGGGGCATATTAGACAGTATACACAGTATGGTGTAGTGCATGTGAAGAATTTAGTGATATTTTTACTGTGCATCTTTGCCCGGTATTTTATATGTTGTAATTTTGGAACTTGTGCTACACGCTTTACAGTGAGTGCATGGGAAGAATCCAGTTTGATTTCCCAATCTAGGTGTTCTCGGGACTGAGTAAAAATGGTTATGTATTAGGTGATCTTAGTGATCTACATCTTTTATATGTTATCCTGGGATAATCGGATATATCACCCCCAATTATTCCATCTGCCTTCAAGATATGCCAATTGTGTGATAGTGCACTTTAGATTGGTTTCAAATCACATGTGAAATATCACTTATCACTATTGCTCTGTTTGCATTTGTCTTTCAATAGACTGTGTATGGGTATTCTTTGGACCTTATCAAATTTCTTTTGCAGAACCTGATCTGAGTAGCCCCTCACTTTGAATCTTTGCATTGACTCCTGGGCAGCCGCTTCGAAGTCTTGTTCTAATGTGCAATTTCTTTTGAGGCGTAGCAGCTCGCTATATGGAATGCTGTTTATTAGGTGTTTAGGGTGACAACTACTTGCTTCCAGAATAGAGTTCCCTGCAGTAGTTTTACGAAACAGTGAGGTACATATTTTAACCTCCTGTATAAAGACTTTGAGATCTAAGAAGTCAACTTCAGTTGCACTTTTATTACCGCTGAAGTGTAAGTTCACAGTGTTGTTTTTCAGTTGTCTAATATAGGCTTGAGCCTCAGTCCGAGAGCCTTTCCAAAAAATAAACAGATCATCATTATATCAGTGCCACCCGATGATTGAAGAGACCCATTTCTGATTCTCATCAGCCCAGGCGACCTGCATCTCACACCAGCTGACGAACAAGTTTGCATAGCTGGGGGCGAAGCAGGTCCCCATCGCTGTCCCTCTGATTTGCCTGTAATATTGTTTCTGGAACAAAAAAATATTGTTGTTCAAACAGAAAGTCATGAACTCAATTAACATGATGTTATGTGATGAGAACTGTAGAGGGTGACTTTTCAGGAAGTATTGCACTGCTTGGATACCTTGGTGGTTGGAGATATATGTGTACAATCCTGTTACATCGAACACAATCATCAGCATATCATATCAGCATATCAGGTTCCCATTCAAAATTTGAGATAATCCTAATAAAATCGGATGCATCTCGAATGTAAGAGGACAAAGTTTTAATAAAATCAATCAAAAAGAAATGAAGGTATTGGGACATAGACTCGGTGAGACTCCTTTTGATGAGATAATGGGTCTGCCCAGAGGTGATATTGCATTCTTATGTATTTTGGGCAAGTGATAAAATGTTGGAGTCACTGGTTGCTGACATGTCAGAAATGTATGTTCGTTGTTGTCAATCATCCCTTTTGATGCCCATTTATTAAGCAGTTCATGATATTCATTTATGATTTCGTGATAGTCCTCTTTGCTGATTTTTCGGTGAAAATCAGGACATTTGGTCAAATGACTGGTGGCCATCATCCCTTGGAACCTGCCCATCACGAACTCAGCACGTAACTTGGGCGTGATGATCGACCCCTCACTTTCTATGACACAGCAGGTGAACAGGACTGTCGCCACTTGCTGGGGTGTTATTAGGACTCTCAGGAAAATTACCCACTACCTCTCCCTGCAAGAATGCAAACAGATCGTGGTTGCCTTAGTCGCCTCGCGGCTGGACTATTGTAACACGCTATACTCAGGCGTAAATAAAGGCCTTATACAACGCCTGCAGTCTGTCCAGAACGCGGCGGCCAGATTTGTGCTCGATGCCCCTAGGCTTTCGTCCTCTACAGCTGCTAGGAAGAGCCTTCATTGGCTCCCGATCCAGTCCAGGATCTCTTTTAAGATCATGTGCCTGGTCTATGGGGCCCTGTCCGGCGAATGCGCTGGGAGCTGAAGGCTCTGCTGGCTCCCTATGTCCCTTGCAGGAGCCTTCGCTCCTCCAGCAAGAACCTCCTATTGGTACCTCGATTTCGCAGAGCCAAATGGGGAGGAAGGGCCTTCTCCTCCTTGGCCCCTAAACTGTAGAACACCCTGCCCTCTGAATTAAAAACTCAACCGTCCATCTCGCTGTTCAGGAAGGCATTAAAGACATGGCTATTTGCCGAGGCATATCTGTAACCTGGTTCCCGGCTTCTACTGCACTCTTTCTGTTAGGCGCCTTGATGCCCACCGGGCTAAGTTTGCGCGGTACAAGATTGTTTTCATTTAATTTAATTTCATTTTACTGTAGCAGGTCGTATCTCATAGTGACTCAGTGCAATTAAATTCTATGGAGATATATACACACACACACATATATACACACACAATTATATATATATACATATGCATATACATATATATACATATATACACATACATATACATACATATACATATACATATACATACATATACATATACATACATATATATATATACATATACACACATACATATATATATATACACATATATACATACATATATACATATACACATATATATATATACATATACATATACATATTACCTACTGGCGGTCGCCAGTAGGTATATATAGTTAGGATTTTTTCCCTATGGGATTTTTGAAAATTCTATGTCTAATAACTTTGGCGTTTGTGGACGGAATTGGCTGAAATTTTCAGGAAAATGGCACATTTTGTTTCTGAGCAGCCCTTGAAAATTTGGGGGGGGTTCGTCAAGGGGGGGCCGAGAAAAAAGGGGGGTCCCAAAACGTGTTTTTAACATTGAGTTTTCCATAGGGCGGTTGGCCTCACTTTTAGCCCGAAGGGCTGAATGGATTTGCACGAAACTTGGCAAAATTGTAGGGACTGGTAGCCCGATGTGCCTTTTGTAGGTCTCAATATATGTGCTTCAGTGGATTTTGAGAAATTAACGTTCAAAAAAAGATATATATCTGTAACAGCGGACCGGGCAGCGCTCCAGTTCGCGTACTTTTCGCGCAACGGAGCTTTGTGAAGCGAAGCGGATTGGTTCTCCGGCGTCTGTAAACATTCCAAACAGTCCGTAGCGGCCGCCATCTTGTCTCTCGGTAGGATCGAGAGACAAGAGGAGGCCAAAGCGAAGGGGCAAATGACCATAAGGGGGCATAGTAGATTCTCGCTGACCCCCTAGGTTTGATGTGGAGGTTTTAAAAGGGCCGCGCGGGGCAAAAAAAAAAAATAATAATAATAAAACGGCTGAATGGATTTGCACGAAACTTGGCAAAATTGTAGGGACTGGTAGCCCGATGTGCCTTTGCTAGGTCTCAATATATGTGCTCCAGTGGATTTTGAGAAATTAACGTTAAAAAAAAGATATATATCTGTAACAGCGCTCCGCTTCGGAGCTTTGCGAAGCTGATTGGTTCTTCGGCGTCTGTAAACATTCCAAACAGTCCGTAGCGGCCGCCATCTTGTCTCTCGGTAGGATCGAGAGACAAGAGGAGGCCAAAGCGAAGGGGCAAATGACCATAAGGGGGCATAGTAGATCGTCCCTGACCCCCTAGGTTTGATGTGGAGGCTTTAAAAGGGTCTCGCAGGGCAAAAAAAAAATATATCGTTTTTTTAGTTTTTTTGCGTGGAGTGCGCCCGGTTCGCGAACCGGGAAGCGTTCTGGGGAGCGTACTTTCTTGAAAATTAGTGAAAAAAGTTAGAGTAAAATAATAATTGTGAGTGATCAGATGTAGGGTAGCTCTGAGAAGAGCTTTTGGGTTTATGGTACATTTAGGTACTTATAAGTAGGTACCAATGCACAGTCTTAAATTCAGAGTGAAAATTCTGTTGCCCTCATCTGAGAAGTGAACTCCATCTCCTCTGTAGATATCTTGCATGTAGTAACGCAAGTTATTGTTGTACAGGGAGCCCATTCCATGGTCTCTCATGTAAGCTGAAACAGATTTGTCTACATGCTTCCTCGATTTCTCAATTTGTGGACAAAATTGGTTCGACCACCTCCATTTTTGTCTTTGGCATATATTTGAATATACCAAGGCAGTCTGAGGAAAAAGTGCCATCAATTGCTCAAAGGTGTCCTTTAAAAGCATTTCCAGACCTACCCCAGTCAAAGTGCCCAAATCATTACCTCCACAGTGCACAATTAACAGGTCAGGTTTTGGCAAATGCATAAAGGTTTTCACCAATGGTATCAATTGGTGACATTTTAATCCTCTGTGGCCAAACCACTTAATTTCCACATCTTGTAAATTGAGGTTAGGTAAATTCCTGTTTTCAGCGTACCTCTGAGCCCAATAGATGTAACTATGTCAAACAATCCAGACAGAAAACATGGCGAGAGAAGGTTCTCCTGCAGTCAGATGAAGTGTGGCAATGAAATGGCAGTTGAAAAAATGAGAGTGTAAAATGAAAAAAACTGAGGAGTTTCTGTGTTAATGAAGCAGTAAGAGTGATTGGTGGATTTTGATTGCTGAAAACAGAAAGTTAGGGTGCATGGATGAGTTCGTTGAAAGATGTATTTTGAGTGGCGAAGAAAAAATCATTAAATGAAAGATTGCACTGGATATGCAGGTGCACTGAGAGTTCAGAGTTCAATTGCAACATTGTTGTGTGAACTTGGAAACACCAGAGGTCTTGCAAGAGGTGGTTGCTATGCAGAAAAAGCAGAGAGGGGGAAGAGGGGGGAAGGGTTTTGATTTGAAAAAAAGTGAGGGAAGAGTTTTGATTGGGTGACATGAGAGATATGTGTGAAGAATTACAGCATTTCTGTGCTTTTGATAGCTGCAGACTCTGGAGTGCATACCTTTTGCTCTGCTGAAGACAAATTGGTGTGTTTCTGAGACTGTTTTGAAACTCAAAGTATTTGCTAAGGTGAGAAAAGATTTCTTTAATTTAGATAGAAAATAGTGTGCTTTAAGGAGAAAATTATGAAGAAAGTTGTGTTTTTCAAATGTTGCTTTGTCTCAAGTGTTTTACAAATAGATTTTGTTTCTTTGAGAAATTGTAATTGGAGAAAATGTGAAGTATTAGTACTGACAGGGTTTTTATGTGCATAGGAGCTGTGGAGTGTTTTCAAATTATGACTTGTAAATCGTTTTTGAGAAAAAGCAATGGTTTTAATATTGATGACAAGGACATAATGGTGTCTGCTTCTTTATAAGGTAATTGAGAGTCTCTGATGTTATTTTTCCCATTTCAATGTAAGAAGTTTGTCTGTGGAGCAAATTGCTTGTAAATATGCTCCCACCTGTGCATGGCAAATTTAGATTTTGAATGTTTGCGTTACATAGGCATGTTAAAGGTGACTGAAACATGCTGCAAAGGCAATCAAAAAACGCTTTTATGTGTCTTAAGGACATTTTAAGTCATTTCCCCATGTGCAGTGTTTTCAAATTATGAGTTGAAAATCGTTTTTGAGGTAAAGGAATGTTTTCAAAATTTATGTGCGCCATATGCCCCCAAATTTCTTTTTCAGGGGTGCAGCAGGGTGTTCTTGAGACACCCCTGCACCCTCGGAAAAATTCGTAATTTGCGATGAGGTAATTGCTAATCGCAAATTGCACCTTCATTCCTATGGGCCTCCTGCTGCATGGAAATGAATGGGTAATTTGTAATTAGCAAATAGCTCATCGCAAACTAGGAATGGTAAAGAATCGCTATTTATTCCTTAAAGTTCGCTATTTAGGAAATGCAAAAAACTTTGATGATACATATGGCGGTTCATCTCTAACAAGATAAGAAGCATAGGGATAGATTTATGATGACTGGCGCATCACCAGGGATGTGTTAGTCATTCTGTGCCGCTGTTCCGTCACCTATGGTGTGCTGCATTTACAATGCGGCGCATCATGGGGCAAAAACAGCACAGATGCGTGATGTATCTGTGCCGTAAAGGTGGCGCATTGCTGGAGTTGTATCGCAAGTGTGATGAAGCTCCAGCAAGGGTCGGGGGTGCCCCTGTCGCAGGGTTTCTGTTCTCACACAGAACTGTGGACAGAGGATTGGAACCTCGGCGAATTAGGGTGCCCCAAAACTCACCTTAGTAATCAAAAACCCCTTAGCAAGCTAGGTACAGTGTCACATTGGATATAACAAACTCTCAATGTTTAGACAATCCAGAATATGAACTTATAGTACCTCAGGATACGTGGAATTCATGAACAGTCGGTCGTTATATATTTCTTAGAAACCAGAACATGGAGTTAAGAAGAACACATGTGTATTTGAAATGTTTATTTACTAATGCCGTCTTCTCAGGCGTAGTATCTTAGATAATACAAGTACACATATTATCAGTAGCAAAATTACCAGCATAGTTACTAGTACATAAAAAGCGAATGGTGACAGTATGTTAACATGCTGTAAATGAATAAGAGTTAGCAAGACTTATAAGCAGCCACGGGCCGTGGAGGGAGTTACGGTGGGGCAGGGAGGCGGGGAGGGGGAGGGGCAGGGTGGAGAGGGCTCCACCCTGCCCCTCCCCCTCCCCGCCTCCCTGCCCCACCGTAACTCCCTCCACGGCCCGCGGCTGCTTATATCTCACCCTCCCTAATACACATATTATATTATTTGCTAAGAAGGTCTGTTTGTGTTGGTTTAGGGCGTGCCCATACTTTAGTGTCTTAGATTTGAAGGAATCACATCAGCATACACCAGCTCTCTCTTCATGTGAACCGCATCAACTGTTGTGTATGTGTGTTCGGCAAAGCAATATAAAACCCGCCTCATGCCCAGAATTGGCAGAAGTTGCACTTATGTTATGAGTATGAAGTCGTGGAGATCAGACCTCATAACAATTCTGTATCGTGTTGTTCTTGAAACTTCAGCACTCGCTGTACAGATATAGTTTAACAAGCAAAGCAGATAGTAGAGCAATAACATATTATTCTCATGTAAACCACGATGAACTACTAGGTTGAAAGCTAAAGCAACAACTAAGTGTCGTGTGCAGAAGTTGCAAAAAAGGAAAAATGGCGTTTAAACCGGTAATGAGCCCATGCTAACTTAACACGGTGTAAAGATATCCAGGACCTAGATGACACCTCCCCATGATCCGGAAACGAACTGAATAAGATAATAGAAGTGCCATCTCATGAGAGCAGATTGCAAGGTTATATGTGGACGGTCCGCAAGGTAAAGCATTAAAAACTAGGAAAATTTAATGCTAAAGAAAAATAAAACAGCCAAGTACTTTATCGAGTCTTAAGCCAATAGGCAAGCTAAATAATAAAAACTTGACAAATAAGTCAATGAATTGTCAATGAAATGCTAGTACTCAGCATATCAAACATGAAAAAGGTCTATGACATAACTGTGTATGCAAAATAAGCTGCAACAGCCTCCAATAGGAAGTCACCGTCTTCATCCGAAAAGAGTTCAGCCATCCAATTTAAAAGCGGAAAAGAACATACGTGCTCTCCCAGCACCGGATCCTCTATCACCATCAGAGGACAGCTCGGTGGGTTTTCAAGAAAGCTCTGTTCCAAGAAAGACTGTGTTGCCGCCAGTAAATTCCAGGGACCAATTAGTCCATGCATCAATGCCACAGCCATAATCCTTTCGCCAGGACAAACCAACTCGTGAGTAATGATAGGAGTCATCAGCTGATTAAAGTCGACGTCAGGAGAAACCGGTCCGCAGAGACACAAATCAATGGCCCAATCGAAATCACAGGTCAGGCAGTGAAATACAGGCTGGACACAGGTGAAGTAGGAGAATCGAAAAGATAATCCATATGCCGTGCTTAATATCGCCAACGGCATTGTGCCATAATATTCTAGCATGCGATTGCGGAACAGTGTCAGCAGCTGCAGGGCGGGAGCTTGCACAGGAGGGACATCCATATTTAAAAATGTAAAAAAGCACTAGAGCGTCCGCTGGTAATGCAAGTAAAAATGGGAATCCACGAAGCAGAGTGGAAAAAATAGAATGAAAGAAAGCAGGGATGACTCCAAAGATTTTCTCAAATGAAGTCACGAGACCACTGGTAACAACTTTAAAAAAGTGCGCCAGGGCCTTTGTGGAGGACGCGTTAAAGATAGTCCGAACCATCTTGCTGAAATGGAAAGGCAAATCTGTATTGAAAAGGGTCTGCACCTCTGTACGGGTGTTCGCTATGTGAAGCACGAAAGTTTCATGGGCCGAACTCAAGGCCACCTCTCTCTGAGACAAAAGAGCTCTTATTCTTGCCATGCCGTTGAAATCTGCTCCCAAGGTTGGTATTTGTGGCGAGATTGAAAACTCCCTATGTTCATGTGTGGGAGGAAATAGAACATTTCTGCAGCAAATAACCCGTTCACTTACTGTTACGATAAAAGGAATACTTTTAATTAACCCAGAACAATCTTCATTATTGAGCATCAAATAACTACCATTTTCCAACAACTTGAACGTGGGGATGATAGCAGGAACTGGCGTGCCTTGCAACACGCAAGCCATATTTGGTCGGTGTTTGTTGCATGAACCGTGTAACTGTATGTGCCTACACATTAGTGAATGATGTGGCGTCTCAGTGCATTCCTCTCCATTCAGATAAACTTCTTGATCATCTTTGAAACATCTGTATGTGTATGGAAGCGACCAGACCTCATGAAGAAAAGCACTACCTAAAGGTTCATAACGACCTATTGGTATATATTTCATACAATTTGAAAACTTATATAAAGCAAAAGGCAGCGTTATTAAACCGTGGATAAGGCACGTTGCCAAAAAACCCGCAATCCTCTGCTGATGATGTCACTGAGCATGTCATGAATGATGTAATATGTGACATCATCAGCAGTGGATTACGGGTAATAGTATCTCTAGTTTACTCCCTTATAGCTGTCTTTCTTTTAACATAAGTGTCTGTTTCCTTCCCTTATACTTACTGTTCTTTTTTTAAAAAAAAAATTTTGGTTCACTTCCGGTTCGCATACCGGCGAGCGAACTGGGAAGCGAACTACGAGAAATAGGAGGTTGGCACAGTTCCAAATATTGTACCAATTTTTTAATAACGGGGAGGTAGTTCTGAAAAGAACTTTTTTTTTGTTGTTTTATATTTTTTTTATTATTTTTCTGAATTTTTTTTTACTTTTTTTGAATTTTTCTGAACAGTTTTATATTTTTTTGGGTTTTTCTTGGAGGGGGCAATGAAAACGATTCATTGTAAAGGGCTCAACAGGAGCAACAAAACAAAAAAAAAGTATTTATTATTTTGGGCGTTTCGTACAAACTTGCATATGATAGTCAATAGCTCTGTTGATCAGAGTGATGCTTCTTTCTCCGTAGCAAATGAATCCATCCCAATGTACGCAGACATGTTTTACTTCACCAAATCTCATTTGTATATTTGGCACTATCTCCCTGCCCTCTGGTCCCGTTACTACCGGTACAACAGATCTTCTGGCCATAATAGGGAGATTATCTAGGTCGTTCCGAAACTGTGCAGCACTGTAGTTGTTAGGATGCCACCTAGTCATATGGCGATGCATTGTGTAGTTTCCGAAACTGTATTTTTTCTCGGTCCCTCTGGACAGTCTATCTTGACATATAAGGCAAGTTACGTATCTTGCATTTACTTTTTTCTGACCTTTGGGAATTTTAAAAAATTGCCAAATGAAGTTTTCTTTCCGGTGAGACGTCCTGGGCTCCTCAGGCAAAAACTGCCTCTCTTCGTGCTCGTCGTCCTGTTCCTCTTCTTCCTCTTCTTGTTGAATTATAACTTGAGCAGGTGGTCCACTCTTCCTTGGATGTGGTGGAGGTGGTGGGGAAGCACCAGCTGAAGCTACTAAAGAAGCCATTGCTCACTGGTAACAAAGGGTCTTTCTCTCACAATGATGAAAGTCAGAGTGAGGAAAGAAGGAGGGATTTTCATCATTTGGGAAAAACAAGAGTTCTCAACCAATGAAAAGTGTTCACTTTAGATTATATGACCTAGTCTTACATCATTAGGAAACCAAAAGTGAAATGAACCAATGAAAAGTGTTATTACCAAGTCACATGACCTGCTGTGTTTACGTTAAGCGCTTTGCAGGGCCTCCCGGTTTGCTTCCAGAAACCTGCGCTTTGCGACTCGCTTCGCGTACCAGTTCGCTAACGTAGCACGTCATATGACGTATCACGCGACAACGTGAAACGTCATGCGGACGGGAGGCGTCACGATGTTGTTTTCTAACGCGGCAGTTGCGGTAAAGAAACGTTTACCGGCTCGCGGTCTATTTCGCGGCATCAAGGTCAGCTAACGGGAAGCTTCCCGATTCGCGAAGCGGGAACGAAGAAAAAAAAAATATTTAAAAAAAAAATTATTCATAAACATAAAATATATTTTTGGATTTAAAGAAGAATACATTTTACAGCTACAGATATTAGCTGTTAAAAAACCAATGAAATTCACTGAAAAAACCATAGGTTATAGACCATATATAGTTAGGAATTAGCATTTACAAAACCTTGAAAATTCACTGAAAAAACCATAGGTTATAGACCATATATAGTTAGGAATTAGCATTTACAAAACCTTATTTTACTCACACAAAACCATTGAAATTCCATATATAGTTAGTTGCACTAACTATATATCGCGCACCCGCAATCCACTGCTGATGATGTCACATATTACATCATTCATGACATGGTCAGTGACATCACTGATGACATCTCAAATGACATCACTGATGACATCACTGATGACATCTCATTTGACATCAATGACCACATCACTGATGATATCATTCATGTGACAATACAATGCATCTCCTCACATTTTAATATAACCTCTGTTTCACCCAGTGTTAAATACAGAGTATAATTTTTGAAACCATTGACACACCAATACTAGTTACTACATACGCACTCACTGATTCCTATGTCTACACACACATTCACTCATTCACCCATACAATCATGACTTAGTCATGACTAAGGTGCTCCGGCACTGAAACGCGTCGGGTGATGTTTGCTTGTAAGACCATGATTTAAATAAATCTTCGTCTGCTGCTGAAATAAGTCGGGTCTGTGTTCGTTTCTGCCGTGCAAGTTGGAAAAGCACGGCTCGGGTGCGATATATATATATATATATATATATATATATATATATATATATATATATATATATCACGCAGTTTCCGTATCCAGAGCAGAAAACCACAATCCAAGTAATCAAAAAGATACGGACACGGACCACCATATTAGTGCGTCTTGTTTATTTCAGTGCTGAAGCGTCACGACGCGTTTCGGTCCCACCTTGGACCTTGATCATATATATATATATATATATATATATATATATATATATATATATATATATATATGGAAAATAATTATAATAGCCAGCTGGCAGTCGATGTGAACCCACCGGAGAGAAAGAATTGCTGCAGCGCGCACTACAATTCCCAGGATCCAAAATTGAGGACACTTACCTATGAGGCTCACCGGAGGGCAATAAAAGGATTATGTAAATCAGTGAAAGTGCATGCTGCAGAGACCCGTGACTGTCACGCTTCCCTCAGATGAAGGAGCAGGAGCTCTGAAACGCGTAAGGGATTACTGAAATAATTGGGATGTGAAAGCCGGTTTTAAAATAAAGAGTTCTGTCGAACTTTCCTTTGAGGAGTGGCGTCTTCAAGCTTCAGGGCAAACTTTGTATTATATTATAATATATATATATATATTCACTGAAAAAACCATAGGTTATAGACCATATATAGTTAGGAATTAGCATTTAAAAAACCTTATTTTACTCACACAAAACCATTGAAATTCCATATATAGTTAGTTGCACTAACTATATATTGCGCACCCGCAATCCACTGCTGATCATGTCACATATTACATCATTCATGACATGGTCAGTGACATCACTGATGACATCACTGATGACATCTCAAATGACATCACTGATGACATCACTGATGACAACATCCAGTGACAGTATGTTTCTGTAAAGTTAAAATATGTCTTACATATTGAAGAATGAGTGGATGTATAAGTGTCTGGATGAAGAATTTAGTAGGTGCGTGACTGACTGTATGAGTGAGTGATTAAATGTGTCTCACTGAATGCATGGGTTAGTAACTAAACTGTCTTAATTTGTGCATCATTATGTCTGTTGTTCTGTAAACTGCTGCATGTGTTGATCATTAGCTATACGAGAGGCTATATGTGTTATTAATTGGTTGCCCAAGTATTTCTATGGGAGATTGAGTTTGTGTGGGGGTGGCTGGAAGGTGTGTGACTCTATGCATAGATGTGTGAGCAGTTTATTCACTAGGTGTATGAGTTCAAGAGTGCATGTGGAAACAGCTACATGGGCAGTTGACTGTGTGCATGAGTGTATTGATGAGTGAATGGATATCTCAATGCTACATGTCATAGTAAGTACATATGTAAAACACAGTACATGTGAGAGTTGGCATATATAAATAACTGTGCATGAGAGCCACTGAATGAGTGAGTGGTTGTATCGATCATTGTGAACTTGTATCAGGGATTGTATAAGAGAGTAAATATGTGTTAGTATATGTTTCAATAAGTAAGGTGTGTTTAACTGTATAGTTGAAGAAATGGAGGTGAGATTGTTTCTTTGCATGACTGACTGGGTGTGTGAGTAACTCCATGGATGAGTGGCAGTGTGTGAGTGTCTGTATACACTGAGTGTATCTAAGGTTATATTAGAGTCTGAAGAGGTTTATCGTATTAGCACAAGAATGATGTCAAATGAGATGTCATCAGTGATGTCATCAGTGATGTCACTGACCATGTCATGAATGATGTAATATGTGACATGATCAGCAGTGGATTGCGGGTGCGCAATATATAGTTAGTGCAACTAACTATATATGGAATTTCAATGGTTTTGTGTGAGTAAAATAAGGTTTTTTAAATGCTAATTCCTAACTATATATGGTCTATAACCTATGGTTTTTTCAGTGAATTTTCAAGGTTTTGTAAATGCTAATTCCTAACTATATATGGTCTATAACCTATGGTTTTTTCAGTGAATTTCAATGGTTTTTTAATAGCAAATATCATAAGCTGTCGAATGTCAAGTACGTGGTAAGTGAAAACATTTTCGTGTTTATGCACACTGATCTGCTTTGAATGGTGCCCCCCCCCCTCATTTCTATTAGGAGTACTCTCTCTTTGCAGATAGTGAAAGGTAGTTAACGCAGGCCTTTGCCCCCGTTGTAATCCGTCGTGCCTGCTTCTCTCTCCATTTGATTGATTGTTATCCAAGTATTTACTGTTTTAGAATTAGTTCTCTTTGGTTCATTCTCTATTTACAAACAAACACAGAGTCGCAATACTCTGTTTAGTCTTTGCAGATAACGAAAAATCGTGTAAAAAAAAAAAAGAAAAGGAATCGAGCAAAATCAGTAGGCCACTAATGGGATCTCTTTTTGACCTCGCTAAAATAGAAACATTAGGAACAACCCCTCATGACAAATACAAAACTAGTGAGATGAACTGAACTCCACACAATGATGGCTGCAAAACAGCTCGGCTCCGCCACCCACCCCGCCCAAAATAACGATAAAGAACGGCTGCCATGATTGGTTGCGGAATGACCACGACGGAGCTACGAAATGGTGCTGCTCTCATGCTAACCCCAGCTTCAGTCTGAAACATCCAGAAACACTGTAGACTACCAATTCGATCAGTTCCGGTAGCGCCCCAATGTAACCCGGTAGAGAAGAACTAGCCCTCCCCTCTTTGACTGATGGTTCTTGTTGCCTGTCCCTTCTGTTGTCATTTAACAGAACTATTTAGCCTGCTGAAAGGGGTTGTGTTCCGACCGCTGGTTGGTGGAGACATTTTGACTATATTCTGGACCTGCGTTGTCGCGTAATGCGTCATATGACGCGCCGCGTTAGCGCATCCGGAAGTCATCCGGGGCGCGCAGCGCGTAACGTAAGCATAACAAGTCATGTGACTTATTAATAAAACTTTTCATTGGTTCATTTTACTTTTCTTATTGTAATGATGAAAGGCTTGGTCATATGACCTAAAAATTACGCTTTTCATTACTTCCGAACATTATTTTTTCTTAAATATATGTTATAATGTTCCAGGCTAATGTACTTTCCCGGAAATTTTACAACTGTCCTGCAAGTAAAATATATAATTTTTTCGAGAAAAAGAGCGTTTCTTCGTCCCATGACGGAGCCGTTGAGCAAAAGAGGGTCGACCTGATGTCTTAGTCGCCGATACGCCTGAATATGAGATTCTTATCGATCACTTTATGTTGCAGGAATAGAAAACACAACAGCCCTTGACCATTTATCTTTACTGCGTTCCTTCGTATTATACCTTTTACCCTTCATGTAATTGGTCTGCTTTATTTCACTTGCCTTTTAATGATTCTAAAACAGTCACTATTATTAAAAACTTTACCAATGTATATACTACTACCATGTTTTCTTTTAAAAACCTTTATTGTGAAAATTTCATTATACAAATACGAGCCTATAACCACGTGGGCCTGCCACAGAGCAAACTGTAATCGTATATGATGAATAGACATTTACACTGTAGAGGAACGTAACGGGCGGGCCATTAGGTTGCAAGAACTAAGGTGTCTAACAGTTACGGAATCGGTGGACGTACATTTTATAATTAAAATACGACAGGGCCAGTTACAATAAAATTATCTAGATATACATTTGCGGGCAAGTACCATGGGTGACGTTAATTCGAATTTTCAACAGTACAGTAATCAATAACACATCAGAACTTAATATCAATAGGGATGTCGAAATAGTCAATCAATTCTCGTCCCCGCCCGCCATGTGCTTCAAAACTGCATACGTATCTCGTGATTTCAAGGTTCTGCAACCAGTACACAACAAGGAGTTACGAGTCCCATTTATTCCGGCGCCATTTTGGGCGAGGACGGGCAGGTCCAGGATATAGTCAAAATGTCTCTACCAACCATCGACTATGATGATGTTTATATGCTGTATTTATTAGAGTAACACTCATCTGTCCACATGAAATTAATTTGCCACAATCTAAACATGTCATTTTAATCTTTCCAAAGTTCTTCTAAATATTTGGGACCGTTTCCCTTGCCTCTGAAGCTCTCAGTGCCACTTCTTTGATGAATGTACTAGCAGGTCAGGGGTTCTCCTCCAAATCTCTCTTTTATGCAGCACTATAATTAATTGGTGCCACCTCTCCATATGACGATGCATGGTATAGTTACCACAACTAGATTTTTTTTCGGTTCCTCTGGAGAGTTCATCGTGGCAGATGAAGCGTGTAACGTACTGGGCATTTACCTTTTTTTGCATGTACAGGAAAGGAAAAAAAAAATCGAGCGTCCGAGTTCTAAGGTGTCCCAGGGCCATTTTAGTGGACCAGGCCCAAATCCAAAGAACAGGCCGCCATTTTGAGAGTCCTCTTGCAGCCGCCTGTCGCTGTAGCATCAAGAGCAGCCGAAACTCAGCTGAATGGCAACTGAAACGGTAAAGGGCCCCCTACTACAGCAGACGAGCCTCCACCTAGGAAGGCCCATTCACGCCGGCTCCCCCCCCCTTCGGGCACCCCACGCCGTTATTCGGAGCAGTATTGTAGGATGGCCACACCAGTGCGGCAACTTGCTAGACATCACCTCGGTGGTAACCGAATCTCAACGCCTTGTGGTGTCTTCTATTCAAAAAACATTGTTATGCTGCCTTCGACCTATTCGCCGCAAGTGCGCACACAACTCAACTGCATAGCTTGCTAGACACCACCTCGGTGCCATCCGGATCTTGGAATCTCAGCACCTTTTGGTGTCTTCTCTTCAGAAAATATTGTTGCGCTGCCTTTGGCCCCATTCGCACATCAGTCCGCTACTGACGCCATCTCACAGGCTAATGGGGCGCCCCACGCCGACTTTCAGCATTGTAGAATGACCACACCAGTACAGCAACTTGCTAGACATCACCTCGGTGCCATCCGGATCTCGGCGCCCCACTGCAGATGAAGTGCCTCTCAACTATGAAACCACCACGGTGACATCCGGATCTTGGCACGTTGTGCTGCCTTCGGCCTATTCGCACATCGGTCCGCTACTGACGCCATCTCACAGGCTAATGGGGCGACCCACGCCGAGTTTCAGCATTGTAGGATGACCACACCAGTACAGCAACTTGCTAGACATCACCTCGGTGCCATCCGAATCTTGGCATCTCAACGCCTAGTGGTATCTTCCATACAAAAAATATTGTTACGCTGCCTTTGGCCCCACTCGCACATCAGTCCGCAACTTAGACATCACCTCGGTGCCATCCGGATCTTGGCATCTCAGCGCCTTGTGGTGTCAGTCAGAAAATATTGTTGCGCTGCCTTTGGCCCCATTCGCACATCGGTCCGCTACTGACGCCATCTCACAGGCCAACGGGGCGCCCCACGCCGACTTTCAACATTGTAGGATGGCCACAGAAGTGCGACAACTTACTAGACACCACCTCGGTGCCATCCGGATCTTGGCGCGTTGTGCTGCCTTCGGCCTATTCGCACATCGGTCCGCTACTGACGCCATCTCACAGGCCAACGGGGCGCCCCACGCCGACTTTCAGCATTGTTGGATGGCCACACCAGTGCGGCAACTTACTAGACACCACCTCGGTGCCATCCGGATCTTGGCGCGTTGTGCTGCCTTCGGCCTATTCGCACATCGGTCCGCTACTGACGCAAACTCACAGGCCAACGGGGCGCCCCACGCCGACTTTCAGCATTGTAGGATGGCCACACCAGTGCTGCAACTTGCTGGACACCACCTCGGTGCCATCCGGATCTTGGCGCGTTGTATTGCCTTCGGCCTATTCGCACATCGGTCCGCTACTGACGCCGCCTCACGTGCCAACGTATTTTCTCCGCATTTTATACCCTATGCCGCATAACAGGTCATGTGACTTGTTTATAAAACTTTTCATTGGTTCATTTTACTTTTGGTTTCCTAATGATGGAAGGCTTGATCATATGACCTAAAAATAACACTTTTCATTGGATGAAAACTTTTTTTTTTCCCAAACGATGAAAGCCCCACCTTGTTTCTGGATGTTTCAGACTAAACTGGCGTCAGCATGAGAGCACCACCATCTCGTAGCTCCGTCGTGGTCATTCCGCGAGCAATCATGGCAGCCGCTCCCCACCAGAAGCCTGCAGGAGTCGGGGCCCCCAAAACTTTTGATGAATTCTCAAGGCGGAGGGGACGCTTTCGAGAATGGGGTCCAAGACCTAGCAGACAAGCGTCCGATTTCCAAGGTGTCCCAGGGCCATTTCAGTGGACCAGGCCCAAAAATGAAAGAGCCTGCCGCCATTTTGAGAGTCCTGTGACAGCCGCCTATCGCTGCACCGCAAGAGTGGGCGCAACTCAGCTGAATTGCGGCTTTTGACACAGTGGACCAAAAACGGACGGAATGGCAACTGAAACGGTAAAGGGGCGCCCCACTACAACAGATGACACTCCACCTGGAGAGGCCCGTTCACGCCGCCTCCCCCGGGGCGCCCCACGCCGTTATTCGGAGCAGCATTGTAGGATACCAAAACCAGTGCGGCAACTTACTGGACATCACCTTGGTGCCATCGTTCTGCTGCCTTGGAACTATTCGCACAACAGTTTGCTACTGATGACCCACCCCCCGCGACGCCCCACGCCGTTATTTGCTGGGTGGCAACTTACTAGACATCACTTTCGTGTCATCTAGATTTCGGCGCGTTCTGCTGCCTTGGAACTATTCGCACAACAGTTTGCTACTGATGACCCACCCCCCGCGACGCCCCACGCCGGAAATCTGGACGTTGTGCTGCATTGGGACTATTCGCACAGCCGACCGCTACTTCGTTGTTTTTCCCTAAAAATGTTTATATGTTATTACTATTTTTGTTTTCTTGTATATATTTATAAATTATTAAAGTTTTATAATCTTACTACTTTGTCGGAGTGCTATATATTTTTAATGTGACACATAATTGTAAAAACTTTGATGTACAAAGAGTCATCCCTGGAATCTTCCGCTTCACGCTCGGTCCCCTCCCCAATCACAATACAGGATGGTTTTCAGATAATAGCAACGCTTCTGCTGTGACGGATCTCATCGAGTGTGGGCCTTGATCTACTATAACTCCTTTGAAGAGGGGTGATTCTTTACAGCTGTGGCCATAAACTACATCTGCAGGGCTAGCTGATAGCCTAGGACCGGCCTGGACAATCGGACACAGAGGAAAAGGAGTGTCAGAGGGTGCGGTAGTGAATAGGGCGAAAGGGAGGTGTCGGGCGGGCACAGGGTGTGATTCTCAGGGAAGAGCAGCGCAGATGGGGGGAGGTTTATTACCCATGCATAAGACAGAGAGCGGGGGTGACCACTGCCTGGGTGAGATGCTTGCGAGGGTGGGGAGCCATGCTAAGGATCGACAGCGTGCACAGAGTGGGTCTGGTCAAGGCATCTAAAATGGCTGCCGTGCACGACAAAAGTGTGGCATTGGAAAAAAGACAAGATGGCGCAGACAATGTTTTTCAACACTTCCTGATTTCCTTCGAATCGAACGTTAACAGACGTTGGGGCATATTACCAAAGTTAAGCGATATTTATCCCTAACGATGCATTGCAAAGATTTTTTTACCGTCAGAAATTATCGCAGATAAACCTTGCTATTATCAAGGTTTATCGCAAATACGATAAAAAACGACCGCAATGCATTAATATCGCTGAAAACTCAGCGATATTCATGCATTACCGAGCTAATGCTCTTAGCCATGTTATCCACCTCCCATTGCATAACATGGCTAAGAACTGCTCAGGGCAGCTGTTACTTTTTGGAGATATTCGCGCTTATCTCGAATATTTCCAAAAGTTGATAATAGGAGATAGCGATGTTAGCGACTGTTTCCAGTCGCTAACATCTTGGCATGCCCACTTTGCATGTCATTAGTGATAAATATCACTCACATGCAAAGTGGGGCCCAAGATGGTCGCTATCTCCTACTAGCCGTCGCTAACTGGTGTTAGCAACAGCTAGGTAATACAGATATAATTTTATCTCCGCGAAGCGGAGCGCTGTTACAGATATATATCTTGTTTTTGAACGTTAATTTCTCAAAATGCACTGAAGCACATATATTGAGACCTAGCAAAGGCACATCGGGCTACCAGTCCCTAATATTTTACCAAGTTTCGTGCAAATCCATTCAGCCGTTCGATTATTATTATTATTTTTTTTTTTTGCCCCGCGGGGCCCTTTTTAAGCCTCCACATCAACCTAGGGGGTCAGCGAGGATCTACTATGCCCCCTTATGGTCATTTGCCCCTTCGCTTTGGCCTCCTCTTGTCTCTCGATCCTACCGAGAGACAAGATGGCGGCCGCTACGTACTGTTTGGAATGTTTTCAGACACCGGAGAGCCAATCAGCTTCGCTTCGCAAAGCTCCGTAACGCGAAAAGTACGCGAAGCGGTGCGCTGTTACAGATATATATCTTTTTTTGAACGTTAATTTCTCAAAATCCACTGAAGCACATATATTGAGACCTAGCAAAGGCACATCGGGCTACCAGTCCCTACAATTTTGCCAAGTTTCGTGCAAATCCATTCAGCTGTTCGATTATTATTATTATATTTTTTTTTTGCCCCGCGGGGCCCTTTTAAAACCTCCACATCAAACCTAGGGGGTCAGCGAGGATCTACTATTCCCCCTTATGGTCATTTGCCCCTTCGCTTTGGCCTCCTCTTGTCTCTCGATCCTACCGAGAGACAAGATGGCGGCCGCTACGGACTGTTTGGAATGTTGACAGACGCCGGAGAACCAATCAGCTTCGCTTCACAAAGCTCCGTTGCGCGCAAAGTACGCGTCCTGGGACGCTGCCCGGTCCGCTGTTACAGATATATATCTTTTTTTAAACGTTAATTTCTCAAAATCCACTGGAGCACATATATTGAGACCTACAAAAGGCACATCGGGCTACCAGTCCCTACAATTTTGCCAAGTTTCGTGCAAATCCATTCAGCCGTTCGGGCTAAAAGTGAGGCCAACCGCCCTATGGAAAACTCAATGTTAAAAACACGTTTTGGGACCCCCCTTTTTTCTCGGCCCCCCCTTGACGAACCCCCCCCAAATTTTCGAGGGCTGCTCAGAAACAAAATGTGCCATTTTCCTGAAAATTTCAGCCAATTCCGTCCACAAACGCCAAAGTTATTAGACATAGAATTTTCAAAAATCCCATAGAGAAAAAATCCTAACTATATATACCTACTGGCGACCGCCAGTAGGTAATATATATATATATATATATATATATATATATATATACACACATATATACACATATATACACACACACATATACCCACACACAATACACATCTGTACCTGTCTCGCTGTCTCTCTCTGGAAGTCGAAGTGATGAATGTCAGTAGCATTACTCTGAATTCGATGGTACAAAGCTACTAGAAGTAAACAGTACTACAATGGAACATAGGAACAGAGATTCTCCATGGTAAACTGTACATGTTCCGTGAAGTAAATTAGTTCCCGATTGTGGAAAAATGTAGTGTTTGCTACTGGTTAAATGCACCTTGACTTTAAAATGCTATTGGGGCAGAATTAACTGTTCTTATATTGATCAATTATCCACTATTTTTAGGTAACGGTTTTAAATATATGTGAGACTCTGGGGTGTAGATTGTATTGAGTCTGGGTAGGGAAAAGTTTTAATGTTTATATAGTTGAAATTGCACCACCTACAAGTAGTCGTGGTGGAATGATACAACCATGAAATGTTGTTTTAGTTTACTAAAATGGTCTGTTATCTATGCTTTTTCTTTTTATGAACTACAAATGTGTGTAATATTTAAGAATACATTTCTTGGAAAAATGTTTCGGCAGCCATTTTATGAAGCAGAGCCAGTCCGGGGAAATGATTTACCCATTTAGAAGCATAGAAGGGGTCAGGGTTGGAGTAACTTGACCCCACGGATGTTTTGTAGAGGAGTATTAGACCTTCCTTATGAGTTTTAGAAAGCCTAGATTCGTTTTTTTCCCCACGTGGGTGGAGTCACAACCCATCACAGTGCACAGCGCGGCCCCCAATGTAACATCGCGATGAAGGCGTGAATCCCACATGAACAAATAATTAGGACCCAAAATAAATAAAAAAAATATATATATATACATTCAAAGTCTCACTCATACATTAATGCATGTACTCACAGACTTGCACATCCACTCACAGAGCCATACATCCACTCAGAGAACCACTGAGAGTCCCTCACCCGCTCAGCAACCCACTCAAAGTCATACTCACTCACACAGACCCACTCAGACTCATGCACTCATTCACACAACTACTCAGAGACCCACTCAGATACTCAAGCCATATAGAGACTCACATCTAGTCACAGTGCCACTCAGACGCATGCACCCACTCACAGTCACCCACCCATTTAGAGACCCACTCAGAGACTGAAGCATCCACTCCTAGATCTACTGTAACACTCAAGCATTCACTCACAGACCACTCAGACTCATGCACCCACTGACAGACCCACTAAGACTATTATGTAGTCACTGACAGATTCAGTCAGACTCCTACACCCACTTACAAATCCACTCAGACTTACACTACCAGTCACAGACCCATTCAGTCTCATGCACCCACTGACAGACCTACTGAGACACTCATGCACCCGCTCAAAGAAGCACTCAGAGAGCTATGCACCCAGACCCATTTACGAAGTTATGCTCCCACTCATACAGTGATGCACCAAGGCAGAGACACACTCAGAGACTCCTGCATTCACTGACAAACCTCTTCAGACTCCTACATCTATACACTCACCCACTCAGATACACATGCACAAACTAAAATACCCACTCAGAGACTTATGCACCCAGTCGGAGACCCACTTAGAAACTCACAGAGTGTGTGAGTGTGTGAGTGAGTGAGTGAGTGAGTGAGTGAGTGAGTGAGTGAGTGAGTGAGTGAGTGAGTGAGTGAGTGAGTGTGTGTGTGTGTGTGTGTGTGTGTGTGTGTGTGTGTGTGTGTGTGTGTGTGTGTGTGTGTGTGGGTGTGTGTGTGTGTGTGTGTGTGTGTGTGTGTGTGTGTGTGTGTGTGTGTGTGTGTGTGTCTCTCTAAATGGCCACGCCCAGATGCATCGATGCTGCGCTTACCAGAAAATGATTTGGTGCGGTCCACTGGGCTTGAAGTGACTAAAATAGCAGACATGGATTTAGAGACGTGAAGGAGTCATGGAAAAAGACAACGATAATGTAGACATCGTCGTTGCCCAAGAGTGTGGAGGGGAACAATAAAACTGGCAGCTATCTACAAGGTGTGGCAGGAGGTGAACAGAGCGGTGTCTGTATATTGTAAGGCGCAGGGGGTAGCAGTAGTGAAGTATGTGGGCATTGTGTAGGAGTACTCACAGCTATTTATACATGTTAGTGTCCATTCACCTATGCTGGGAAATACACTTTAGTTAAAGCGGGTGACAGAGGTGCAGAGAAGGCGTCGGATGGGCAGGCCAGACAACCAATAGGTTGGGGGTGGGCACAAGTACCATCTCAGGGTTCTTTCGGGTGTTGGACTCAGGGGAGCTAAGGAAGAGGCTGCACTGCCTTTAAGCTATGTCTGCAATATAGTAATACAATATACAGCATATATATATAAAATCATATTAGTAGGTCCGGCAAGAAGACGAAGGTGTGCCCAGCTCGCTCTTAAATAAAGTGACTATGACAAAAATAAGGTGTTCATAATGATTCGCTCTAAAACAAACAACTTCTGAGTAAATTTTCTCCTCCATAGGGAACATCTCAGAATACAGCAGTAATGGTGTAACCTGAAATTACCATTCCCCACAGTATCAGTATTTCTAAGAGTAAAATCACGGCAGTAGAATTTCTTAAGATTCTAGGAAGGAAGCAAGAGTCATGCGTGAAACACGTCAGTAGATCTATCAACTGTGGAGATGTTCAATGTTGAAAAAAACTCACCATAATTCACAGTCATGCAATCCCAAAACGTCTTTTAAAACTTCTAGAAAAGTTAGAAAGTAGAGCTACAAACCAAGCAATTGGACTCTGATTTGAGAACTAGTGCATATTCTCATTAAAAAAATAACATAATTTATTTTGCTTGTACAATTTTGAGTTGAACTGATTAATAGTTGATCTTGGGCTGTGTGTATAGTTCGACGTTTTGCTGTATTGCCATGTTATGAGCAGTATTTCAAGTATATAACTATAACAAACGATGTCATTTTCATCAACTAGTATCAAACATCTATAATAAGGCCAATTATATTTACCTTTATAAATCTTGAACACCTCTGGGCACTGAGGATTCACATTATTACACCTGAAACAGCACATAAATCATGTTGGTCTTACAAAACAAACACTGTATTTAGGATAACATAAGTAACACCACGTACACCCAGTTATTTGAAATATATAATACTGTAATCACAGGCGCACCTGTGGACCAGAGCACAGTGTGTGTTAATATTACACACAACAATCAAAGCACCAGTGATACATGGAAACCCAGTTACAACCTGCAGGGAAGTGACTGGGTGAGAATAACAGGTGAAAAACCAACTAAAAGTGCAAGACACCACAAACCAGGCCCAAGCGGATTGCAATGATGAAGGGCAATAGACTGGTAGCCAATATAGTCTGTCCACTGTTAAAAATACTATTTCGCAAAGCTCAATTCAAACTGGTCCAAGCTCATTATCGCCACACGAACTGCCTGACGGCACTTAAAATAAACAGGGTGCATACAGGGAGTTCTCTACAATGACAAGATGCCATGAAACAGCTGAATTTATGAGTAGGAGGTGGTACTGTCCTTCAGAACAAACATACTAGTCTGAGTTAGAGACAAGGTTGCCTCGGTGCACTGGAAGGCTTCCTGAGACTATGTCCAGTGCTCGCGGCAGATGAAAGAAAGGGCAAGATGAAAAGAAAGTTCACTCCACTGGGAAATAAACTAGCAGTACTTTAAAATGTCTTTATTTCTGTGTCTTGTTATTAATATCTAGAGTCCTTGGACTTTTTCCAAGTTATGCACCTTGGAATCCCTCAAGTCCTGCACCTTGGAACATCTGTAGTACTGGACCTTGGAATCTCTGGTCCTGCACCTGGGAATCTCTCAAGTCCTGAAGCTTGGAATCAGTGTTTTCCTGTACCCTGGAGTCTCTGAATTACTGTAACAAACAATATCTGAAGTTATGCACCTGGAATCCATTAGGTTGTTGTTAAGATGAGCATCAATTGCATGTCCCAGCTCATGAAACACAGGAAGCAGTAAAGGTAAGGTTTCTTTTTTTTTAGTTACAGGAGCTTCATAAGTGCAGGATCATACACATACCAGTTATAGTTGACTGCCGTTACGGCATAACAAATCGCACTATATTCCCACATACATATCCAAAGATAACCCCCGCGAGCACACAACAGGAGGTTTTCCAAGGCAAACAAAGACCCGGGAAAGGCATGTCTGAACTTAACAGCCTTCACATGTAAACATAAATTAACATACTCGCAACCTCATGAGGAACACCTCGCGCGCTCGCATGGAACACACCTTCCCCCTTGAAAGAAAATATTATACACCACCAAGTCCTGTCCACACCAAAATTCTGCAACACTTGATCAGCGATGCTTTCTCAACATGACGCGTTTCGACCGGGTCTTCCTGGTCTTGATCACATAAATTCCAACTAAGAACAAACTTAGCAGGTGGACTAAGTTCTTTGGGACTTTCTCAAGTTGATGACATCAAAAGGCATACTCACACTTTGTTTAGCTGCATCCAAAAATACATTGCTCTTAAAATGTCACAACTTGCAACATTACCCTTGAACGAAGGAACTCTGTTGAGGTTTCATACACTACCCCCCTCAACACGCACAGCATTCCTAAACGTTTGTATGACACGGATGGGGTCCGACCAAACACTCTCTTTCCATCGGTTTTGGATCTTTTAATGCGCACATCACCCCAAACGTTTACTTTTTACTTGTTGAGAGAACCCCTTCTGCCACCCATGTCTTGCTTCATTTAGGATTTATAATCCTCCATTTTGCATCGGATTTCATTAAAATTCAACTCAACATCATCAACAGTAGGGCTACGCTTGTTAAACCACCGTGGCACTAATTTCAACCCGGGTTTACGCCCCCTAAGCAGTTCCAAAGGACTAACTGAAGTAATTGCATTGGGAGCTGTTCTATAAGCCAGACGCATAGAAAGTAACACAATTTTCCACATCATACTACTTTTGGCACTCGATTGGACTGCTTTCTCAACAACACTGTTAAATTGTTCCACTTGACCATTGGTATCAAGATGGAACACAGTGATTCTCCTATTATGACACACCACACTTCGAAAGATAATCTTCAAAAAATCTGCTGACAAAGTGTGGTCCATGGTCGGTGACCAACTCTTGGGGAATTCCCTCCCTGCAAAATACACTGTCCAGAAATTCAACTACAACCTCAGAGGTAACATCCTTCATAATTTTGACCTCAGGCCACTTAGAATAGTAGACAATAAGAACCAAACCATAAGACTTTTGTTTAGGCAAAACAGCAAACGGAAGAATAATATCAAGATCTAATTTTCGCCAAAGACTATCAGGTAACTGAACCGGTTGCGTCTCAGTACAAAGAGCTTTTGCAGATTTATCACTCATTGCACACTGTTGACGCACCCTTACATGCTGCTCAACACAAGCATCAATACCTGGCCACCACAAACATTCTTTGACCCTTCTTCTTGAACTGAAAATTCCTAAAAGTCCTTCATGTGCTGGACCAATAATAGAGTTTCTTAATCTGAATGGATCCGCCCCCTGACAACTATGCCATTTTCAACCGCCAACTCCTCACGCACTTTAAAATACCCAGACAAATTATTTTGAATTTTCCTTTCTTCTGGCCATCCCTGAACAATAAACTCAGCGACAGTTTTGAGTTCAATATCTTTCTCCATTTCAACTAACCATTTATACTCTTGAACAATAATTTCCAAACAAACTAATATCCTTGTATGTGAATGCTACTTCACAGTCTACTTTGTCATCTCTCTCAGAAGGAGCAGTGGCTAACGGCAACCTCGACATGCAATCAGCGTGTACATTATTTTTCCCACTCACCTACTCCAATCGATAGCGAAAGGTTTGCAATCTGGAAGCTAACCTTGCCAAACTAGCGGACATTGTACTATCTACACCTGGTGCCATCATGTATACGAGAGGTTTGTGGTCTGTTTTTATAATAAACTTGGTTCCCCATAGGAAAGTTCTGAAATGTTCAGCACCCCAAACACATGCTAAAATGTCTTTTACAATTACGGAGTAATTATTTTTAGCATCACGCAAATCTCTAGATGCATAGGCAACTACACATTCCCTGCCGTGGTCTCTTTGGAGGAGCACACCACCCAGACCACTATTGCTGGCGTCAACCATTACAATACTTTGTTTGCCTATCACAAAGCGTTTTAAACAAGTGCATTGATAACACATGCTTTCAACTGGGAAAAAGCAGTGCTCATCTCTTGGGTCCACTTAAAAACAGCATTTTTCTTTAACAAACTCCTGAAAGGATCCACCTTTGAAACATAGATTAAGATACATTTTGCATAGAATTCAGTTAAGCCAAGAAACACCACCAATTGTTCTTTAGTACTAGGGGTAGGTGCATTGAGTATGCAGTCAACATGGCTCTTATTGGGTTTAATACCTTCCCCACTAAGGTTGTGCTCAAGATACTCTACTTAAATTGTTTTTAAATCTGCACATCAGGGCGTAACATGAGACCTTTAGATGACAAAGCAGAAATTACTTAAGATTGAAATCATGTACCTCGTGGTCTTTACCAAAGACTAGAATATCATCTTGGAATGCAACCGCACCAGATAAGCCTTTCAAAGTTTCCTTCATAAGTCTCTGGAACACTGAAGCTGCACTTGCCAACCCAAATGGCATTCTACAGAACCTAAATAATCCTTCTGGTGTAATGAAGGCAGTATAATTCTTTGATTCATCATCCATGACAACTTGATGATATGCACTAGTAAAGGTCTAAACATGAAAAAACATTTGCACCAGCCAGGGTTGAGACCATTTCATGTAAATTTGGGAGAGGATGAGCATCTACCCAAACGGCACTATTTAGACTGCGCAAGTCCACACAATCGCAATTCCTTAGAATGTTTGACCGAAATCACAATGGGAGAAACTCATGGTGAAGATTCTACAGGTTCAATAATGTTTTTACTACATAAATCTTACAACATATCTTTAAGCTGGTTTCTGCAAGAAAGAGGAACATTGTTCACTATGATGCACAGGAATCGCACCTTCCATGATTTTAATGGAATGTCTAAATCCTTGGCAAGTCCCCAACTTGTCATCAAACATGCTAGGAGATAACTCTTAATTCTTGTATGACTTTAGTGGAATCACAATTGCCAGAATTGGAGTTTCCTATATTAAATACTTGGGGGCAGCATTAGGATCCAAGATCCTAAGGTTGGCCCATCTCTTCTTGATATGGCCAACCTAAAAGTGATTGCCCCTTCTTGGATACATAAACTTTACCATGTGAGGAATGACCAGAGAAAACTAAATCTGCCCAAATGAAACCAACCAAAATCAAATTTGTGCCCAGTATTGCCACGTGGCTGATGGGGACATTAGCGACATTGTTACCTTTGCATGAGCTTAGGCGCCATGATGCTGCTTTTTGCGCACAACACTACATGCTTGTGTTTATCATGAATCCGTTTGTCTTTGACCTAAGAACACGTTGATGTGCACATCTTTCTGTTCCTGGAGTTTAGTCTGAACATTGTGGACATGGTTAATAAACACTGCCACTTGTTATTCTGTTCTGGTCAGGCCCTAGCACCTAGACCGAACATACCGGTGCAGCTGCTATAGGCGGGAACTCATATTTTGCTATTATGGGAATGCGCGCTTAGGTGGGACACATTTAGAGTGTCAGGATCTAGCCCAGCCGCGCCTGCCTGACCATTGAACTACAATTCCCATGAGGCCATGGCAAGTGGCACTCTATGTATAGAGGGCGGGTCTGGCCTGGCGTTGTGCGTGATACTGAACTGTTTGTTCCCTCGAGGAGTCGAGTTTCCAGATTATGTGGATCGGATGGCTGGTCCTTTAGCGCATCAAAGACTCTGGGGCGCTGTACGCTGTGAAGGTACGGTGAACTACGCGCATGTTGCTTAATGTGCGCTCCTATTATTGCTGGCGGCTCGCGTCGCTTCGTTGAGTGCCGCGTTCGGCATTCAGAACGAGATCGGGACAGTATTAAGAGTGGGCACAGTAGTGGAGAGGCTTCTCCAGCTCGTCTTAGTGTTCGTTCCTGATTATCCTGGGTACCACCTATTCGAACCCTGATTAGGTCAAGAGAGCGGAATGCAGTGTAGATCCACGCATTACCGTTACGAACATATGCATGAAGGAATGCGTGTTTAAAGAACCTGTGGAATACAGATACCAGAGCGGAAGGCAGTAGTGTTCTAGCTACACTTTACCGTATTTGGGGGATTTTGTTGAGAGTTTTGTATTGGAAACCTTGAGGATTACAAGTGCCAAAGCCGAAGACAGTAGTGTGGTTTACTACGTCTTGCCGTATTTGGAGCACACAAGTAAAAACCCTTGACTTAAGACTCTTGTGGTCGATGTGGTGATTGAAACCCTTTGACTCTGATACTTTTTGTTTTACGTTCAAAGAAGGAAGGATCTGCTTGTGTTTCTTGTTCACTTCACTGATTATAGCATCAGGGCCTCTGATGTTATTTCTAGAGGTTGTCAGCGCTCTGATGAATGGGGCCTGATGACGGAAAGTTCTTGTTTAAGGTTGTTTCTCTAAGAACAGTGGGTACGTTCTAGTTTGCATTCAGCAGATATAGAGAAAAGTATACCGGTAGAGCTCACTAACCTATGTTTTATGTTGATTAGGAGTGGACGAGAATATCTCACTATTGAACCCTCTGCTGAGAGACAGGAGTCATAGTCAGCTTGCTCAAGGTGAATAGAGATACCATTAGTGAGAATTGATGAGAGTAGAATGCATACTTGAATGTAATAATTTGTGTGCTTTCTGTTACAGGTTTCCCTTCCCTGCTGTCCCCTTCCTTCCTTCCCTTGCCCGACCACTCGAACACCCTGTGTATATCTGTACGTCAGTGTGTTGGGGAGGTCCGGAGGTGGAACATACTTGCTACTACCGGATTCCGCGGAGTGTGACCTGACAGAATTACGCACCCAAGAATTTTACTCCGCCTAGTTCGGTTGTGGCAAGCATGGCTTCCATGGAGGATGTATTACATGCCTTGGTTCTGGTTCAGCAAGAGCTGGCCTCATCTAAGGCTGAGACAGAGGCTCTAAAAGATAAGGTAGAACAGCTTACGAAAATCCATTCAATGCATCTTCTCCAGCCTCGCAGATTCAGGTTAATGTACCTCCTCCCATTCCTTTAGCTAACCCCGAGAGATATGCAGGGGATCCTCGTAAAATACAGGTGTTTTTGACACAAGTACTGCTACATTTCTCTTGCAAACCCGCGTCATTCCCGACCAATCATTCCCGTGTAGCGCTTGCTATTTCTTATCTTGTGGGAGATGCGGCCAATTGGGTGGTACCGTTGGTTAAGAACAATGATGCGATACTGTCCGATTGGTCTGCCTTTAGATCTGAATTCGAACAAGTATTTGACAGACGTGCCACTATGTTCAGTGTTGATAGAGAGCTGCTTGATCTGAGGCAGGGAAAAGGGGATTTGATAACATATCACTACTTTTAATCGTTTGGTGGCTGAGGCTGAATGGCCTGAGGAGAAACGTATGTCTTTGTTCTACCAAGGGCTGCGTGATGAATTGAAGGATGTTGTGGCCCAGATCAATCCTCAACCCACTTCATGTGTGGATATGATTAATCTGGCTTTGAGACTTGATAGTCGTATGACAAAGAAGGGGGGACAAGGGAAAATGGGAGAGAGGTTCCTATAGATATGACAGTTTTCCTCGCAAAGTCCTTGGCACTCCCGAGACCAGTACAGAACCAATGGAGATAGGAGCCCTCAGAGCACCTCTATCCAGAGAAGAAAGAGAAACTAGAAAGGGTGCAGGGGTTATGCATGTACTGCAGGAAAAAAGGGCATTATGTAAGGGAGTGCCCAACTAAACCCAAAAACTCCAATAATTGGAATAGGAATAAAAGAGTGGCAGTTTCCACCACGATTAGTGATTCAGAAAAAGATGGGTATCAGACAAAAGGGGATGATAACAGTCTGGATTGGAAGCTCACTTCTCTGTCTACGAATGGGGTAGAAGAAAATGAGTCACACATTGTGGTCTCAATGAATTTGGAATGCATGCATCAGAACCATCCAGTACTGGTTATGTTGGATTCAGGGGCAACGGGTAATTTTATAGCCGATGGGTTAGTGACCCGTCTGGCGTTGCCCCGAGTACCGAGAGAGAATCCTGGAGAGGTGTCAGCGGTAGATGGCCAGCCCTTAGTTCAAGTTCAAGTTCAAGCATTTATAAAGCGCACTACTCACCCAGAGGGTCTCAAGGCGCTGGAGGGAGGGGTTTACTGTTTATCGAATAGCCATGTTTTCAGTTCTTTTCTGAAGGAGATGTGATTCTGAGTAAGGCGGAGGTGGGTGGGGAGTGAGTTCCAGGTCTTGGCAGCCAGGAAGGAGAAGGATCTGCCACCCATGGTGGTTTTTCGGATGCGCGGGACTGCGGCGAGGGCTTGATTGGATGATCTTAGTTGGCGGGTGGGATAGTAGAAGGACAGTCGGGTGTTGAGGCATTCGGGTCCTAGATTATAGAGGGCCTTGTGTGCGTGGGTAAGAAGGCGGTAGGTAATTATTTTGTTGACGGGAAGCCAGTGGAGGTTTTTTAAGTGACCAGTGGTGTGCTCTTGGTGTGGGATGTCTAATATGAGTCTCGCTGATGCGTTTTGGATGCGCTGGAGCTTTTTCTGCAATTTTGTTGTAATTCCGGCGTAGAGTGTGTTGCCATAGTCCAGTCGACTCGTGACCAGTGCATGGGTGACAGTCTTTCTTGTTTCGAGGGGGATCCAGCGGAAGATCTTTTTGAGAATGCGAAGGACGTTGAAGCAGGAGGACGATACGGCGTTGACTTGTCTGGACATTGAGAGGGAGGAGTCTAGAATGAAGCCAAGGTTACGTGCATGGTCTGTGGGTGTGGGCGCAGATCCCAAAGCGGAAGGCCACCAGGAGTCGTCCCAAGCTGAGGGGGAGGATCCTAGGATGAGCACCTCCGTTTTGTCTGAGTTGAGTTTTAAGCGGCTCCGTTTCATCCATTCGGCTACTTCTTTCATCCCTTCGTGAAGGTTGTTTTTGGCGGTGTTGGGGTCTTTGGTGAGGGAAAGGATTAGCTGGGTGTCGTCGGCGTAGGAGATGATGTTGAGATTGTGTTGACGTGCGATGGAGGCGAGGGGACTCATGTAGACGTTGAAGAGGGTGGGACTGAGTGAGGAGCCTTGAGGTACGCCGCAGATGACTTCGGTGGGCTCTAAGTAGAAAGGGGGAGTCGGACTCTCTGGGTTCTTCCGGCTAGGAACGAGATGATCCAGTCCAAGGCTTTTCCTTGTATGCCGATGTTGTTGAGGCGTTGTATGAGGGTGTTGTGACAGACAGTGTCGAAGGCGGCGGAGAGGTCGAGTAGAATGAGGGCCACTGTTTCACCGTTGTCCAGGAGTGCTCGGATGTCGTCGGTTGCCGCAATGAGGGCGGTTTCGGTGCTGTGTTTGGCTCGAAAGCCGTTCTGTGAGGGATCCAGGGAGTTGTTGGATTCAAGGAAGGCTGCGAGTTGGCTATTGACGGCTTTCTCGATGACTTTGGCCGGGAAAGGGAGGAGGGAAATGGGTCGGTAGTTTTTCAGTTCTGAGGGGTCTGCTGTTGGTTTTTTCAGAAGGGCGCTGAGTTCGGCGTGTTTCCATATTTCTGGAAAGGTGGCGGAGTTGAAGGAGCAGTTGATGACATCGCGGAGTTGGGGAGCGATGATGGAGTCAGCTTTGTTGAAGATGTAGTGGGGACAGGGGTCAGAAGGTGAGCCAGAGTGGATTGAGTTCATGAGGCGAATGGTGTCTTCAATGGTGATTGGGTTCCAGGAGTTGAGGTAGTTAGTTGGAGGGGTGGGATCTGAAGGGGGTGGGGTGAGTTGGTCATTGGGAGTATTCTTGAAGCTGTTGTGGATGTCGGCAATTTTGTTGTAGAAGGAGGATAGCGCATCGCAGAGGTCTTGGGAGTTAGTGATGTCGTTGGATGCTGCGGGAGGGTTGGTGAATTCTTTGACGATATTGAAGAGTTCCTTGCTGTTATGAGAATTGTTGTCGAGACGGTCCTTTAATACTGATTTCTTGGCGGATCGAATCAGTTGGTGGTGTTTGCGGGTGGCTGTCTTGAGGGAGGCCATGTTGTCTGAGGTTGGTTCTTTTCTCCAATTCTTCTCCAGGGTGCGGCATGTCTTCTTGGATTTTTTAAGGTCATCATTGAACCAGGGAGCTTTTTTGCCGGATGATTTCGACTGGTGTTTTTTCAGGGGTGCTAGTTCGTCCGCACTGTGGGTAATCCATTGCCTGAGGTTGGTGGCCGCTAGGTCTGGGTCCGTTGCTAGGGTGGGAGTGTTTTGGCTGAGTGATGTGAGGAGTTGGTCGGTGGTGATTTTGTTCCATTTTCTTCGGGGAATGGGTTGTGGACGGTTGTTGGTCAGAGTTGTTTTGTAGCTGAAGTGAACACAGCTGTGATCCGTCCAGTGGAGAGCTGTAGTGTGATCGAAGGAGATGTGCTTGCTGGAGGTGAAGATAGGGTCGAGCGTGTGTCCGGCTATGTGAGTGGGGGTGTCAACAAGTTGTTTGAGTCCGAGATTGGACAGGTTGTCCAGAAGGGTGGTGGTGTTGTTGTCGAGAATGTTGTCAAGGTGGTAGTTGAGGTCTCCTAGAAGAATGTAGTTCTCGGAGGCGAGGGCGTGCGGGCTGACGAAGTCAGTGATGTCGTCGCTGAATTGAGATCGGGTGCCTGGGGGCCTGTAAATGAGGGTTCCTCTAAGTGTGGTCCTGGGGTCGGTGTGGATCTGAAAGTGGAGGTGTTCGGCGGTTGCAAGATTGTCGTCAGAGCTGGATGTAATTTTGATGGTGTTTCTATGGACGATGGCGATGCCTCCTCCAGTTTGATCGGTGCGGTCTTTTCGAATGATCTTGTAAGTGTCCGGTATGGCTATGGCGATGTCGGGGGCAGAAGATGTATTCATCCATGTTTCAGTAAGGAAGGCGATGTCAGGTGACGCAGTGTCGATTAGGTCCCAGAGTTCGGTTGCATGTCTGTGGACCGAGCGGGTGTTCAGTAGGATGCATTTCAAGTCGTTGGGTTCGGAGCTGTGCGTGGAGGAAGTGTGTTTGGTGAGGGTCCTGGGGCAGTTGAACTTACAGGAGAGGCAGGAGAATGGGCCGTGGGTACGTCCTGGGGTAGCTTCGCAGCAAAGTGGGGTGCGTCCGGCATTGAGGGCGAGGAGAGTAGCGGCATCATAAGTTACTCTGGGGGGTTGGGAGCGGCATAGAGCAGGGGGACGGGCGCTGGGCGCGGTCCAGGCGCGGACGGGCGCAGACGGGCTTACCTTTGGCGCACCTTCGGCGCGACTGGGGCGCGATTGCTGCGCGTGAACGCTGCGCGCTACGGCATCTGTCATAAGTGGGTGGGGAGGGGGGAGGGGCGAGGGAGGATCAGATGGGAGGCGGGTGCGTGGTGGAGGGGGCGGGCTCAGGGCAAAACAACAACAACACAGCAAATGGCGGCAATAACGCGAGTGCAGACCGGGTTGGAGGAAAGAGCAGAGGTTTTTACCAAAATGATTAAAGCAGTGAACAAATGCAGCTTTGAAGCAAAAATATTACAAACATTCAACTAATGTAGGCACAGTCGAGCGCACAAGCAGGCAGGCACGTTCAAGCGCTTAATGAGGGCAGCAGCGCTATGCAGGCAAAAGTTAAAGTACAGTGCAGCAAGCCACTTAAAGCGTCAGGAAAGCTCAGCAGCGCAATGCACACGATACCAGGCAGCTCTGGGCAGGAGTCAGCGAGGGCAGGAGGAAGCGACCGTTCTCAACGAAGTCGAGGCGGTCACTAGCCCTTAAAATCCGGTCGCATCACTGAAACAACAGGTGAAGTAGTTTTATCAGCAGACACCATGGGCGAGAGACACTCAGAGGTATTGATGTTAAATATCATAGACGCTCCTCAATATGAGGTTATTTTAGGAATGCCTTGGCTGTGCTAACATAACCCTACCATAGACTGGAAAACCAAAACTTTTCAGTTCTTGTCTGAGACTTGCCAAGACCACTTTGTCACCTGTCTTGCATCACATGTGGCGGTTCCTTTTTTGGCAGCTACTGCTGTTGAGAAAGAAGTATTGATTACTGATGAATATACTGCATACAATGATGTATTTAGCGAAACTAAGGTGAAACATTTGCCCCCTCATAGGGAGTATGATTGCCGCATAGACCTGGTGGACGGTGCTACCATACCCACCTGTAGAGTGTACGCTTTGTCCATGCCCGAAACCAGACATCTGAAGGAGTACTTAGACCATTATTTGGACATCGGGTTAATTAGGCCTTCCCGTTCCCCGGCAGCCTCTCCTTTGTTTTTTATTGCGAAAGCCAATGGGGACCTAAGGGCTTGTGTGGACTACTGCATGCTGAACAAAAACACCTTCCGCAACAGGTATCCTCTTCCCCTCATTCCTGTTCTCCTGGATCAAGTAAGGAAAGCTAAGATCTATACCCGGTTAGACCTGAGGGGAGCATATCACTTGGTCAGGGTACGTGAGGGGGATGAGTGGAAGACTGCGTTTAAGACACAATATGGCCTATATGAGTACTTGTTTATGCCGTTCGGCCTTTGCAACGCCCCGGCGGCATTCCAATTTTTCATCAACGATGTCTTGAAGGAGTATGTAGATCATTTCGTAGTGGTCTACATAGACGATATCCAGATTTATTCCATAGAGGAATCGTGTCACACAGAGCATGTTTGTCGAGTGTTGGATAAACTGCGCGAGCATCGATTGTTTGTAAAATTGAGCAAGTGTGAATTTAGGGTGTATGAGGTGGAGTTCCTGGGGGTGATGCTCAGTCCAGGGGGCCTGCAGATGTCTGAGCGGAAGGTACAAGCTGTGCAGGACTGGCCCGTTCCGAAGAACGTGAGGGAAGTCCAGAGTTTCCTGGGTTTTGCGAATTACTATCGCAGGTTTATACTCCATTTCTCACAAGTGGCAGTCCCCATTACTAGGCTACTGAGGAAGGGGACACCTTTTGTTTGGGCCGATGAGGCTGGGGAGGCATTTGACTATTTGAAAAAGGCATTCATTACTGGTCCTGTGCTCTCCCATCCTAACTTGGAGCATCCATTTGTGGTAGAAGCGGATGCTTCGGATGAAGCCATTGGGGCTGTTTTATCACAGAGGGACCAGCATACAGGACAGCTGCACCCTGTAGCCTACTTGTCAAATAAGTTAAGCCCTGCTGAGACTAACTATACAATAGCTGAAAAAGAACTCCTAGCTATTAAGAAGGCCTTCCAGGAATGGAGACACTACTTGTGGGGGGCATGTCATACAATCACAGTGTATACGGATCACCGTAACCGTCAGTATATGAAGTCGGCCAGGCATCTTAAGCAGAGACAAATGCGTTGGATGCTCTTTTTTGCAGAATTCCACTTTGTGGTAACTTTTAGGCCTGGCTGTGAGAATCGTAAGGCGGACGCCTTGTCTCGGCAGGAATTGCCGGCCGTGCCAAGGAATGAGGATACCCATGCCATTATACAACCATCTAGAGTGGTGTGTGTTGTACGTGCTGAATCCTTCTTAGCGGATGTAAAGGAGTGTAAAACCCCGGATGCATGGGAATCCTGGGCTGCCCGGAAACTAGGGCAAGTGTTGAGGAAGGGCTTGCCGTTTCATGACAACAAACTGTATCTTCCCACAGTTGAGCTACAGAAAAAGGCTTTTACATGGTGTCATGTGGTACCCATGGCTGGACATCCTGGTATACGCAAGACTATCTGTCTAATTCAGAGGCATTTTTAGTGAGACTTTGACTAAGGATGTTGCCTTGTGGGTATCTCGTTGTGAGGAATGTACAAGAGCCAAGGGAGAAAACACACAGAAGAAAGGTGTACTTATGCCCTTGCCTACCCCCCCAACGTCCTTGGCAGAACATCAGTTTAGACTTTATAACTGGGCTTCCAACGGATACTCGGCCATTTTAGTGGTGGTGGACAGCCTTACGAAAATGGGACATTTCATCCCTTGTAAAAATCTCCCCACTGCTGGACAGACTGCTCAATTGTTGGCTAGTAACATCATCCGATGACATGGTATCCCCAAGGTAATAGTGTCAGACCGAGGCCCTCAGTTCATAGCACGCTTATGGCGGATGTGGTGTAGGGCTTTGGGTATAGATTCAACTCTTTCCACTAGTTTCCATCCTCAGACCGATGGTCAAACGGAGCGGTTGAATCAGACTCTGAAAAAATATCTCAGGTGTGATTCCAAGGGGGCTCATGAGTCATGGGTTGAGCTGTTATGGATGGCTGAACTGGCCTACAATAATGCCTGGCATTGTTCTACGGGGATGTCTCCTTTCAAAGCCAATTTGGGATATGATGCAAATACTCTGCCGGTTGATCTGCCTGAGGATATCAGAAACCAGCCCTCTGTTATGACACAGGTACAATTACTGCGGAGGGTGCATAAGGAAGTCAGATCACATTTGGTGAAAGCAAAACAGGTGTACAAGCGGTGGGAGGATCATCGTCGACTGCAAGGGCCCCAGTTTGTGGTGGGGGACAAGGTCTGGCTGCCCACTAGGAACATTCGGTTCAAGCTCCTTAGTGTATTTCATCCAAGATACATTGGTCCCTACCGTGTTGTTCGGCAAATCAACCCTGTGACCTACAGGCTGAAGTTGCCTGGGTCGTTGCGCATACACCCTGTAATCCATGTCCATCTGCTGAAACCGGCCCTCGCGTTCAGGAGGAGGGTGCCTCCGCCTGTGTGTGTGATGGTGGCCTTGAGTATGAGGCGAAATGCATTCGGCACTCCAAGTTGCGTAGGGGAGTGCTATGGTACTTGGTGTCTTGGAAGGGGTATTCGGCGGAGGATGATTCGTGGGAGCTGTGGAGTAATGTTCATACTCCGAGAGCTGTTCGGTCTTTCCACCTGGGATTCCCTGCCAAGCCTGGTCCTAGGAGGCGCTTGGGAGGGGGCATTCCGTCAGGATCTAGCCCAGCCGCGCCTGCCTGACAATTGAACTACAATTCCCATGAGGCCATGGCAAGTGGCACTCTATGTATAGAGGGCGGGTCTGGCCTGGCGTTGTGCGTGATACTGAACTGTTTGTTCCCTCGAGGAGTCGAGTTTCCGGATTATGTGGATCGGATGGCTGGTCCTTTAGCGCATCAAAGACTCTGGGGCGCTGTACGCTGTGAAGGTACGGTGAACTACGCGCATGTTGCTTAATGTGCGCTCCTATTATTGCTGGCGGCTCGCGTCGCTTCGTTGTGTGCCGCGTTCGACATTCAGAACGAGATCGGGACAGTATTAAGAGTGGGCACAGTAGTGGAGAGGCTTCTCCAGCTCGTCTTAGTGTTCGTTCCTAATTATCCTGGGTACCACCTATTCGAACCCTGATTAGGTCAGGGGAGAGCGGAATGCAGTGGAGGTCCACGCATTACCGTTACGAACATGCGCATGAAGGAATGGGTGTTTATAGAACCTGTGGAATA
Source organism: Lissotriton helveticus (assembly GCF_964261635.1). Taxonomy (NCBI): domain Eukaryota; kingdom Metazoa; phylum Chordata; class Amphibia; order Caudata; family Salamandridae; genus Lissotriton; species Lissotriton helveticus. The sequence goes on along the minus strand of NC_136065.1, from coordinate 99,775,849 downwards.
CAGATACCAGAGCGGAAGGCAGTAGTGTTCTAGCTACACTTTACCGTATTTGGGGGATTTTGTTGAGAGTTTTGTATTGGAAACCTTGAGGATTACAAGTGCCAAAGCCGAAGACAGTAGTGTGGTTTACTACGTCTTGCCGTATTTGGAGCACACAAGTAAAAACCCTTGACTTAAGACTCTTGTGGTCGATGTGGTGATTGAAACCCTTTGACTGATACTTTTTGTTTTACATTCAAACAAGGAAGGATCTGCTTGTGTTTCTTGTTCATTTCACTGAATATAGCATCAGTGCCTGTGATGTTATTTCTAGAGGTTGTCAGCGCTCTGATGAATGGGGCCTGATGACGGAAAGTGCTTGTTTAAGGTTGTTTCTCTAAGAACAGTGGGTACGTTCTAGTTTGCATTCAGCAGATGTAGAGAAAAGTATACCGGTAGAGCTCACTAACCTATGTTTTATGTTGATTAGGAGTGGACGAGAATATCTCACTATTGAACCCTCTGCTAAGAGACAGGAGTCATAGTCAGCTTGCTCAAGGTGAATAGAGATACCATTAGTGAGAATTGATGAGAGTAGAATGCATACTTGAATGTAATAATTTGTGTGCTTTCTGTTACAGGTTTCCCTTCCCTGCTGTCCCCTTCCCTTCCTTCCCTCGCCCGACCACTCGAACACCCTGTGTATATGTGTACGTCCGTGTGTTGGGGAGGTCCGGAGGTGGAACATACTTGCTACAACCGGATTCCGCGGAGTGTGACCTGACAGAGAGGGAACTTTCCATGGAGAAGAGCTATATGCACCTGTGATGTAGAAATACAATTTATGTCCTGAGGTATGGGGTCTGCTGACCAGAGTTTTTCTCTTTTATAATAATAATTCTAATTACCATGGGGGGCAGAAGCTTAGGCACTGTAGTCCTTTCTCTGCAGTCAATATAAAATTACTTTACCCTTCATGATTTATGGGCTAACTGCTAGGCTAACCGTATTGGTATTAGGCATCTTTCTGCTCGTTGTGGCTCGTATACTGCATTTAAGAGCATGTTAGTTGAAATAAACATTTTAAAATAATTTCGTGTCTCCGTTTGATCTTATTGTGAACAAGTACAAGTAGGTGTACGAAAAGGTGTGTCTTGGTTGCACGATTCCTGAGAGATCAGGGAGTGTTGTGTTCTGGGTTGTCCAATCATTTGTTACTCCTGTTATGTGTAGGAGAGTGAGTGAGACACTATAGCTAGTCGGTCTAGGGCTTGTGGGTACTAAGGTGTTAGGAAGGCACAGCCCCTATGCACTAAGGTCCCATAATCTGGCGCATAGTTCTGCGGATGTGCAGAATCCACGCAACATGGCACCACCAACGTTTGGTCTGGTACTTATCTGCGAGAGCTGCTGAGTAGTGCTTGTGATCGTCCACAATACCCTCTCGCCGGTATCCGGAGATGTCCAGTGTGCATTAGGTTATCCTCCTGTATTTCAGATTATAGATTTTTCAAGCTTGGATTTTAAAAGATTTTAGTTCTTTGTTCTATTCCAGATATTGCGCTACCGTTTCTTCCTTATCTTTGATAGAATAGCTGTAGCACTAGCAGATCCCAATCATGCTGCTCTTACTACGCACTGACTCAAAATGGAGTCGCAGGAGCTACTATTATCTTTGTAGTGGAGGCGAACGCTGCGTATCGCTTCAAGGTTTTTTATTCTTGGGTGACCTTTCCTGCGGTTAATCCCAATGACGGCTTCTTTCATAAATATACTCATGCCCAGATTCCCCAAGTATATACACCATTTCGGTCAATTGAAGTTCCGTTGTCAGATTGGGAACATACTATATGGTTTAATGGTGCCCTACCTCACCCGGTTACATTGGTCCATTTAGGTTCTGTATCGGTTGACGGGGCCAGATGGCCCATTTTGGCGGGATTTACACCACGTGTAACAACAAAAAGGGAGAGTAAGGGATTAACCACTAATTGGAGGGCAGTCCTCCTGGTCCCCTATTCTGTATAAACACTGTAGTCAGGTGTCGCAGCACACCCAGATGGCACTCGGCTGTCCGGGTGGGACCCCGATGATGAAGCAGGTCAACAACCAAGTTGGTGACTGAGGGGTCTTCTAACAAAAGAACAATTTTCTTTTGATTTCTCCATCTCCTCACACGCCAATAGGACCTACGCCTTGGTCCGATGGTTATACTCCTTTTGTTTATAGGGATTTACACCACACCCTAATTTTTGTGGTGTTACACACGCAGAGCTAACTGAACTTTATGCCTCTATAACCCATGTCCATCAGAGTGTGATACAATATGTTCTCAAACTACACAAGCGGCTCCGATTGGAGCCCCTCAACAACAACATTCACATGGTGGCTTGGTGATAAGTCCCCTCATGATTAATTCAGTGATGGGCAAATGTCCTTAAAATAGGGACGACCTGCCGTTCTGGGTTGGTGAAAAGTTTGAGCAACTTGAAGCTGTTTTCCCTAACACAACACCGGTTGAAAAGGAATATGTTACCAGTATGCATCTGTTCTTGGCATGTAGTGCTGCAGAGTCGTACACTATGCATTAGATCGCCACATGGTGTTGGGCTCGGATGATTGCATGTTGTTGTCTTCTTGGAAGAAGTCTTTGTAGTCACGAGATAGGTGACTCCTCCCTTGGACAATAGTGCGCATGAGCATCCACTCCATCCTCAGATTGTTTTTCACCATGATGGAAATGATGGAGTTCTAGAAGTAAAGAAAAAGAAAGGATGTTCATGCGTATGCATCTAAGTAAGATAATACTGGAACAGATACAGTTTCCGGGGAGGAGGGAGGGTGTGTACGACTCTGCAGCTCTACATGCCAAGAACAGATGCATACTGGTAAGTAGCATATTCCGTTCGAGGCATATGAGCTGCAGATCGTACACTATGCATCGATTGTGCAGCAGTGTCTCCTCTAGCGGTGGTCACTTGTATCTGTTGCAGTAGTTTGAAATAGAGTTTTAAGTACAGCTTGGCCCACTGCAGCTTGCTGCTTGGCTTGCACATCCACACAGTAGTGTTTTGTGAAAGTGTGTATGGTAGACCATGTCGCTGCCTTACATATGTCTTCTAGGGGGATGTTCCCTAAGAAAGCCATAGAGGCTCCTAGTTTTCGTGTGGAATGCGCTCTAGGAGGAACTGGTAATGTGCGTATTGCTTTCTGGTAGCATATTTGTATACATTTTACAATCCACCTTGCAATCCCCCTTTAGAGATGGGGTTGCCCTTATGAGGTGAAGAGAAAGATACAAACAATTGTTTTGTTTTCCGAAAAGATTTAGTTCTATGTAGTAGAGAAGAGCTCTTTTAACATCAAGGGTGTGTAAAGCTCTTTCAGCTACCGAATTAGGGTTTTGAAAAAACACTGGTAACTCCACGGATTGGTTTAAATGAAAAGGAGTAATGACTTTTGGTAGGAATTTAGGATTAGTCCTTAGATGTAGTTGTAAAAATGGTTCTTGTATTATAAAAGCTTGTATCTCGCTTACTCTTCTAAGAGAGGTAACGGCAATAAGAAAAGCTGTTTTCCATGTGAGAAATTGCAGTTCACATTTGTGTAGAGGCACAAAAGGTGGTCCCATGAGTCTTGTAAGAACATTGTTTAGGTTCCACACTGGTGAAGGTGGTAACCTAGGAGGAATTATTCTCTTTAATCCTTCCATAAATGCTTTAAAAGCAGGTAGGTTCCAGACTGGTGAAGGTGGTAACCTAGGAGGAATTATTCTCCTTAATCCTTCCATAAATGCTTTAATAGCAGGTAGTCTAAAAAGAGATAGATGTCTGTTTTGTAAATATGCTGCAATTGCTGCAAGGTGCAGGCGTATGGATGAATATGCCAAATTACATATTTGCAAATGTAAAAGGTAGCAAATGATATTCTGGATGGAAGCATCCAGTGGATCATTTTCATTATTGTTGCAATAAATGGCAAATCTCTTCCATTTAGCAGCATAACAAGCTCTGGTAGTAGGTCTTCTAGCCTCTTTAATGATATTCATACAGTCTGGGGGCAGGTTAAGATAACCAAACTCTAAGATTTCAGGAGCCAGATCGCCAGATTCAGTTGATTTGGGTCTGGGTGTCTGATTTCTCCATGGTTCTGTGTTAACAGGGAAGGTGTTATGCGTAACTTCTGATGTGGAACTAGAGAGAGCTCTAGAAGCGTGGTGAACCATGGTTGTCGTGCCCATGTGGGAGCCACTAGTATTAGTCTGAGAGACTGTTGCCTGAGCTTGCGTACTACTAATGGTATTAGTGGTAGTGGTGTAAAAGCGTATGCAAATTTGCTTGACCAGTTTATCCATATCGCATTGCCCTTTGACAGCTGGTGTGGGAACCTGGCAGCGAAGGTTGGGCATTTTGCGTTTTCGTGTGTGGCAAACAGACCTATGTCTGGGTGACCCCATTTGTGAAAGAATGGTTGAAGAACTTGCTGTTGTCGTTCCCATTCGTGAATCTGTTGTGTCTGCCGACTCAACAGATCTGCTATCTGATTGTGAACTCCTGGAAGGTGTTCTGCTAACAGATATATCTTTTGAGGAATGGTCCATCTCCAAATGTTCTGTGCGAGCTGGGACAGTTGTAGAAAGTGTGTGTCCCCCTGTTTTTGTATATAATGCATGGCTGTCATGTTGTCAGTCCGGATCAAGACAGCTTTGTTTTGTACTTGGCGATACAAAAGGGGATGATGGACAGAGCGTTTGAACAAATCAAACACTCACCCCCAGTCAACTGATCTGGGTTTAATCCATCACCATTCTTTAGTTCACTCAGCCACCCCAGTTCAGACATGGCTATATGCAAATCAGTCTGACCCTGTGCCTTATGGGAACAGTCCAGCCCGAACTGCCAAGCCATGTCTTCCCTGGACCGGAAACAAGCATCCTGGGACCGGTTTCGGATTCATAATCATTATCAGCCAGGCTATCTTGAATCCAGTGGCCAAGTGAACAAGGGACTCACGTCTGAGTATACCCAGCCAAACTTAGGGCGAACAAAGCGATACAAAAGGGGATGATGGACGGAGCGTTTGAACAAATCAAACACTCACCCCCAGTCAACTGATCTGGGTTTAATCCATCACCATTCTTTAGTTCACTCAGCCACCCCAGTTCAGACATGGCTATATGCAAATCAGTCTGACCCTGTGCCTTATGGGAACAGTCCAGCCCGAACTGACAAGCCATGTCTTCCCTGGACCGGAAACAAGCATCCTGGGACCGGTTTCGGATTCATAATCCTCATCAGCCAGGCTATCTTGGATCCAGTGGCCAAGTGAACAAGGGACTCACGTCTGAGTATACCCTGCCAAACTTAGGGCGAACAAAGCGATACAAAAGGGGATGATGGACGGCTGTAATGCCAGAAACCGGTCCCCGGAAGCTTGTTTCCTTTCCAGTGAAGAATTGGCTTGGTAGTTTGGTCTGCCCTGTTCCCATGATGCACTGGGCCAGGGACAGACTAGTTTGTATATAGCCAGGTTCTGAACTGGGATGGTGCAGTGAGCTAAAAAACGGTGATGGATCAAGCCCTGATCTGTTGACTGGGTAGGAGTGTTCTGATTAACTCAGATACTCTGTCCATCACCACCCCCTTTTGAAAATATTGTTTTGTACTTGAACTTGGAAAGTTTTGAGTGCCAAGAAAATTGCTAGAAAATCGAGGTGGTTGATATGGAGCAGTCTTTGTTGAGTGGTCCATTGGCCTTGAGTTGTATAATGTAATAGATGCGTTCCCCATCCAGTGAGAGATGCGTCTGTTAGTACTATTTGTGGAACAGGTTCGAGGAACGGCCGCCCTCAAGTCAAGTTTTTGGTGTTCCACCATTGCAGAGAGCGATATGTGCGGCTGTCTATCAACAGCAGGTCGGTTAGTTGCCCTTGAGCCGGATTCCATTGTTGTGCTAGACATTCCTGCAATGGACGCATCTGCAGTCTTGCATATGGTATTATGAAGATGCAAGATGCCATCATGCCTATTAGTCTCATGAACACTCTGGCTTGCAGAGATTGTTGATGTTGGAAGGCTGTGACTAAGGCTTGAATGCTCTGTATCCTTGCTGGACTGGGATACGCTAGAGCTGTAGACTTTTTTATTGTGGCTCCTAGATACTGATGTATGTAAGAGGGTTGCAGGTGCGACTTGGTGTAGTTTATTGTGAACCCCAAGTTGTGTAACGTTTGAATCGTCTGAAGTGTGTATTGAACACACTGATTGAATGATTTGGCTTTTATCAGCCAATCGTCCAGGTATGGAAAGACATGTATTTGTGTCTCCTGAGATGTGCTGCTACTACTGCTAGGCACTTTGTGAATACTCTTGGTGCTGTAGTAACTCCGAATGGAAGGACTTTGAACTGGTAATGTTGTCCTTCTAGTACAAACCTTAGATGCTTCCTGTGGGCAGGATGCATAGGAATGTGAAAGTAGGCGTCCTTTAGGTCTAGTGTTGTAAGGAAATCGCCTTGTTGCAACAGTGGGAGTACTTGTTGCAAAGTGATCATATGGAAATGATCTGATAGAATGTAGTAATTGAGGGGCCTGAGGTCCAAAATTGGCCTTAGGGTCCCGTCTTTCTTGGGTATTATAAAATACAGCGAGTACACCCCTGTTCCTTTTTGTTGTAAAGGAACTATTTCTATTGCGTCCTTTTGAAGAAGTGCAAGGACTTTTTGTTTGAGCAGAGTAAGGTGTTCTGCTGACATTGGACGCTGTCTGGGTGGTCTATGTGGAGGAGTTGCTGTAAGTTCCAGGCAGTAGCCATGCTGGATAATTTGTCTTACCCACTTGTCTGTTGTGATTAAATCCCAGACAGGTAGGAACTGTGTTAATCTGCCCCCCACAGGAGTGGAGTGCTGTTGGGGGAGCAGAGGTGAGTCACTGTTTTGTGGTGGAAGAGGTTCTGTTATTGTTGTTACCACGACCTCTTCCCTTGTTATTGTTTCCTCTGTAACCTCCTCTATAATAACCCTTGTTTGAGGAGGTTTGTGTATTTGACTTGAAGGATGTTGTGTTGTCTGCCCCGGTTTGTTTGGAGCCTCCCCTATAAAAGGAGCCACGAAAATAACTTTTAGTTTGTGTAGACTGTAAAGCTCCCGTAAATTTGGCAGTATCTGCATCCTTCTTCATTTTCTCAAGTGTTGCATCTACTTCTGGACCAAATAATTGGTCTTGATTAAATGGCTGATTTAAAATGGTAGTTTGTACTTCCTGTTTAAATCTTGAAATGCGCAGCCACGCATGTCTTCTAAGTATAACTAGTATTTACGGCTCTTGATGCAGTGTCTGCTACATAAAGTGCACACTTTATTGATGCATTTGAAATTAGCTTACCTTCTTGTATAAGGTCATTTGCTTGAGCCCTGTGTTGGTCAGGTAGATGTTCCAGTAATTTCTCTAACTGATCATAGTGAGCTCGGTCGTATCTTGAAAGCAGGGCTTGTGTGTTGGCTATACGCCATATATTAGTAGCTTGCGCAGCTATTCTTTTGCCTGATGCATCAATTACTTTCGATTCTTTGTCTGGTGGGGGCCCCTCACCTGACGTCTGTGAATTAGCACTTTTTCTAGCATTGGATACTACTAATGAATTTAATGGTAGTTGTCCTCTAATGTAGGCTGGATCTGCTGGTGCAGGCCTATATTTTTTCTCAATTCTAGAATTTAAAATCCTTGTACGCACTGGGTCTTTAAATATTTCAGGTGTGTGTTTGATGACTCCTTTAATCATAGGGAGAATTTGGACAGATCTCTGGGATTGTTCAAATGTATCTAACAGAAAATCTTCCTCAGTCTCATCAGAATGCATAGCGACCCCATGGTACATTGCAGCTCTGTTCAACAGATGCCCAAAACTAATGTTATCTTCTGGATGAGAAGGTTTTGACGGGTATAACTGCGGGTCAGGAATATCTGGTGCATCCTGTGTTTCCCAATCTACATCATCTGTAGGATATGGGTAAGTGTCCTCTGGGTCTATCCCTCCGCCTAAACTATACTCATCATCGTTTTGAGGTGAGTGTGGAGGTATAAAAGGAGAATTTTGACGAGAAATATGTGGCAAATTAGATGGAGAAGGAGGAAGTATAGGAGAAGAAGGGTGCATCGGAGTCTTTCTTCTTCTTGGCAGGTACTACAGGTGTAGGTATCGTATCTGCCTTCCTCTTCTTGTATGGTGTAGTGGATACAGCACCAGTCTTTGGGTCAATGTAGATCTTCTTTTGTAGAGGATCAGGATGGAAAAGTTCATTCTCCCTTGGAACCTTTGTCGGTGTAGATTTCTTCTGGTCCGAACGAGGTTTCTGTTTGTCTCTCGCCTTAGGAGGTATTACAGTGACCTGTGGCGTATTTTGCGCCACCGACGGTGTTGTTTTCGGTGTCGTAGGCTTTGAGGGCTTGGGCACATCGGAATCAGGCCTTATCGGTTTCGGTACCGAAGACGATGGCTTCGGCGTCGAAGCTGGTCTCGTCTGCTTCGAGGCGGACGCTGGCTTCGTTCCTTTGTCCTTAGAAGTCGACGGTTTCGGGGCAGAGACTTCTTTCGGTTTCGGTGCCGTTGGAACTGGTGGGATCGGCACTCGCGGCTTACTCTGTAAGGAGCTGCAGGAAGGCTTACGTATTTTCTTCATAGCCGGGCTTGATGGCGGGGCTGTAGAAGTGTCTTTTCGGTCGCGACTGGGCCCAAGAGGCGGAGAGTTGACCTTTGCCTTCGGTGTGGGTGTTGTATGTTGTGCAGGGGCAGTAGTACTCATGCGCTGACCCCATGGTATGGAGTTGTCGGAGTCGTCTGCCCCTGATACGATCTCGAGATCATATGAATCTTCTTCTGGAACGAGCGGAACCTCCTCGTCGAAGATGTCCACCGGTTCCGGAGCTGATCTCTGCATTCCGTGTCTACGGGCCCTCCGATCCCTGATTGTCTTCGTGGATCGAAATGACGCTCAGGCTATACAGCTGGAGTCGTCGTGGTCTGTCGGTAAACACACATTACAGACCTCGTGGTGGTCACTGCGTGGAAACTTTGCTCCACACGTAGGGCATTTTTTGAATGGCATCCTTTCCATGAGGTGTAGGCCTCAAGGCGTGGCTCGGCCCAACAGCCCGCGTCGACGACCGGAATAGAGCTGATGGAGTCGAAACAATGTTATTCGATATCGAAGGTCCTTTACCAAATGTCGTAAATAGTACCACATGGGGTACAGTTTTTGAGGCGTTGTATTCCCTTTGTTTTGGCACACCCTCTATGGCAGTCCTACCTACCGTTAGGAAGAAGGTACCGGATGAACACAGGGCTGAGGCAGCCTTGAAGTAAAGGATGAGACTGATAGGAGTTCTCTATCATCTCTGACATGATTCTAGTGGATATTAAAGGGGGGGTGCTGTGAGTCTACAAATTAGCAAAAATTCGAATTAGCTGCGAATGCCAATAAGCAGCACAAGTTGCCAAAAAATTATAGCTAAAGTCTCGAAATCTTTGCCACGCAATAATTTGGGTGTCCAACCCTTTGTACAGCCACAAACGCAACTTAAAGCTCCCCCTGACAAGGAGGAGGTCCCTTCTTTCCTAATAAGAATAAAAATAAACAACAAAAAACAGCAGCCGAAGCAGGGGTCGCGTGCTAGTTCACCGACACCTTTGGCTTCTGAACGTACATATGATTTGCGTGATCATTCCTGACTCTAGTGTTCCTTGCAGGAATCATCGGATCAAAAACTTCAGAATGGAAAACCAGGCAAGACCACGCAACAGCGACGTGAATTGCCATGCCAGTTTGACATTAAAGCCAAACCGGAGGGACAGCCACCTTTTTGTGGCCAATTTCAAAAGAAAAAGGTTGCCGCTGTAACAGCAAAATATGCCCCAGTCGGTGAGGACCCGTCTCCTGGATTGGAGATGGGCTGTGACACTCCTCGACAGCACGGCGGAAGTTACCATAGTGCGGGAGACACTGCGTCCTCGTCTGGAAGCGAATGCAACGGACACATTCATCACTGTAGAAACAGCTGATACTAGAGTTGCACCCCCCGGACAGACTATATGAAATTGGTTTACAGACTGAGGGAGATATTGAGCGTAAAATGAAGGGTATCTTTTGGGATAACCTTACTTCCTCATATGACATTTTATTGGCAGCAGCGGACTGGCCTCCTTCGTTTGTTTTGACTTCTTCAAGAGGGGAGGATGTTATACTACTGAGCTTTTAGAAGTAAGTTCCTGAAGAGACAAAACCCGCATATGCAGAGGCTTGGGCTTTGGCAATTGCGCCAGCCGTCTACCGTAATCAGGTGCGTTGGGATAGATTTTCACCTGCTGAAGAAATTCCGTTGCGGTCAATCGCACAGCCGCAGGCGCAATACCCAATCAAACGGGAGGTGAAGGCCACCGTTCGTGATATTTTAACAGAGTTAGAGTATCAAGGTGTAATTAAACCCTGTGTATCGCCCATAAATAATCCTCTTTTTCCGATATTGAAACCGGATGGTTCTTATCGGATAGTTCTGGATTACAGAAATGTAAACAGTCATGTTCGTACATTTGCAATGCAGAACACTCCCAGCTTGGCGTTGATAAACAATATAGTCCGTAAAAAGTATAAAACAACTTTGGACATTACAAATGGTTTTTACAGTCACAATGTGGCTCCTGAGAGCGAAAGCTGGACAGCATTTACCGCTGTTGGCAATCTGAAAAAATTCACAAGGTTGCTAATTGTCTATAGGAATAGCCCAGGTGCATTCTTCGTGCGCGCGGTGTCTTTTACAAGGGATTGATCCGGATGCTCTCTTTTACGTCTGACATTTATTTGACTGATGACGAGTTGATTCCGCATCAGGTGAATGTTGACCGCATTGTTGTGTCGTTTTCTGACATAGGCTACAAATTTAATTTTGCAAAGTCCCACATTGCCTTTTTGGCTGTTCTCTTTTTGGGTTAAGAGCTCAATCACGAAGGAAGGGGGTTAGCCACCCCCTTTCTGGAGAAATGTGCGCAATTGCAACCATCTTCTACATTAAAGAAATTACAATCTTTGTTGGGCTTCTTGAATTTCGGAAGAACATATATTCCAGATTATGCTCCGTGTATCAAACTGCTTTATGCATTGATACAACTAACATTCTTCCAGCTGGCTTCCGGAACATACTTCAATTCTTCGGTCGTTGCAGTCAGACATGCTGGAGACCAATTTTCTGTTAACTCGTGATAACACTAGTAACTTAGTTATACAGATTGTGCCTGTAACTTTGGGTTTTTCTTACCGGACGTTTAATGAGGGGGATACAATCCCCATTGCATACAAATCACATTTGTACACTCCTGCTGAATTGCGGTTTGCACCAATTGAGAAAATTCTTACGTCTGTGCAGATCGTGATCCTAAAGGAGCACTCCCTTGCACAGGGAAAACACATTTTGATGGTTTCACCAATTCAAGCGATGGAGGCGGTGACCAAAGCAAGTGTACCGAATTAAAAAGCTTTGCACCCACGGTGGATTCAGTGGGCAAGTTCTTTGATGTCTTCTGAAGTCACTTTCATCTTTGACCCTTATTTGCAGATCCAGGAATGTTTACAGTACGAGCAAGTACAACCTGCGTCGCAGTTTCTTCTTCCACTTGAACAGTATAAAATAGTAATCTACACAGATGGTTCGGCTTAACCGGCCGTAGGTTCATAGCATGATTACCCGGCTACAGGTGCCATTGTGGCAGGTTCTATGGCTGACCGTGAATTCCTTTCATCCTTGATTCACACACAGTCTCTGGGAGACTGCACGGCACAGTTGGCTGGGTTACGTGCTTTGGCGTTAGCTCTTGAATTTGCTGATCCTACAGTTTCTACTCTAATAGTATGCAACTCTTTCTACTGTGTACAATCATATAATGACTATCTTTCCTTTTGGTCTCAAAATCAATTCCAAGACTCAAAAGGTAGGTCAATAAGCATAAAACACTTTGGATTAGAGTGGCAGCTCTCAAGGAAAGCTTGCCGCTCACACGTTATTCATACTCTTGGCCATCAGCGTGTGGGAGCACATGCTGTTGGTAATTCTTTGGCTGATGAAGGCGCAAAATCTACAGTAGCCACATGTTTAGTAGCAGCAGTTACAAGGTCCATGTCTACAATTGATTATGATAATCTTGAGGCAATAGCTGCCACAAAAGATGGGATGGCTTTCCCAAGCGGTTTCCCGTCTAAATATTCATATCATATGTCTTCGGAACAAGTTCCCTTTGCAACAATACTGTCCGTTGGGGAATCGGCTGATCCTTAATGAGGACCGCAGACTTTCAAAAAGATCTCTGGGTGGGCGGACCCCGTACAAAATGCTCTTTGGCATTAAAATGTTTGTGCCGGACGTTGATGGCCTAGACTTTGCGGCGGTGGCAGCCATAACTTTTGACGTATGTTTATGTTATGGGTTCTTATATAGCGCGTGACTCACCGAGTGGCATCTCAGCGCTTACCAAAGGGATTCCATAACGAGAAGCGGAAAAAAACATTTGTGAAAGGGCAAGCTTAGAACAGGAAAGTTTTTAATTGCTTCCTGAAAGACATACAAGTACTAGATTTTCGCAATGCCACGGGTAGCGGGTTCCAGTATTTGAGTGCTAAGTATGAGAAAGCTCTACCACCTGTGCGGGTTAACCGGATACGTGGGATCTTCAAGAGAGCTAGTGCATTAGATCTTAGATTGCATGTACACGTTTGTTCAGAAAGTTTATTTTAGAGGTAACGTGGCCCCTCCCCTTTAAGAGCTTTAAAGGAGAGGCAACAGATCTTAAACAAAGATCTTTTTATCACCAGAAGCCAGTGCAGTTGTCTGAGCAAGGGGAGGGATGGAGATCCAGGAGGACGGTTTAAAGCCAATCTGGCGGCAGTGTTCTGTATTACTTGCAATTTTGCCAGGGTGGTGATGCCTACTTCGGCCAACAGGGCGTTTCCGTAATCTAGCCTGCTATCCATTGCCTGCACTTCAGTTCTACGATGTTCAAGTGGTAGATAGGGAATAATTCTACGTAGTAGACACAGGTTATAATAGCAGGACCCTGCAATTTTTTTAAATTATTTTTTTAACATTTTTATTGAAAATAAAAAGTGAACATTGGACATTTTCAAGGTTACATTGCACTTAGCAATCATACATAAATAATGTAAAGACATGAGGTGGATACATTACATGCTTGCAAACTGAAACAAGTATCTTAATTGGCATGTCCCAGCAACAAAGCCCCACAACCCTGGACATTTCAGTCTCCCCTCCCTTAACCATCCGAATCAGAGTCACTTTCTGACTGAGGAGGTTCACAAATGTCCCCCCTATATTCATTCCAGGCGCCCCAAAGTGCCCCCCACTTTCGCAGACATTTCCTATTCAAATATACTGTCCTTTCGGCAACCAATGCGGAGTCTAAATCCGTGCTCCAGTCTCTAAGCGCCGGAGACACAGGGGATCCCCAGGCCATGGCCACATTCCGTTTAGCGTACATAATACCTAACGTAGCCCAAGCCTGCTGGTGATTACTGAGGTCATTCGGCTCCCAGATGTCCAATAGGCACAGTTGTGGCTCAGGGAGCAGTGAAACTCGCAACACTTGGGATATAGTTCTCATTACCTGGGTCCAATAATTAGCAATCACGGGGCACTCTCAAATAGTATGATAGAACGTCCCCTCTTCTCCGCAACCTCTCAGGCAATATTGGTGTGTGGCTCTTCCTATCTTATGTAGTGTGACCCTAGTGTAATATATACTGTGTAAGACTTTCAACTGTACCAGTCGGAGTCGTGATAATATAGCAACCTCCGGTGGAGAGGAGAGTGCGGTTTGCCAGTCCGAGTCGTCAAGGTCATTCAGTTCTAAGGTCCAGGCGGTTTTAAGTCTGTCCATGGGGTCAGGCATGTTGTTAATTAGCTTACGATAAACCAATGAGGTCGCTTTCTCAAGCATATGCTCCGTAAGCAATCTATCCTCTAGAGGAGTGGATTCAGGCAGCTGTCCCTCCGCCGGTAGTACCGAACGCAGGGCATGAGTGATTTATAGATAGCGGAAACATTCCACTTCCACCAAACTGAATTGGGCCGCAAGTTGGTCGAAAGTAAGGATTTTACCTCGTCTGTAAATGTAAAGTCGGCCGAGGCGGCGCAACGCCCAAAGTGGTGTCATCTGCGTGATTGTGTTCTGACATTTGAGACGTGCTGATGCCATGTGCCAGAGCTTCACCGTGTGGGCCGTAGGGCCTATCAGGGTAGCTACACTCCGGGGATCAGAGCGCAGTCATCACTCCTCCAGCCCCTAGGTCATATCTGTCCGCCTTAAACGCGGGCTCCGTCTGTGGTGCATGGAGCCAGTGATTTATTATTTTTAGTTGTAACGCCAAATAATACAACTGGACATCCGGAAGCGCGATACCCCCATCAAACCACCCTCTCACCAACTTTAGTCGGGAGATATGTGGAGGTTTATCCCCCTGTGAGAAGTTGGCCTGATATGCAGTGCTCACTATTCTAGTGATCACTATGTATCAGTCCAAACAACCCTTATTGATGATTGGTTGTAAGTCAACCTTATAGACCAGCTATCCTAGTAGCATGGATACGAGCAGTCTAAGGCTAAGACTCTAGAGGGCGTGTTAAGCCAGCTGTTTTACCATCACATTACCCCTTGAACACCCAGTGAAAGGACACTACACAAGTTGTTATGAAAATAAACAGTGTATTTATTTATAACAAGTCTACCCTGGCTCTTTATGAGACAGGGAGCTAAGCACACAACAAAACTCTTATAAAAATACTTAAGTTAGCACAGTATACACAAATGCCCGAGGGGCACGAAAAACCATATACTCTGAAAGTGGAATGCGAAATTACTAGCAGGTAAGTACAGTACTAATAGGCTTTGGAATCGCTAGGACTTGACTATAGAATCGTTAGATTACTTCTAGGAGGCCCAGGGGACTCGGGTGCAGAGTGTGCACTCTCACGCGGGATGCGGGACAAGGTCTATGATAGCTAGTAAAGTTGAAGTTAGTGTTCACGGGCGAACCCGACCTGGTAGGGAGAAAACGACAGTGGATCCTGACCCTTGGATAGTGAGGCTATGCTGGGGCACCGAAATGCCGAAGTTACCTAGCCCAGGGGCTGCAGCTGCATAGGTCTCAAAAGACGTCGGGAATCCTTGTAGACGAACCAGGAGCCTGGAAGAAAGATGCTGGCAGGCGACCAGTGAAGAGAGTTCGAGTTGATCCAAGCCTGGATCTTGAAGATGGATGATACCTGAAAGCAGAGGGGACCAAGTTCGTGACTACTAGCCAGTAGTCAGGTGGCACCAGGAGGGCACCGGATGGTAGTCACCTCGGCTAGGTGAGTGGGCGACGCTGGGCTCTGCAGATCTTACGGACCAGGAGGCGTTGTCGGCGACCAGGATGGAGGGGCGAGCTGTCCCACGATGGATGAAGCTGTCGGCATCGAAGAACCCAGGATTGGGCAACAAAGCCTTGGCTAATTCAAGCCCACGCGGTGGACTCAAAATGGCGTCTTGAGTGGACCAGGAGGGTCCGGGGTGCTCCTCTTCTGGAAGGGAGCAAGAGCCAGTCTGGAGCAACCAGACCAGCAGCAGTGATGTCGTCGGGCGTCGTTCAGAAGGCCACAAGCCAGCGGGCTAGTAGCCAAACAACGCGGTGAGCAGCAAAAAGCAGAAGGGCCCCACGCCGATCGTGGAGATGCTGGGGGGCTGCTCTTCGGTGCTGGAGCTGCTCAGGGTTGGGGCTTCTCGGACCCCAAAGCACTCGCCAGGAGATTACTCGGCGGGCTTGCTGTGAAGAAGTCGTGCAGTCTTGGCAATAGTCGGTCCCTTGAGGTCTCGTCACACTCACGGTTCTCAGCTTGGCTGTAGAGGTGAGTAGAGGTCGGAGGTGCCAGGGAAGCCGGGTCTTGTCGAGCTGGGCAGTCGGATTCCGGAGGAAGGACTTACAGCAGACCGCAGTGTTCTTAGGATGGTGCCTGCGGATGCAGGGTGACTACTCCTTAGTCACAAGGGAGAATCTTGAAGAAGAAATCTTGAGGTCCTTTCGCAGAAAGTCGTGTCTTGATTCCAAAGATGATCTAATTTGGAAGGGGGCCTGCTCCTACCTTTATCTGGGAAAAGGGGGCTGGCACGCGACTAAGTCCTGCCCTATGGGTGGGACCAGGAGGGGGGTGGTTACACCCCTCTCCTTTGGCGGGCTTTCCCCAGGCCAGGGGCTGGAGTGCCCCTGGAACTGGTTTCAGCCGGCCTATGCACAGTGAGCACCGGGGTGCCACTTGCAGTCACCTTCCTCTGTAGCCCTGCCTACCTGGAATACACAAAACCCTGTCTGGGACGGTGCTGGCACCGCCCCTGGCAGGAAACCCTTTGTCCTTGCCTCCTGCTCTGGGAGGACTCCCAGCAGCAGGAGGGCAGACTTGTGTCTCGGTGGCAGCATCCATTTTGTGGATGCTAAGGCTCTGTCTGACTTTTAACCGGGGTTACAGGTTACATACATGTCGTGTCCCTCTAGAAGGGTGGAATGCTAACCCCGTCGCCAGAATTGGCGAGGGGTTAGTATTCCAATTCGTATGACACCTTACTCGACATGTTTTGATAAAGCGATACCAGAGTTGGCATATAACCGCGAGGATTATAATGCACTTAAGAGTATATGGTATGCGATATCATGGAAACGGCTAAGGGATGGATCCCGAAAGCCGCAGACAGGCTCAGCTCATGCCAGAGCACCATCTCACACGATTCCAAGCACTCTGCCTTCAGGATTGTTAAGGCCTGCCATAGGAGTGACTGATAGGAGATCTGTGTGTCCATTTTAGGGTTAGATATAGGTATACTATATCTAAAGCAAAGGGTGATTACACCACCTTGCCCCAGCTGTCGTGCAGCCAGTTGTGTCAGATTTGGATGGCCAGCCAGGGGTGGCATAATACATGCTGCAGCCCCTGGGTACACCTATGCCCTGGGTACCTAAGGTACACTGTACAGGGACTGATAAGGTGACTCAGTATCCAATTAGATATGTACCTAAGGTACATGGAATCCATTTTACAGAGAGAGCAGTAGGCCTGGGGTCCTGAATAGCAGGGCCCCAGGTCAACTAAGTCAGAAAACCAGCAAAACACCAGGCAAAAAGTTGGGGGCAACCATAGTCAGGGATCTACCTTCCTACACCCCCCCAGAGTAGATCAGTGACTAATGAGTTGATGGACTGGAAATATTTCAGAGGCACCAGAAACGGGGCATTTTCTAGGATATAAAGAAATCTCGGTAGTGTCATCATTTTAAACAGAGCGGCTTTTCCTAACAAGGTCAGCGGCAGGGAATGCCAATGCCTCACATCTGCGCGGAGTCGCTCAAGTGGTGGCAGCAAATTATGATGGTAAATGATCTCTTGATTCGGTGTCACCCATACCCCCAAATACTTGAAGGGTTCAGCAGTAACCCTCAGGGGGCAGTCGTTCGGGAGGATAGGTGGGGGCCCACTGAGGACGAATAACACCGACTTGGCCCAATTGATGGTGTAACCCGAGGCCCTCCCAAAGATCCTACATATGTCAAGGAGAACCATGAGAGAGTGCCTGGGACGAGTCAGATAGAGAAGAATATCATCAGCATACACCGATATGCGGTCCTCCCACGATTCAGTCCAATAAAGACCTTCCAGCAATATTTTTAACATTGTCTTTCATGTGAAGCATAGCGTCCAGCTGGATTCCTAAGCTTTTCACTGAAGTGGACGGCGCTGGGGCTTCACCCAATTGGGTAGATAACCATTCAACTGTGTTACAGGATCTACAGACAACTCACAAGATGACAATGCAGTACTGATCCCAGTCACTGGCTGGCTACCTAAATTCAGAGATCTGATCCTGGAGAAGATTGGGGACAAAAAAAGAATTTGGTCCATCCTAGCGAGCACCAGTACCAGTACTTGGATCAAAGGATATACGTACCGTCATTTTGGCTCCATTGCCTGGTCGCAAAGAAGACTGAAACATTTCTATTGAACATGTCAAATGACACCATCTGGCAGATACGGAGTAGTATGCACAGAAACATTCCACGAGAGAATCTCTCACTTTCTACTATGACTTCACCAGCGAGTACATCTGTTGTGATGAGCAAGATTGAAACTTCTGCAGATATGCAGCAGATTCAGTTATTGACGCCAGCTTAGTCTCCGCCCGTGTTTCACCTTCTCTGGAAATGGCAGTGGCAGTTCATAATTCTGTGCCTCATTCATCTTTTTGTGAAGACCGACCGCCGTTACATCGTCTGGATCCTGTGGGTTATTACACAGACAGAGACAATTTTTCTTTGCCTTCTTGGTCTTCATCATCTGATTCCACTAGAGGAACCACCAACACTTCTTAGTATTTATTTTTTTTTTTGCATCAAGAAGGACTATCTTGTCCCTCAATGGATCTACATTTGGATGGTGCTCATCGTGGTGTTCCTTTTCATGTGGATTGGGTTTGTGACAGTCTTTCCTTTTTATTAATGGCACTATTTGCCTGAACGCTGTGCAGTCCACCAAGTAGATGGTGTCCTAGCCCTGTTACAGTCATCACACGTGTTAAAAAGAAACCAACTCGATGTGAATATTTGTCCCTTTCCTGTGGTTAATGGGATTGTTTGGGATAATGTCCCTAACGAACTTCTGAGTCCGACAGACTATTCGCATGCCAGACGTCTTTAGAGTCCCTTGGGTGACGTAATCACACCTGGGATGCATTCTGATGACTGGGACGTTAATGCTGTACATTCTTTGTTTTCAGATTTGAAGTATTTTACTGCATTCGAGACTGAAGATTTATATTTGAATTCTGCTAATTACGGGGATTTATTCTGTTTTCAGCATTATGTTCATTTTTACACAAATCAAACACTGTTAGAAATCTGGCTAATTATACCACACAGGAACATTGTCCGGGACCATCTTTGACTAGTTTTCATATACCAAGGTATATGTTTGTATACTACAATGGATATACCCTGTCTGACACGAAATCTTATTACTATAAAAAAAAATGCCCAAACACAAATAAAATTAATGTTGACTGTCGTGTTGGCCCTTTAAAGTTTTACATAGAATTGTGCTCCTATAAAATTCTTAGTTGTCACAGGGTTCTTCTCCAGTCTCTGTACTGACAGTTGCTGGGGAAGAAGTCCTGTGTAGGTTGTTCCCTACCTTGCTCCTGTACTTTTCCTACAATAAATCCTTTTAAACCATACTCTACTGTGTGGACTCAACACTACAATTTTGGCGACGAGGTCCAGGAAGCACCAGGAAACCCCCAAACCCTTATTACTACATCTTCAAGGAATTTTGAATTTTTCACCTATTTACAAGGAACTGAACCTTCATGTGGAAATGACTTCTCTGATGTTCCTATAATTACTCATTGAAGAACGCCGTGTTCGATACCTGCTTTACCCTCCTTTCTTGCCGTTTCGTGAGCACCATAGAAGTGAAAGACAAGTATAAGTTTTCCCCTGCTTCACGTAAGTAAAGTTTTTTTTGGGAGTTCACTGACCCTTGCGCTACGTATGGAATTTAAAGAGAATTGCTATTTACAAAGGAAAGAAAGATCTATGTTCTAGTTCCTGTAACTCAGGGACATTTTCTAATGTTACTCCTGATTCTCAAATTATTCATAATGAGGATCATGGTGGTTTTCTTATTTCTGAAAATATTTCTGAAAATGTTCCTACTCCTGTTAGTACCTCTAATGTTGAAAATGTTCCTACTCCTGTTGGTACCTCTAATGTTGTAATTTCTGATGACATTAACAATGAGTCTATTTCAGGATTTGGAAATGTATCTGTTCCTAATGATGACGTTCCTGGTTGTATGGACAATGTAACTATTTCAGATGTAGCCAATAGGGACAGTTTAATTTCCACTAGAAATGTTAGTAATACTCACTTTGCAGGTAAAGGTTGTTCTTCAAGTCAAAACTCCAACAACACTATTGTTAGAAATTCCATTCGCTCTGAAAATACTATCATTGGAAAAAAACGTGTTTGTTCTAAACCCATTTGGTTACAAGATTTGGTTTGTGACTGAAATAATTTTTGTTTTATAAGGAAGAAGATGGGTCGTGTTGGCCCTTTAAAGTTTTACATAGAATTGTGCTCCTATAACATTCTTAGTTGTCACAGGGTTCTTCTCCAGTCTCTGTACTGACAGTTGCTGGGGAAGAAGTCCTGTGTAGGTTGTTCCCTACCTTGCTCCTGTGCTTTTCCTACAATAAATCCTTTTAAACCATACTCTACTGTGTGGACTCAACACTACATTGACCCACACTAAATTGGTATATTCTTCGACATTCATAGCCCAAATGGCAAAAAAGGGTTATGAGCATTGGAAAGATATAGCCGATTTGAAGTCAATATGGGGTACCAAAAACTTGCAGGCAAGGGGGACTGATACATTACATTGTGCTTGTTTGATCCCATTTCAAATGCTATTTCTGAATCAGATGGCCCAACAAACTACATGCTTTGGCTTGGCCACAGCTAAGAATTTGAATTCTCTTTCTATCCCATCCCGTCCTTAGCACTTTATGATAATTGGAAAAAGTTTACAAATTATTCTGTGAATGACTTGCATGAGTTAATGAAAAAATTGTACATTTAATTCCTCCCATAGTGATCATTTAGACTGGTTAATATGGCCCATTAATGCAAACTCGTGCCAGTTACGTTTTTCCAATCTGTCCGAAGGTTTCACTTTGATTAAACCTGACCCACGTTTTGCTCACAGACATTCAGTTACTACATACTCAGTGAGCAAATTGTGCAATGGTTGGATCATCATTGTCAGCTGTTTAACGGCATCTGTCCTGGCTATCTGGTGACATTGATCTGGGTGATTTTCTTTTACGTCCAAGATCCTCATGTCCCAAACGCTTTGCTTATTTGGCCTATAATGACCTGTGGAAGCTTTCTCAGGCAGAGGCAGCGTTCAGATTGCGACCGCTTCACCAAGACAATTTACGTAAAGTACTTGATGTGGTTAATAACAGCATTAACACTTTCTTCGCGGATTTGTACGTTAGACAATATTGTATCATCTGTAATTAACATTGTGCAATCCGATGTGTCTGTGTTATATCATGGTTAAAATCAACTGAGTTCGGTCTTGCAATTTGGCAGGACTTTGCAAACTTTGAAAAATGGGAAAGTACCATGAGATTATTTATATAGTACAGCTTTACTTTTACCTTTTGACAGACAAACAAAGGTTAATGCCTATGAAAGACTTGACATACACGTTACATATTGAAAAATTGAACAGCTTCCTTTCTCGATAGCGGAAACGGATTCTTCAGTATGGTTATTACATGGGGTGATTTCCTTACCTATTTCTCTTTTTCAGTTTAGTGCTTGTAAAAAGCATTTTCCTATAGGTAGATTCGAGCCTTTGGGTAGTAGTTTCTTACACAAATTGTGTGAATTACCATTTATTTATCACTGTTTAATAGAGAAAAAAGAGGTTTTCCTTAACGGGGAGGATTGTGATTCAAAATTGAGACATGCAGCAATATGCAAACAAGTCCATCTTCACAGCGCTTGTAATGTGTTTGCGCCTAAACTAGCTTGTTTTTTTTAAAAGGAACTCCAGTCCCATCAATAATTCCCTCGCCCACTTTGCTTTCTAACGGTAGTTATCTCATTTTGAATAACCACAACTGCTGCAGCTTACGGGTAGGCATTCCTTATATAGTTAGTTTCCGAACGGGTTACTTGTTGTGGCAATGTTCTATTTCCACCTCCGCATGGGGTTGTAGATAGTACTCTCTGGCCTTCCATTCCCACTTTGAAAACATACTTCAACAAATTAAGTAGGCTCAAAGTGCTATTGTTCCAACAAGAAGTGGTTCTCATATCAGCGTGAGAGACCTTCGAATTGCAAGTGGCTAGCACCTCTAGCGAGATTCATTCTCCAGTATTTTTCCAGCGCGTTTGGAGGTTTCCACTGATCCTCTTGCTGGTGTGAGGTGTGCTGGTGCTCCTGCTCCTGTTACGCAATGGATGACCATTCTGTAGTGCTGCAAAGACCAAAACAGTTATGTCTGTACCGTGATAAACTCCCACTGGGTTTTGGATGAGGGCCTCTTGCGACGCTAAAAATGGGCTTCTTTCACACCTTTTGTTTTGCCTACTTTACTTGCGTGCAACCTGTGTTCTATTGCCGTTGGTGCCCTTTCTACTGGGCCTTGGATGTCTGCCTCTCCACAACAGAGAGATGTCCCGGATTAGGTTTTGTTGGTTGGTCCCTTGCTGGTCCAAGACCAGGCCTGTTCTGGTGACATGTGTAGGCTTGGAGGTGCTGCACTTGGAGTTCTGGAATTGTGGGATACTTGTGAGGAAGCGGAAGACCCACACCAGGTCTAATATCTGGGTTATGTAACTTTACATTGGGACAGTTTTTGTTGACATCATTGGACAAAATAGTGTACCAAGCACATGAATCTACCAGTACATGAATGCTCACACCATTGATTGTGACATTGCAAGAAGGATATACTGTGCCACTTCCCTCTGAGTTCAACATAGTATTCACATCATGTTCATCATTCTCAGAAATGTTGTCATAATCATCAGCAAAACGCACAACACTCTCCTGGGAGCCTATCTGCATACTCTGCTGAAAGGTCCTTTCTTCCCGCATTTGAAACAAGATCTTTCAATAGCTGGACAATTTTTAGAGTTCCCTAGATGCCCACTGCTACCACATCTATAATATGCATAAGGACCTCTTTTATTGTCTTGACTTACATCTTTGGGTTTGTCATTCCTTTGAGTATTACTACATTTAGAAGGTAATTTTTTTTGTTTTATCAAAGTCTTTGGAAAAAACTTGTACTTCACATTTCTCTGTACTTCTTATTTCTTGTACACTTTTCTCAGCATGTTCAATTGCTTTGGCAATTTCAATAGCTGCACTAAGAGACACATCAGGAGTAGTCCATAACCTTTCCTGAATGTTCTTATTAGTCCTCATTAATATTTGGTCCCTTAGTACTTGTTCATATGAAATATGTTCAAAATTGCATGTGACAGCAAATGATCTTAACGCAGAGACATACTCGTCAATGGACTCATTAGCCAACTGTTTCCTGGAATAGAATATAAATCTCTCCATAACAGTGTTGGTTCTCTTACCATACCTCAAACTTAATTGTTTAGCTGCATAAAGATATAAATTAATGTTTCCAGGATTGACAAGAGCCAGATTTTAAATTCTTTTAAACCCATACCACCTGAACAATGTTTCAAAAGAGCCAATTTCCTTTCTGGTTCACACTCTTACCCTTCAAGAACCTCAACATATGCTAAAAACACAGGTTCCCATATGTCCCAAGCCATGGGTGGTTCACCAGGAGACGATAGAAAAGATAGAGGTGGTACAATTCCTGACATACTAAGACTATTACTTGTAAAAGCCCAAAAGAAAAAAAATTACAATAATAAAAAGTAGTCACTGTTGACTGTTAACCGGAATGAATAGTGTATCACTGTGATAAGATACACATATAAACTGACAGCAGTACTCTTTCAAGGGCATGAAACCTCTTCTTGCATAAATATGCACCTGCGCCCCACAGTTATTCTGAATAAAGAAAATGTTACCATAAGTGAGAAATGTCTCATTACAATGCTCTCTGGGACGAAATGCAGGCAAAACACAAAGAGAAACAGCGTGTGTCAGTTTCGCGCAGTGCCAAAGGGGTTAACCAAAGACGCTCCTTCAGTTTAAAAAAACAAAAAAACAGCTTGGGTCGATTTCAAACTATGCTGAAGGGATTAGACCACACACTCCCTCGGTTTCTAATTTGCCATGAGCCAATCTCCCTGGATACAACAGACTCTGTGAGCCAATGCAGAATAATGAGACACTCCACTTCTTTGATGCAGCAACTTCTGTAGACCAATAGTTGCTTGTTGTGGTAATGAAAACAAATTCTATGTCAGTCCACGGAGGCTCAGATTATGCTTCTCTTAACTTTACTGGCAAACAGTAGCCAATAAACAACTTTAAAGCATACCTGGAAGTACAACCCCCTTCATAGTATGCACCAATCACTATCAGTCCATAGTGTATATATCGTACATCAAGAATACATCACTTCCTCTTTCTTTGCTGCTGCAGCAGCGAACTGAGTGTTTTCCTCATGGTCTTGGACTGCCGGCCACCTCCCCCCTTGAACACCGACCGAATTACCCAATTCAACCAGTCAACACATGGGGGTCTTTGGAAGTCAAGGGGGGGGGTACGGGGCCCCCCCCCCTGGCCGTATTTATTAAAATATAAAAACAAATCAAAAATTTTAATCAAATAAACATTTCTGACAATTATTAAAATGCACACTTTTCAGAATATTAGATTGACATCCGTTTCGACATGGTATGATGGGCTAACCTTAACAAATAGCTAATACAGCGTGTCTCCTAACGTAATCTAATCATCCTGAAAATTAAACTGCATTCTAATATTTCCATTACTTTTTTAATAACTTTTAATAACTTTAATAAAGGCCTACGGCAAGGTCGCCAACCGGTGTCAGATCCTTTTACAGCTGCGCTCTCGCGTTGAAGATGCGCATGCGCAACCCAGGGCACGTTACACCCACGTGCGCTCCCCGAACTCCATTTAACCATAACAGGAGGGCCCAGACACTCGCGCACCTTAATGACGTCATAGTGTTGTGAGGGGTGGCTACCAGCCTGAGGAAAGCGTAGACTCCCTCCCCCGCACCCTTTAAATTAATGGAGACCATCTCCTGCCCCTGAAGTTCTGAGAGAGACCAAATGGCCCCTCCCGCGGGCGGCCCCTTTCGTGAATGGGTCCGCCCCCCCCGTAAGGACCTTAAAATGCTGCTCACCGATTAATGACCTTACCGCCAGACACATATAATAAATACGACAATGCTATTCTAAAAGGAAAAAAGGCATAAGGATAAAATTGTTAACACACAGCAAAGCATAAACATCTACATATATAGTTACTCCTGTAAGCGGGAAAAAGGGGCCTAAGGAAAGAATTGGTTAAAATCACGGCACTGCACCCACGTTTAACTTCTGTACTTCCTTCCAGTAAACAGGAAATTCAAGGCCTACTGGATCAAGTCCCCCTTATATCTATGTTCCGGCACATTGACAAAACCTGATACTCACCATTTGCCAAGCCCCAAGGTCTGCTAATAAGGGATGGAGGGTGGGGAAAATTAAACGGCCCCACGGTGGGGCGAGGAGCGAGCCTGGGGAGCGCGGGCACAAAGAGGCCGCTTCCCGCGCTCCCCAGGCTCTTAACCCCTTCGCTGCCGCGACCCCGCCCCCTCGCCCCGGAAGCACACCAGTACTTCCGGGGCGAGGGGGGCGGGGAACGCGGCCCCGAAGGGGACGGGTTATGGGAGGGACCGGGCCCCGCCATGCTTGCGTGGGGGCCTATTGGCCCCCCCTTGTATCATGGTCTTGGACTGCCGGCCACCTCCCCCCTTGAACACCGACCGAATTACCCAATTCAACCAGTCAACACATGGGGGTCTTTGGAAGTCAAGGGGGGGGGTACGGGGCCCCCCCCCCGGCCGTATTTATTAAAATATAAAAACAAATCAAAAATTTTAATCAAATAAACATTTCTGACAATTATTAAAATGCACACTTTTCAGAATATTAGATTGACATCCGTTTCGACATGGTATGATGGGCTAACCTTAACAAATAGCTAATACAGCGTGTCTCCTAACGTAATCTAATCATCCTGAAAATTAAACTGCATTCTAATATTTCCATTACTTTTTTAATAACTTTTAATAACTTTAATAAAGGCCTACGGCAAGGTCGCCAACCGGTGTCAGATCCTTTTACAGCTGCGCTCTCGCGTTGAAGATGCGCATGCGCAACCCAGGGCACGTTACACCCACGTGCGCTCCCCGAACTCCATTTAACCATAACAGGAGGGCCCAGACACTCGCGCACCTTAATGACGTCATAGTGTTGTGAGGGGTGGCTACCAGCCTGAGGAAAGCGTAGACTCCCTCCCCCGCACCCTTTAAATTAATGGAGACCATCTCCTGCCCCTGAAGTTCTGAGAGAGACCAAATGGCCCCTCCCGCGGGCGGCCCCTTTCGTGAATGGGTCCGCCCCCCCCGTAAGGACCTTAAAATGCTGCTCACCGATTAATGACCTTACCGCCACAGGCCAGGTAGTTAACCGACTATCTGGCCCCCCCCCAAACCGCCTACACTGAAAGGTCATAACTTCCTAATCCAAAAACCCTCTACCCCTGCTATTTAATTCCCTATCCCTAGGGCATCCCTGACTCTGTCCACCGGACCCCCCACCCTGTGAGTAGACCCTCTAATAAAAGTCAACCCCTCATTATCAACCGACTGTTAGTCTACTTGGTCCTGCGATGACCCCCTGTGGGATATGAAATAGTTTCTCAAACCAAGTGTTGATCCTCTTTATCGAGTGATTCTTCACTGAGTGACTCCTTGCACTCGCCTAGTCCCCCCCCCCCCCCTTTACGTGCAGCCTGGTCCTATCACCGTTACCCCATGTCCTAACATGAATGAGGGTGTGGGGGGCACGCCTCTCGAGGCTCCCTGCAGATGCTATGACCGGGGGTATCCTGGTACTACCATTCTACCCTTCCCACTGGTATACTGTACAGTCTGCTAACCATCCACACCCAGCCATTACGCCTGGAAAGTGTTAAGCGCATTATACTACTTTTACCATGGAAGTCCCCCCTTCCTGAACCGGGGAAACGAGGCGTTGTATAGGCCTATCCTTCCTGGGGTTGCCGAGGCTAGGACTGAATACCCTTGTGTACTGTCCCATCTCTACCGTTGTCACTTACCACTTGGTGATCAATGCATATCTGACACTGGTGGCCCTGCGTGCACAGGCGCCGTTACTGAAGGTATACATTTTTCTGTGACGGCAACTACTGCCATTTTTTGTGCAGCCACATCCTGCTACATTACTGCCGCCAGCCCCATATAAGGGCTTACACACTGAAACCATCCACTCTGTGTTGGCACCTCCTGCGTTTTTTAATCGCTCGACCATCACACTTGCGTTGTTTGCCATCCTCTACCTGACGTCAGCATCCCTTGGGCTGTCCACCTGTAGTAGCTTTGTGATGCGGAGCACTCCAGATATCCACCGTGTACCCGGCCATACATAAGTGGAAAAGATAAACACAAACCATTAGTGTTTCTGGCGATAACTGCAGTACATGTGCTAGTCTTACATTGCCATCCCTTGCCACGTTTGAGCTACGAGTAGCGTCAGATGCCTACTCCTAAACACTTCCGACTAAGTGTGGAGCATAGCCTCAGTTTGTGTCCCCTGTAGCGTGACTGTATTAGTGTTATGAAGAGTACCCTATAAAAATGGCCTTCATTACCAAATACTACCCAGTGTGTAGTGTAGTGACACAAAGCATGGAGTCCCCAGTGCATACCATAACGCCCTCATGACTCCTTAAGGATGATTAGGATATCAGTTAAAATTGAACAGTCCGTATTGCATTGGCACCCACCCAATCACAACTTGATGAGATATACGTGTTCTAAGTAACGGACCCCTTGCGCCTGACTGTTGACTTGGATCATGGCTGACAGTGGTAAACGCGTAATATAACTAAGGGGCAACCATAACCTATATATATTATTCTCATGATCCCCAACTGAGCATCATTGCCCTAACAAGTTGCAAGCAGCAGGTGGCCCTCCCGCTGCCAACACCTGATTGTCCAATCAATTCATAGTATACCGCCACCTATTGTAAATCATGATGCAACATCAGTTTCCACAGATCAGGGTTTAATGTGTTACCGTTCATCAACCCATTCTGCCTCCCCCAGTTCAGCCATGTTCATATGCAAACCTATCTGACCCTTCTGCCCATTGAAGAGCACCAGCAGTATCAGAGATTGGACTCAGGCATTGTTACGACCAACTCGAGGCCTAACACCTAGGCGAGTACGCACGTAAGTGTACTTGAATCAGCCAGCCCACAGGTGACCCTGAACTAGTATTGTCACTAATACTGATAGATATATTTATTACGTAGACCCCACTGCCATGTTATGGTTATAAGTAGCCTTAGCTCGGTCTGTGGGAGCACTGAGATCCCTCCTGTTGCACCAGACAGGATCTATTATTTTATGAAGAGTGTGGACGTTCTGATGCGATAATAAATTCCCGCACCCAGAAAGAAATATTGTGGGGTGGCGGGGTCAGTACAAGGAGGGTGTTAAACAGGGATCAGAATTACAGTGCCCGCCCCCCAATTATGATTACATTGTCTATTCAGCAAATAAATAGCACCACGACTGTCTTGTCGCTGATTCAGAAAGTAAAAAACAAGGGGAACAGTAATTGTCATCCTAATGTCACAGCATTTAGCCCCATGTGTGCAGCTTTTCATGCTCCTCGCACTCAACCAATCTGACAAATGATCGTTTAACGTGTTCTAGCCCAAATGTAGGTATGCAATGGGCAGCCTCTCCGAGAGTAGCATTAACATATTAAATGTATTTAGACCCAGTGCATCTGAATATTATAAACAATTTGGGGTGTTGATTCCCATGCAACTCTGTCATGGATACCGCCCTCCTGGGCCTACCTTGGACATTCTTAATTTGAAGAAAGATATAAAGATCTTCCAATTGCAGCAGGCAAATATTTTGTGGCCCTGAACCAACACACCAAACGTAAGCAGGGTGATAACACCAGATATTCTTACTCAGGTTTCGGAGTGGCATAAGTGACCGTCCCTAACCCATAGATCGACCCCAGAGCATATATCTGCCCAATCCCTTACACCCGCATGAGGAAGGCGGGGAACTTAACATTTAAATAGTCTCCCTGACGCAATTTGATATGATCACGCTGATATTAGATACTCAAATGCTACACGATCTTAATAATTAAATGGTCAGATTAGAATTAACATATTAAATGCCTTTAGATACAATGCATCCAAAATATACACATTGTTTTTTAAAGCGTTTTGATTATCCTGCAAATCTGGCATGGATACAGCCCTCCTGGGCCCACATTGAACATTCTTGATTTCAAGAAAGAGATAAAGAACTTCCAATTTCATCAGGCAATTATTTGTGGCCCTGCCATTCTCTTAATTAACTTGTGAGCTAAAAAGAAAACCCCCACTGCCTTATTGCTACCCCAGTAGCAGGTGGTCACCCTGGCCAACTATTTACTGAACCAACTTGCTTGTCCTTTACCTACCCAAACTATTCTATTTAACAGTCCCACTGCCTTATTGCTATTCCCAGTAGCAGGTGGTTACCCTGGTCACCAATTTCCTGGACCAACTTGCTTGTAAACAGGTGTGATACGATGTGGGATAGTACTGACACCTGCAAACATGGTTTGCTTCCCTTACTTATTCTCGGCCGGCATCCCCTGACAGCATTAGAACCTCTACTCTGCCTGGTAAGTAAAGTGATTCGTCGAGAAAATGAAATAAGTAAAATATACGTATATATTTGAAGGCAGTCTGAGATGCCCTTGCTTCAACCAATATCAAACCTTGAAACATACATACGCTCAGGAAGATGTGCTCGATTTGTCACTCCAGAACTCTACTCCCCATGCCCCCAGAAGCAATGTATTTCTATTTCTTGTGCACGTTCACTTCGGTTTACTTTTCTTAGAATTGACTCACACAACCCCATTGCTACCGTGCCTGTGTTATTACAGAGCCACAAACCGAGCAATGTTTCGTTTATAACCTTGCCTCCGTTGCCATATAGTGGACAACCCTTAGACCCCTTATCATCCATTTCTTTATAAAAAGTACGGTCCTGTGTCAAATGGCACAGTTTCAGTTCTACCAACACAACGGCGTACTCGCATCCCCAAAACAAGGGGGGTGTACCAGCTGAACTAGTGTGCAAAACATTACCCAGCAGATTCCTTCAGCTTAACAATAGAACAAATAGTAATCGGCCACGAGGGCCGGACTGTCTTTTCCAAAGGATAATAACCATGGCACGTATCTGTGCACGGATCCCCTTTAATCTTTTATCAAATGGTCGCCAGAAAGCATGTGTAAGCAAGGTGGCAACGCTACCCCAGATTGATAATTACTGTAAACAAAGTGAAAAGCATAACAATATTTTGGCCGTCCTCATGGCCTCTTCCGCCGACTGGGATGCTAAAAGGTTGTTTGGGTGGGCCTGGCCCACCCGCTAGAACCGGGCGTGCGCCTTGAAGTTCAGAAAGCCTATACATACATCCTTGAGTTAAGGATGCATTTCCCTTATAGAATGCAGGAATTAACCCCCTCCCCCACAGTTTTCAGGATGTTCCTCCACCTTCCCCCAGAGGTTAGAAGTCGCACAAGAATTTGGGGTGAACCCACCTAGAGTTGAGGAAGACCCTCGTCTAGTTAACGGAGATCACCAGACCTCCAAGGAGACGAGTTCAGCGAGACGTCTGTCCTAGAGCCCAGAGTGAAATCAAATTCGGACCGACCATCTTTAAAGTCTAGCGATCAGGATTACCGCAGTCGTGAGCACTTCAAAGTATTAAAATAGGGCTCCGTAGAGCTCACGCGACTGCCCAGAAATAATGGGAACTAGCAGCAGTTTGGGATGATACAAAGAGCAGGTTGGCTAATGACTTAATTTACTGCCAATAAACATCATGACATCTCACTCGCTTCTTCTATGTGGCTGTCATGTGCAGAAGTGACAGTCCGGGCATCGAAAGCCTACGCCAACCTCCGAAAGAAGTAACTTTCGCTGCCTTTTATTTACAAGTAGAAGTTCAATGTGATACTCCCTCCCGCAGAGCAGTCGTCTCACCTGTTACGCAGACACCGAAGTACATTAACACTCCTCCCGGTCGCACACCGCTCCCTGCTGCAACTACACATGAGCCCGGCTGCAAAACATGCTTCGGCCCCCATATTATTTCTTAAAACTGCACTGCTCACCAAAAACGAGTCCGTGGTGTCTATTCCCAAAACAGCACAGCTACAGCAAGTAAGGAATGCAAGGCAAGACTGAAGCCCCCGCCCCCGTGTGTGAATGCGGGATGATTTAAAACTGTTTGTGATTACACGAATCACCCCACAGGTTACTACAGAGAGCGGACATGAAAGCGAGCAACACCGCGGGAGCATCTATTACTCGCCCCTCGACCGCCACCATAACCTAGCGCAAATTCATAACATAGGGCAAGTTAAAATTGTGCTCCACATCGGGATAAAACACCCACCACCATGGGGTTATGAGCACCACCCTCTTATCTAGAGGCAAATCGAATGTCCCGGTCCCTGCAAACAAAGTAAGCCCATCGGTCCTCCACCTCACCAAGAAAACAATAAACTCCACCCCACTGGGCCAAACAATAATTCTTCACTCTAGAGCGGGATACTCACACCACCGTTCGAATGTCCCGCAGTCCGTTCAGGATGGCCATGTACCAGCGATCCTGCCGCCCACGTAGTGTAGCTTCCTAAGTACCAGCCCGCTCTTTGTGCCTGCCGTTCGATGCTTCCACCGCACCGCTTGCGAAACGAAGCGCCGGTCGCAGTCCCCAGGTCAGAAAGCTGCTCGTCCGATCGCTGACTGCCCGCTTCTCCGAGTCCCGAACCTGCCGCTCCAACTTTGCAACCTGGAACAAAAATTACAGAAAATTAAACGGCCCCACGGTGGGGCGAGGAGCGAGCCTGGGGAGCGCGGGCACAAAGAGGCCGCTTCCCGTGCTCCCCAGGCTCTTAACCCCTTCGCTGCCGCGACCCCGCCCCCTCGCCCCGGAAGCACACCAGTACTTCCGGGGCGAGGGGGGCGGGGAACGCGGCCCCGAAGGGGACGGGTTATGGGAGGGACCGGGCCCCGCCATGCTTGCGTGGGGGCCTATTGGCCCCCCCTTGTATTTTCTTTCGTAAATTGATATGCTAATGACTCTCGCGCGATCTTTTGACCTGTGTAATCATTCATGCTTCTGTGCGCGCAGTAATAGTAATGCTTTTGAACTGTGATTGATGTCAGTTATTTATGGTTTGACGCTTTGGCGCTTTTCAAGGACCCCTAGTGTGTGGGGCGGGAGCGGCGCAGACGCGTTTGAGGAGCAGCAGTCCTCTTTCTAGGGCCACGAATCTCGCACATGCGAGGAAAACCGAATCAGAACTTCACTACCGATCGGTTTCTCGAGCATCGCGCACCACAGCTGCACCGTTCCTCAGCCCTTGGAACGCCCAATGGGGCGCATAAACGTTTACAGAGCTCTGCTCTAGAGGAATTGAAAGGGTGGCTCCCTTCACAATAATAATTAAACAATTGCAGCGCACATTTTTTGTAATCATTAGGGAGAGTGACTTATTCTTTCAGTTTCAGGGACAGTCTAGTTAGGGTAATTTCTGATCTATTCTCCTGCCAGTTACATATTACACCCTTGGGCTCTGCCCCCTGAAGTTCCTCCACACCTCCTATCCCACGATGGCGTATTACACCGAGAAGGATGAACAGTGGGTTAATTACTATGACTATTACAATTATGGTGGCTCTGAAGAGGTGCCTCAGGAGCACCAATTGGAGGAACAATTGGTTGAAGCCCTGGATACCCATGTCCAGGGCTGCGTGAACAGAGCGGCAATTAAAACCTTTACAACCATATGCTGAGCCCCTGGAAAATGCCAAATGCAGGCAGCTTCGACACTCCTCTGTCGAGAGCCTTGCGCAGGTGGCGTCTACGGTTCTGGACCATGGTTGTTATGGCGGGTCCCTCCATAGAGAAATTCTACTTTATTGGCAGGAGACACGGAGTCGTCGTCTCCGGCGGTTCCAGATACCTCCAACACAGACAACACGGTGGAACCTCCCAAACCGGCCAAAAAGAAGCGCAAGACTCACCACATCAGCACAGCTCCACCTACCAAAAACCTCCTGTTCCACCCAAAGAACATAGTACAACCACGTTCCGCGGAATGGGTACCCTGTGTCGAAGTCGCACATTATGTGCAAGAGAACCTCGCCAGAGTTTTGAGTGTGACGTGCACGCCACTTTACGCTCTGAATGCCCAAGACCAGCCTTACTAGGCAAAGTAGTACAGAGAAAATTGGATCCGAGTAATGATTATTTAAAGTCAAATAACACTTGAAACTATGTTTTAAAACACAATCACCATTAACTTTGAATCAATTGAAAAAGAATTTTTATGCAAAATTTCTTCAAAAAGCTCTCATCGTATTTATTCATACAGAGTTATTAATTGATCATTTTACGATTCGTTTTTCATCACGTGTAACCAAGTTACTTCAATGTAATTGTTGAGTCATTACATTTTAGAGTGCTCTCGTGAGGAAGGGAAAGGATGTGTGTAGGGAGTGAGGGACAGGGTAAAGGTGCTGTGACATATTGAAAACATCATATTAAAATCCAAGAACGCCTTTACAGTCAAATTTATGAGAGAAAGTTCCCGAATAACATCACACATAGGTTTATATCAATTTCATAAGTTGGGTCCTATGGTGTGTGGAATTGGCGTAGTTCTACGTTTCGACCCCCGTAAAAGTTAAAGGGTTAGTTCAAGCCTCATGCTGGGGTCTTCATCAGGAAGGTAACTGGGAGAGCCTAAAAATAATAATAATACAAAGACTGGTTTCAGTTCATGAGGTGATTGTAAAGATAGAACCTGAGAGGTAAGGGGGGATTGTTACCTACATCAATAGACGATAGCTGTCTGTACCGTCTTCTTAAAAAGGGCCATGGTGAGCTCCTCAGGTTTCTGTAACAAATTAAAGGAAGTCTCAGAGGACTCAAAATGGACTTTAAACCTAGATAGGGGCAGGGACGGGAGAGGGACTTACTTGGGCGGTATTCTTCTTGGCCAGTTATGGAGCATCTGCTTACACAAATTCGACAGGTTTGCTGCTCGTGTCCCGTACTGTGGATTAAATCCTTCTGCAATGTTACAAACAAAAGGACGCCATCAGTAATTTGGCGGGCGTGGAGCCGGGCTTAGTGGCTGTATAAGAAGCACACATATCGAAGAATGTGCGCTTGTAAGGTTCAAATTAACATTAAGAAACAAAGGGTCATAGAATTCCCTTTCCTTATCAGTCATGATGGCGCTTCACATATGCCAACAGA
Organism: Lissotriton helveticus; assembly: GCF_964261635.1. Lineage (NCBI taxonomy): Eukaryota > Metazoa > Chordata > Amphibia > Caudata > Salamandridae > Lissotriton > Lissotriton helveticus. The sequence goes on along the minus strand of NC_136065.1, from coordinate 99,741,645 downwards.
AGTAAGTTACCTCTATGTCGGGAAACTGTGGCCAGGAGTTCGCTAGGCTGTCTTTCAGCGTCTGTCTCGCCTCGCGGTGCAGCCGCTCATTGCTAATGAACAGAGAGGGCTCGTCACACGCGGGCCAATAAGGGTGGACTAACCTGGAACACTGACGTGCTGACGGGCTCTGTTAAGGGATCGGGTAAAAAGTTCCATAATGAAAAAGGGCGATGTGTCTGTTAAATAGCTAAGATCTCTGGTATATTAGAGGTGAACAAACTTACGACAAAAGGTATTGCTCCAACAGCGATTTACAGACAATACCTTAGTTAGAAAGCACACAGGGTTGCTGTACCATCTCATGCATATTAATGGCATAATCATAAGGTTAGAATTGGCAGCAACTGTGAATACACGATTTCCAATGAATTCATTGTAAGCGTACAGAGCCTTGATTCGGAATAATGCGACAGATTGCATGGTGCCAACAGCGATTTCCACAAAAGGTGCATTTGTAAAAAACATACAATGGTCTACAGGCAAAGGTTGTAGCATCTCATACATAGAATGGCATACTCATATGGTTGGAGTTAATAGCTAGAGAACAATGAAATGTCCACATAGTCATGGTATGCGTAAAAAGTCTGGATTGGAAGGAAAAAGTCTATTCTGGATTCAAACCAGCCATTTGTGCAAAATTGGCATCAAGTTCGTTAAGCCCTCCACTTATGGTCTGAAATTTGTGCATTCATTTACAGTCCCTGGTATCGAGAATGGAATTCAGACTACCCCCACGAGGTCCCAGCGTGATTTTCTCAAGTACTAACCACCTGATTGATTCAGGAGCATGGTCCTTGATTTTGAAATGGTCAACCAGTGGTGCCCCCATTGTGGAGCAGCGGATCCTGCTGCAATGTTGGAATATTCGATTTTTTACTTTTTGTTGTGTCTGTCCTACATACATCAGGTTGCATGGGCATAGAATCGCATAGATGACGCTACTGGTGTTACAGTTCGTGAAGGACTTAAGGTCTACCGTGAGGTTGTTGTAGCAGATTTGTTTGGTTTCCAAACAGGTGGAACATGCTTTGCATGATGTACATGTATAGTGACCCACTATTTCTGGTAAGTTCCATAAACTCTGGATCGTTGGTGCCTGTGGGGTATCCAATAATGATCGTACCACGTAGTCCCTTATATTTCTCGCCTTTCGGAAGGCATGCATTGGAGGTTCCGGGCTCTCAAGGGTGTCTGCCACCAGGTCCCAATGTTTATTGACAATTCTTCGTATGTCGTTGCTTTTAGTGCAGAATGTAGTTACACATATCATACGTTCATGGGATGTAGTCCGTGTCTTGGGTGTAAGTAACATCGACCTATCCTGAAACCATGCTCTTTTTCGGGATCTCTTCACTAGGAGCTTCGGATAGCCTCTGTCGATCAGGCGGTTGATGAGGTCGTCGGATTCTTTAAAGAAATCTTCTTTAAGGGAACAGTTTCTCCGGATACGGAGAAATTGCCCGAAGGGCAAATTATCCCTCAGTCCTCTTGTGTGATGGCTTGTGTAACGTAGGAGGGAATTCCTTTCAGATGGTTTCCTAAAGAGAGTGGTGTACAGACTTCCCACCATCTCTTTGATACTGATGTCTAAGAAATCGATCGACTCTCTATTCATGTTCATCGTGAATTTTATGTCATCCGATTGATTGTTCAACCATTCCAAAAATGCATTAAGGTCCTCCACTTCCCCTGTCCAGATCATAAAAACATCATCTATATAGCGATGCCACGTAGTAATCATCTCCTGATATGGGTTGTTTGATGACAGGATGCAATGCTCTTCATATTCTCCAGAACTGGACCCTGGACCCTAATATGGCCTCTTTTCTGACGAGATGTTCTAAAGATCTGAAAAAAGGTTTGGACAGAGCCTGGAGAGGGTGGCAAGATAAGTTAATAGATATCTCTAGACCGATCACTAAGATTCTGGATGCGGCGGTACACACCAAAGATACTTATAGCCTTCTTGATGTTACGGAAATTCTGGAATGGGCTCAGAAGGCACTTTGTTTTTTAGGCAACGTTAATTGCACAATTTCAACCAAGCATAGGCGGTCATTCTTAATGCGCATCAACCCTCAATTGGCAGACATGGCCACGATGGAAGCGGGCACTCTTGCCAATTGACTTTTATTTGGCGACAAATTTGTGAAAGAATTGGCAAATATGCCTCAACTTTCTCTGCGTCGGATAAGGCCCAGGCCAACATTAAGGTCTTTCATACTGGCCTTTTTACTAGGGCCGGTAGCCTCAGAGGTCGGGCGCCCAGTCGTGGATTCAATCAGGCCTCCAGAGGTTTCGAACAGAGAGGCCATGGCGGACTCCAGAGGTCCAATTTTTACCCGACCAGAAATCAAGGGGGTAGAGGCAGACACCAGCAAGGAGGCTACCGAGGACAGGGAAGCGACAGACTCCTCCTATTCAGGTAATTCTGCATCAGTAAGGGAATGTCTACACAAATGAAGAACCTTGACTTAAGAACCTTGGGGACTGCAGACAGTACAAGGTTTTCAGATAGATTTTTATGCCACACCTCGACAAACCGACAGACCACAACATTTTTCCTGACTAGAGAGGTCTTTTATAGACAGCGAAGTGGCATCATTGATGCAGAAAAGGGCAATTGTACAGACTATACCTCACCCTCACGGTTTCACCAGCACAGTGTTTCTTGTCCCGAAGAAAGATCAGCGCTTTCATCTTGTACTAAATCTCAAAGAGTTCAATTCTTGGGTAGTGTATCACCACTTCAAGATGGAGGGCATACACTTACTTTGAAACTTGCTCTTGGAAGGGGATTGGATGGTACGGCTAGACCTCAAAGACGCTTACTTAGCGGTCCCTATATTTCCTCCCCAGATGCGATTCCTTCAGTTCAAATGGGGAAACAACTGGTACGAATTCTCCGCTCTGCCATTCGGACTATCGTCCGCCTCTTGGTGTTTCACCAAGCTCCTAAAACCGGTGATTCAATTTTTAAAGAAGTGAGGGGTCAGGCTTATCTACCTAGACGATATCCTGTAATGGCTCAGAGTGTGAACACAGTTCTTCAACATCTGGCATGGACGACAACTCCTACAAGAGTTGGGGTTTATCATGAGTCCAGCTCGGTCCGACGTCACAGCTTCTCCTTCCACTGAAGAAACGGATTTCAATCAAGAAGAAATTGAGGTGAGTGCTGTGCTCTCAGACAATATCCTTACGGACTTTAGCCAGGTTAGTGGGCCTATTAGCCTCGTCGATCCAGGCCATTTTCCCCGGTTCCCTTTATTACAGGGCACTCCAGCGATTAAAAATCTTACACTTACGCAGGGGCCTGAGTTACACGGAACAAATTCGGTTGAGTCATGAGGCCAGGACAGAAATCTCATGGTGGTTGGAGCACATGGATGCGTGGAATGGCAAGGCCATTCTTGAGTCAGTCCCAGAAGTAGTGATAGAATCGGATGCCAGCTGATGGGGCTGGGGAGCCCGCTGTGGTTCACTGGAGACTAGGGGCATATGGTCCCCAGGGGAGCGGAGACTCCACATAAATTGTCTAGAGCTGCTGGTGGGCTAGTTTGCGATCAGGACTCTGTCTCAGCAGAAAGCGAGCTGTTGCATTCTCCTGAGAATGGACAATGTCCCGGCAGTTCAATATATCAATTGACTGGGGGGCACCAGGTCACGGTTACTAGTGGAAATAGCCAAGGATTTGGGAATTACTACCTTCTCCACCACATTTCAGTGACAGCGGAGTACATTCCGGGCAACTGCAATGTGGTTGTGGATTGGAATTTTCGTTTTCTACGAGATTGCCGCGACCGGCGTTTTCAACCCAGGATTTTCCGACAACTGAACGACAAGTGGGGTCTTTGTGTGATAGACCTCTTCACATCCAGGCTCAATACACAACTGCCTCTGTTTTACAGTTGGAGACCAGATCCTCTGGCGAGCAACTCGGACGCATTCCTTCAATTATGGACGACGGGTATGCTGTATGCAGTTCCTCCGTTCTACATGATTCCGAGAGTGTTAGTGCAGATCCGCAGACAGGAGAGAGGAGGTGATGCAGATATCCCCGTGTTGGAGAGCACAAGCGTGCTTCCAAGTGGCGTTGGCTCTTTCAAGTGCGTCTCCAATACGTCTGCTATACTTTCCAGAGATCTTGACGGACTCTCTGGGTCAACCTCATCCTCTGGTACTTCAAGATCAGTTGCCACTCATGGCGTGGAAACTTTCCGGAGACGTTGACAAGTGCCGGGAGTTTCGGAGAACACACTGTTTTTCTAATCCCAATCATGGGCCCCAGCTACACACAAGGGATATGAATCAGCTTGGCGTAAGTGGGTTAGTTGGTGTACTGAACAGCAAGGGGATCCCGTGGGATCCGGAATCCATAGGCTTGTTAATTTCCTGTCGGAACTCGTTCTCGTCTTTCTTTCGGACAAGAATCTTGAATACAGTCCTGTTCCTTTCTGTGCAAGAGGAACTGGCTCGATTTCCCTTTTCTCCAAAAAGATGTATGCCTGTAACTTGCGTAGCATGTAACGGGAGTGAGTCGGAGGGATGGACGGAGGAGGGCTGATGAAACGTAGAGAGTATCGATTGCGAACAATATTTAGCACCCAATTGTCCTGAGTTATATTCTGCCACTCTGCGAGGTAATTTTGAATGCCCCCCCCCCCCCCAACCCCCGGAGTGGGCAACATATGAGGGGGGAGTAACCCTTCAAGGCTTAGGACCAGCGGGAGCCTTGTTCCCTGTAGACTGCTTGTTGGACCGTCCTCGTGACGGTCGTTTATGAAACAGTTGTCGCCAAAACTGTTGCTGTTGACCATACCGACGGCCTTGCCCACGCTGTAACCTCTGAGAGGAGTACCGCCGTTGGAACAGGCGGAAGGTCTTACGCTGCTCTTTGGGTTTCTCCAAACCGACAGCCTTCAAGGTTTCCATCTCAGATTTCACATGTGCCATCTCCTCATCTGCCTGCGTACTGAAAAGAGTCGAGCCAGAGAACGGTAAGTTCGCTATGCGCTGCTGAGTCTCTGGTTTTAAAGAAGTAAGGCGGAGCCAGGAATGCCTTCGAAGAGCCACGCAGTGACAATATTCGTGGGCCGACAAGTGACGTATCCGCCGCCGCACTGATGATCTGGTTAGAGACCATCAGTCCCTCATTCAGTATTTCTTGAAAGTCCTCCCGCTTGCCCCTGGATAGGAGATCTACAAATTGGTTGAGCGATTCCCACAGGGAGCAGTCATACCTCCCAGAAGGGCAGTCAAACTAGCCGCCTTCATTGATGTGGCTGCCGAGCTGCAGACTTTCCTCCCCACCGAATCCAGCTTACGGCTTTCCTTGTCCGGTGGTACCGAAGACAACGAGGCCATAGCATGCTGCTTTTTAGCTGCCACCACAATGACAGAGTCCGGGGTGGGGTGCATCCGGGGAAAGACATGATCCGAATAAGGAGCTCTGCACTTCTTCTAAAGCTGGGAAGGTGCAGATTTCACCAAAGAAGGCGTCAGGAACAGCTCCATAGCGGATTCCAGCAGGTCAGGTCCCAGCGGAAGTAAGGGGTGAGATGACTGTCTCTGTTGGAGTGTTTAAAATATTACAGATGTTGAAGGTACTGGAGCCGACAACGGAATACTACGTTTAGTAGCCCCTCTGACCAAAACCTCCTGAAAAGTGGTGAAATCATCAATAGGAGACACTCTTTGCGGAGGAGAGTCCATTAGCGTGGGAGAGTATTGGTCTGTACTCGTCGAGGACGTGTCACGGGTATACCAGGAGTGTGATCTCCCATGACTGTGGCGCCGCCAAGATGCGTCAGACGAGGTCTTGATCTTGGTCTGCTGGGCTCCGTGAGAGGCACTGGCGAAGATGCTGTTGGCCCAGGCGGAGACGGAGGTAACACTGGAGGATGAGGCGGAGGAGAAGATGGCGGAGGAGGCGTAGTCTGCCAAGGAGGCTTCCTCGAAGGAGAATAAGTACGGGAGTAATCCGAGTCCGAAGAAACAGCCACCCTTCTTTTTTGTGCCCTAGACTGCCTCCTCAAACCTTGATGGAACACTCGACAGAGAGCATCGGCGGCGTCTGGAACTACCTGCTGAAGATAACAGGCTCACAAGGGAGCCCGTCGGGGAGTGATACCTTAAAGTCGAGCTTCTTTGATGGCTTCTCGACGTCTATCTTCTCGTCGACTTCGACCTTCTTGACGCAGACCGTCTCCTGGGCGTTAACCGTCTCCTCGACGCTGAACGCCCACTTGACGCTGAACACCTCATCGACCGTGATCGGCGTGGTCACCTGAACGGCAAGTGCCGGTGCCTTGAACTTGATCGACGGCGATCGTGCTTTGACGTCGATCTATGCCTCAACAGCGACCTCAGCCGAGATCTTGCCGTCCTTCCCCTCGACGCGGAGAGTCAACGCCGTTTTGATCCAGGGCCCTGGGTCGACGGGGAGCAGATCGCCGCCATACCTGCTCTCGACATCGTCATATCAGTTTGACGTCAAAGTGGACCGGCGTCGTTTTTCAGCCTGTTTTCAACTGGGGAGCCCCCCAGAGGGCGGCGCATGGGTCTTAGAAGAGGACTTACCCTCTCCTTGCCCAGAGGTCCCAGTAGAAGATGCCGGTCATCTCTGCTCCATTCCTTGAAGTCAAGTATTCTCCCGGTCACGCGGGGTGCACCTAGAAAAGGTCTTGCAGATGGCGCAGGTATCAAGGATATGAGAGGCAGGCAGACACAGAATACATACTCTTGTGTGAATCCGACTTTGCCTTTTTCCTCCCACAGTCAGGACACTTGTCGAATAAGGATGGCATTATGACAAGCAAATTGTGGAATTTCTGCCCACAAAGTACAGCAGAATCAAGAGAAAGGTCAAAAACGTGAGTGAAGTTTTAAAAAAACTCACTTTCAAGCTAGAAATATTGAAAAAATACCAATAAAGGTAGAGCTCAATGCTCCAGGGTCCTGCTAGCAGGAGCCCGAAAAAAGAACTGAAAGTAACTAGCCTTTGGCTGTGCATCATGGGATACCGAGGGTCTCTGGAAGGATTCTTAAAGGAACGGTATCCATTTACAGACACATAATGGCAGCCTATGAGGGTTTGTCTGTCCAACCCTTCATCTCTATCATTAAAAAAAAAGGATCTTTGTGAAGGGGCTTTTTCCTATGTGTGAAACTCTGTAATATAGTTACATTTAACTGTTACCTGGTTATCTTTTTCACTTCAGGATGAGGTAATGGCCAGAGTAGCCTAGTTGTTTTTAGGCTGCATTACTGTCTTTGATCTCAAGTGTCTCTGCTGGACTGCAGAAGAGGACAATTTAAGAGAATATATCTAATGAAGTGCTCCAGGGTCCACGCACATGGGTGGCACTATTTACATGATTATGACTATCACAGAGATCCCCTACTACAGAACTTTTATAACGGTTTTAGAAATGCCACTTTCAGAAGTTGGCATTTGTGTGCTATGTGTCTGCCTGCCTGATGTGGATTGTATGTCTGGCTTTGGAGTGACAGGGGCTGGTGAGGTGTGTGTGTGGCTCCAGGGAGGGCAGGATGAGTCAGCGCTAGGCTGACTAGAGGATCTGCATTTGGAGTAGTGGGAGGAGTAGTCCCCTGACCCTGAATAGGTCTGTGCCTGCCTAGGTGAATGCTGGCTCTGCCCCCCCCTGCAGTGTGACTGATGACGAGCCCCCAACCTGACAAAGGGACAAAGGGGAAGAGGAGCCTTGTCAACAAAGTGCTCCAAAACCCCACAGAACCAGTTTAGGCTGGATCCCCCTAGCCCAGTGCCAGGGCAGACAAAGCAAATGTTAGTATAAATATTGGGGCTGTGACCCCATGAAAATGTTGTGCTATTTTTAGGCTTACTGGGTGGAGAGGGGAGGATTGCTGCTGCTGGGCCCCAGGAGGAACCGCCACAAGGGACTGCCACCCTGCTGGAGGGCCCTGTGTGCTGGCCTGCCTTTAAGGACTCTAGGGCTTCGTGAGCGCTTTTTATTGCAGCCCAAAAGGAATGCTGGTGCCTGGCAGCGTGCTTCTGCGAAGACTGCTGGGGAAATCCCAAGAAGCGAAACCGGAAGTCAGGAGTCTGTTGCCTGACCAGAGGCAAGAACGTCAAAGAAGCCAATCCCTGCCCGGCGCCAGAAAGAGGAGCGTGATGCAGGAAACGGCTGCCAGCATTGAGGAGGGGCTCCCTTGTTAGTGAGGAGAGCTTCGCCGCTCAGCCCAGACTGTCCTCCACAGAGAAGTCCTGTGCCCCAGGAGAGGGACCCAGCGAAATCTGGAGAGGCCGAAAGCGGTACCAGCCGAGGCACATTGCCGGCCATGGGAGAGGTCGGGGGGTGGGGAGGGGGAATGAGAAGGAAGGGAGATACACTCCCCCCTCCCCCAGTGCACCTGGGCTTTGCTGCTTTTGCAGCCCTATCTTCGCACCACAAGGTTTCTGGACATGGGCATTTTGAGCCCAGTGAATGGCCAGTTGGCCTGGAGTCATGACAGTGTGTAGACTAAGGTGCTGTGTGCCCTTTTCCAGTGTTACTGTGGGGCACTTTTCATGCTTGTGATGCCTACTGCGTAATGTGTTTATGCTTCGGAGGTTTATGCACAATGTGTTTTATGCCTAATTGTGATGCAGACAGAATTTGTTTGTTGCCCATGCTACTGCTGAGTACAGTATTCTGCCAGTAGTTACTGGTTGTGTTTTACATGTGTTACTAGTGCTTTCTAAAGGTTCTGGAGTGGACCAATTGGCCCTGTCCTGTGTATATAATCCCCTGTAAATATTGCCTAGTGCCAGTTGGCAAGTGTATATGTGTGATTATGATCTACTGTGTTTTGGATAATACAAGGGCTATTATTATATAACCTTGTGTGGGGTTTCTTTTGTGGTGTGCCTAGTGTGTGTATTGCGCAAACGCTTTACACATTGCCTCTGGGATAAGCCGGACTGCTCATGCCAAGCTATCAAGGGTGTGAGCAGGGGTTATCTTCAGCGTGTAACTCCCTTGCCCTGACTAGAGTGGTGGTTTCTGCCTGGCTGAGGCGCAAGCCTTAGCCAACCAGAAATCCCATACTAACACTCTACATCACAGTTTCTCTGTCTTCTTATGGCTAAGTCTCTCCCTTTATGTCTGTATTTTGGTACTTCCATCACCCTTTCTCTCACTCTTCGTCTCTCTCTCTCTCTCTCTCTCACTCTCGCTCTCTCCTTTCAAAGAAATCGACTTGCTTATGACGACTGCGGAAGGTCATCTTTATTTTCATGTTTGGCTAAGAATCTACCACCAACCTCGATAATTTATATTCTTTTTAATAAATCAGAGTATAGGGTTACTATTCTCAACCGATTTGATGCCTTCCACTTCCAGGAAGGCCTTGAGGGAGTGGACTGACTTTGCAAAAAAATACGCGATACCAGCAAGATATAATTCCCCTGAATCACGAAGTAGGGTAGTAAACAGGGATCAGGCGCAGGTAGCTCTGGATCCTTTATCTGCATCAAGGGATAGTTCAAAAATAATGATAGTTGTCATTGCTAGGGTAATAGATGAGGCCGAGAATCATCCAGGGCAATTGGTGGTAGATAACGAACCAATGAATCATAAAGGTCTAGATAAAGTTTATCCCGTAGAAACCTGCGAACCTACTCAAGCGCAAACATCTGTGCAGAGTAATGACATTAAATAGAATATAGTCGCATGGAACAGTATTAAAGCCAGTCCTGTCGTTCCCCCAGGAAAAGATATAGGGGCACGAATTTCATCCCCAGCAGAATGGACTGCCTCTAGTTTTAATGTAATCTCTTGGAATACCGCCGGGCTAGCGGGCAAAATTAGTGACCCGACTTGGTTAACTTTTATAAGATCCTTTCCGGTGATATGCCTCCAAGAGACATGGCTGGTTGGGAACAATGTATTCATAGAAGGGTATAAAACTTTCTTTGTACCAGCCGTCCCGTCACGAAGCGGTAGAGCCAAAGGGGGATTGGCTGTGTACATCGATTTAGCACCAACATGCACAGTTAAAAGATATCCCTTTTGCCCCTTTTGTAACACTGACATTCAAGTGCTGATGGTCAAGAGAGGGAAAGAATCATTAACCCTGATCAATTTTTATAATGCTGTAAACCAAAAAGGGGAGTGTAGGCTTGTGGACCTAGGCAATTTTCTTAGGAATAACCTGGAGAGCCTTTCACATCATATTCTTATTGCAGGGGACCTCAATGTACATCCCTGCGGGAACACAGTGAATACTGTAACGGGTTTACTGGGTTGCCACAGACTGAGAGGCTTCCACTTTGATCACACTCGCCGAGGTAACTTGCTGAATGATCTCTTGAATGAATTTGACCTAACCTCGGCCATGTCTTTGATGGATGACCACACTCTTCATGATGTACCCAAATGTAAAAGCCAGACGGGGGGATCCTATATTGACCATATACTTCTTTCTGGTATCCTTGGTACTTCTATATTAGGTTTTAAAATTCAGGAGAACCAATTCAGCAATCACAATCCAGTTTGTATTCAACTGGGTGGTTAGATGCTAGAACCTCGTGGGAAGAGGTTAGATGGTGGGGTTCTAAAATGCACAGATGGTAAACGACGTTTAAAGTGGGCAATGGTAAACTCGGACCAATTGTACGAAACAATTAATAACACGTGTGGCACTGAATTGACACTGTGTGTCTTCAGTACCTGCAGCCCAGGAGATCCTGTCAGCTTTTGATGGTATTCTATCAAAAGTTGGGGCAATGTTAACTGTACCTTTTGTGGGGCAGGGTCGTAGTGGCCCAAAGTGGTTAGATCACTCTTGCTCTAAGGCAAGTCGTGATTTAAAGGCGGCCCTAAAAGCCAGGCCTAGAGACCCGTCACGAATTAGGGCATCACGCCTTTATTATAAAAAGGCCTTAGTTAAACGTAAAACAGAAGTGAAGGCCTCTATTTGGGAAAACTTGTTAGACCCCAAAATTCTTGGAAATAGTGCGAAGTTTTGGGAAATTATAAACAACCCGCTATTTGAATCACCAGGCGATTCCTCTATGGGCACTAATATATCAGAAGAAGAGTGGGTCTCTCATTTTAGCTCTATTTTTAATAGTAAAATGCCACAACCAGAATTCAAAAAAGGTGTTTTAGAAGATAACCCTCTGTGCTTTTCTATTTGTGAGGTTGAAAAGGGAATTAAGGGCTTATCAAGTAATAAAGCTCCAGGGCCTGATGGTCTGCCCCCGGACCTTTTTAAATCACGTGTATCTTTGTGGGCGCCTGTTCTTACCACTGCGCTCAACACAGCCATTGTACATGGATGCCCTAGGTCATGGGGGGTCTCCACGATAGTCCCAGTGTTTAAGAAAGGGGACCGTAACAACACCTCCAGTTATAGACCAATATCTTTAATTGACTCCGTGGTTAAAGTAGCGGGGGGAGTAATTCTGAATAGATTAACAGCCTGGGCGAAAGAGTATAACAATCTCCCCGATTCAATACGGTTTCAGGCCCGGTCACTCCACCATCTCACAGTGTCTCAATTTGTATATGGTCCTGGGAAAATACACTTTAGCACGTCAGGGTACAATTCACATGGCCTTTATGGACCTCTCATCAGCCTTTGACTGTGTCAATCGGGCTAAGCTTTGGGAGGCCATGGGCAACATGGGCGTGGAGCAAAATCTTGTTAATTTGCTGGCGGACCTACACCAGGACACGAGGGCCAATGTACGCTACTCCCAGGAGTTAAATGTAACAAGGGATTTCGGAGTGTATCGGGGAGTCAGACAGGGCTGTATTTTGGCCCCGTTTCTTTTTAATTTATATATTAATAATCTGGAGGAGAACCTTTTAAACACTGGTGCAGATTACCCCTATGTTGGGCGTAAAGGGTTACCGGTTTTACTTTATGCGGATGACGCCGTTTTGTTGGCAAGGACGGTGTTAGATCTGGGGGTCTCTAGTTTGTGGTGGATTGGGGATTACTGTTGTGTTAAGGGCAAATATTATACACATTGCCTTGGGGATAAGCCTGCCTGCTCGCGCCAAGCTACCTAGAGGGAGAGCGGAGGTTGTCTACTGTGTGTATTCCTTCACCCTGACTAGAGCCAAAGGGTCCCTACTTGGTCTAAGGTACTTACCTCTGCCAACTAGAGACCCCCAGATCTAACATTGTTGGACAGCGGTGCGGATTCTGAACTAATAATTGCACTTGACCTACAGTGATTTCTTGTACATCATTAGACTAGTTTAGCAGCACAGGTTGCGCAATATTTTTTTCTTTTGGTGAAACCTTTTAGTTGAAAAGGTTAGGAAGCATCATGTCTCATAAAGCGCCGAGCGTGAGTGTAGAAGTGGAAGTGGAAGTGGAATTTGAAATCCAGGAGTTGTTCATCTATAACAAGGAGCAACTGAAAAAATTCTGCAAACAGCTTGGATGCCCAGCAAAGGGCAGCGCAAACAAGGAAGAGCTACAGAAAGCTCTGAGGTTCTGGTGTGAGGCCAAACATGGTGATCCAGAAGCTGCTATTGGAGAGGGAGGCACACAGGAGAATGCTTTTTTGTCCAGTGAGTTGCCAGTGAGGAAGGCAGCGTCTAGGGCTGGCAGCAACCACTCCAGTAGGATTATTTCTCCAGAGGAACTGGAGGATAATCAGAGAGCTAGGGCCCATGAGATTGAGCTTTTTAAACTCAAATCCCAAGCAGAAGAGAGGAGACTGCGCCTTGAAACTGAGAAAGAGGCGGAGGAGAGAAGAAATGCTCTCTCTTTGGAGGAGAAGAAACTCCAATTGGCTCATGAGTTGAGCATGAGGGAGCTGGACATTAAATTCAATAAGGTGGAGTACAGTTCTAATGGTGGCAGCGCACAACCAGTACAGGCCGGTAAGGTATACATACCAAAAGATCTGGTACAGAATTATCAGAGGGGTGAGGATATTTATGCGTGGTTCAGAGCGTATGAACTTGCCTTAAAGATGAATGAAGTGCCTGAGAAGAATTGTGGGGCAGGATTGTGGAAGCATTTTGAGGCCTCTGGGAGGGATGTTTTAGCACCCTTAGAAGCAGCAGGTACTTTATCCTACCCCGCTATGAAGGAGGCTTTGTGCCTCAGGTATGGGCTCACTTCAGAACAGTACCGCCAGAAGTTTAGGAACTTCAAGAAGCTTGATTCAAGTACTTGGGTGGAGTGTGTGAGTATGTTCACGCGTGCACTGGAAGGTTGGATAAAGGGCAGCAAAGTTACTGATTATGTGGGGTTGTGTCACTTGATTAGTTGGGAGCACTTAAGTAGTTTATGTGTTCCAGAGCTGCGCCAGCATCTTTTAGATAGCAAGTTAACTGATCCCAGTGAGCTTGCTAAAGAGGCGGACCGCTGGACTAGTACCAGGGTCCACAAGGGGGTGGTAAGTACCCCAGCCAAAGGTGGACAGGGTGCCCAGCAGAAGAGTGGGGGGGGGACACGGGTAATCAAAATGAGTCTTCTAAAGGGCCCCAAAGTAGTTCCCAGGAGAAGGAGTCTCAACCCCCCCAAGTCTAAGAAGTCCGGGCCCCATAAGGGCAAGCAGGACAACAGGTCCCCGCCTACTTGCTATGCATGTAGGGAGGTGGGGCACATTGCCCCCAAATGTCCAAAGAAGAACTCAGCACCCACTGGTGCTCCCACACCGGGTTTAGCCAGTGTAGCTTTGGGAGGGGATTTTATTTCCAGTGAGGGGGAGGGGTTAGCAGTGATGACCCTTGTCTCTTTAGGAGACCAAGAGATGGCCCAGGAAACTTTGCTACCTCAAAACACTAAGAAATATGGGCAGAAGGTGACCATCAATGGGAAAGAGATAGAGGCTCTGAGAGACACAGGGGCCAGCGTGACATCTGTCAGGTATCAGTGGGTGTCTGAAGAGCAAATTGTTCCCAAGGTACTCCGGCCTGTGGTGGCATCTGACAGTTCAGTGCGCTACTGCAAGTTGGCAAATGTTCCATTTGAATGGGGAGGAGTCTCCGGTACTTTGGAGGTTGTTGTAAGTGATGCCTTGCCTGTAGATTGTCTATTAGGTAATGACCTGGAGAGCTCTCCATGGAAAGAGGTGGAGCACAGGACTCACTTGGAAATGTTGTGTTTGCCTGCGTGGATCTGTGTGTCCACCCGTGCAATGACAGCCAGAGAGGGCGGATTAGCAGAGCTGGAGCCTGGAACAATGGCCCAGGGACCTGCCAAGAGAGGAAGGGGTAGAGGGCGCGGGAAACCAGCCCCCACCGTTCCCACGGTCCAGGAGGAAGCAGACCCTGAGGGGGATGCCCTGGAACCTACAGGGGAGCAGGTGGCCGAACTGGGGGAATTGCCTGAGCTGTCCCAGTAGCAGCAAGAGGGTGGTCCCTCCAGGGAGGAATTCTGCCAGGCTCAGAAGGAGTGCCCTTCTCTCATTGGTGTGCGGCAGCAGGCTGCAGACCAGGCAGCAGGCCTGGGATCCAAGGATCATTGGATCTACTGGGAGGATGACTTACTTTATAGTGAGCCTAAGTTCGCTGAGCCCGGTGCAGCCCGTGTGCTGGTAGTACCCGAGCGCTTCAGGAACTTCCTACTGGGTCTGGCTCACGACGTGCCTCTCGCAGGACATCTGGGGCAAGACAAGACCTATCACAGGCTTGTCACCCATTTCTACTGGCCCCAGATGAAGAAGCACGTCGCTGCCTTTTGTAAATCTTGCCAAACTTGCCAGGCCAGTGGCAAGAGCGGAGGGAAGTGCGTGGCACCCCTCCAACCCTTTCCTGTGGTGAGCACCCCTTTTGAGCGGGTGGGCATTGACATCATGGGGCCCCTGGACCCCAAGACAGCCCTAGGCAACAGGTTTATCCTGGTCTTGGTGGACCATGCCACTCGGTACCCGGAAGCCATCCCGCTCAGGACAGTCACAGCCCCAGTGGTGGGCCGTGCCTTGATGGGAATCTTTTCCCGTGTGGGGTTCCCCAGAGAGGTGGTCTCTGACAGGGGGACAAACTTCATTTCTAAGTATATGAAGTCCCTGTGGAGTGAGTGTGGGGTGACATACAAATTCATCACTTCCTACCACCCTCAAGGAAATGGGTTGGTTGAAAGATTCAACCGCACATTGAAGGGCATGATTATGGGCCTGAAAGAGCCCATGAGTCGGAAATGGGACGTCTTGTTACCATGCCTGTTTGCCTACAGGGAGGTGCCTCAGAAATCCTTAGGGTTCAGTCCCTTTGAGTTGCTGTATGGCCACCCTGTCAGAGGGCCTCTCACTCTGGTGAAGGAGGGGTGGGAGAAATCCCGTGGGAAAACCCCTCAGGATGTGTTCAGCTATGTGCTGGCCATTCGCAACCAGACCAAGCGCTTCAGGAAGCTCGCTCAAGAGAACCTGGAGGCTAGCCAGGAGGAAATGAAGAGATGGTATGACCAGAACACTTCTCTGGTTGAGTTCCACCCTGGTCAGAAAGTGTGGGTGATGGCGCCAGTGGAGCCTTGTGCGCTCCGTGACAAGTGGTCTGGGCCATATGAGGTGGTGGAGCGCAAGAGCGAGGTTACCTACTTGGTTAACCTGAAGACTCCCAGGCAGCCCCTGAGAGTGCTACATGTGAACCGCCTCAAACCCCACTTTGAGAGGTCAGAAGTGACTATGCTCATGGCTACAGATGCTGGAGGGGAGGAGGATAGTGATCCTTTCCCTGACCTCCTGGCAGTCAAGGAGCAAGATGGGTCAGTGGATGGTGTGGTCCTCTCCCCCACCCTGACCCCAGAGCAGCAAAAGGACTGTCGCCAAGTCTTGGGTCAGTTCGCCCCCCTGTTCTCCCTGACCCCAGGTGTCACCAAATGGTGCGTCCACGATGTGAACACTGGAGATAGTCTGCCTGTGAAACAGAAGTTTTACAGGGTGGCTGACAAGGTCAGAGCCAGCATCAAGGAAGAAGTTTCCAAGATGTTGGCGCTAGGGGTTATTGAGCCCTCCAGCAGCCCCTGGGCTAGCCCAGTGGTCTTAGTGCCTAAGAAAGCTGCTACCCCAGGTGGCACCCCAGAACTCCGGTTCTGCGTGGACTACCGTGGGCTCAATGCGGTCACCAAGACTGACGCGCACCCCATCCCCAGAGCTGATGAGCTGGTGGATCGGTTGGGAGCTGCCCAGTACCTGAGCACTTTTGATTTGACTTCAGGGTACTGGCAGATTGCCTTAACCGAGGGGGCCAAGGAGAGGTCAGCATTTTCAACGCCAGAGGGGCACTTCCAGTTCCGTGTCATGCCCTTTGGGTTGAAAAATGCCCCTGCCACATTTCAGAGATTGGTCAACCAGGTACTGGCAGGGCTGGAGCAATTCAGCGCAGCTTACCTGGATGACATTGCTGTGTTCAGCTCCACTTGGGAGGAACACCTGCAACACCTCACTGAAGTGTTGAAGGCTCTGCAGAAGGCAGGCCTCACTATCAAGGCCAGTAAATGCCAGATAGGGCAGGGATCTGTGGTGTACTTGGGACACCAGGTGGGGAGCGGCCAGGTGGCGCCCCTACAGGCAAAGATTGATACCATTCTGGCTTGGGAGCCCCCAAGACCCAGACTGAGGTGAGAGCCTTTTTAGGTCTCACCGGGTATTACAGACGGTTTGTCAAAGGTTATTGCACTATTGTGGCCCCTTTGACAGAGCTGACATCTAGAAATCAGCCCAGGAAGGTGAATTGGACTGAGGCCTGTCAAACTGCTTTTGACACCCTCAAAGCTGCCATGTGCACAGCACCGGTGCTTAAGGCACCTGACTTTTCCAGTGAGTTCATTGTGCAAACTGACGCTTCAGAGCAAGGCGTGGGAGCAGTACTCTCACAGATCAATGATGAGGGCGGAGACCAACCAGTGGCTTTCATTAGTAGGAGGCTAATCCCCAGGGAACAGAAATGGAGTGCCATTGAAAGAGAAGCTTTCGCTGTGGTCTGGGCTCTGAAGAAGCTGAGGCCCTACCTGTTTGGGACTCACTTCCGTGTTCAGACCGACCACAGGCCCCTCAGATGGTTAATGCAGATGAGGGGTGAGAATCCAAAACTGTTGAGGTGTTCCATTTCCCTACAGGGGATGGACTTTACGGTGGAGCACCGCCCTGGTTCAGAACACGCCAATGCTGATGGTCTGTCCAGATTCTTCCGCCTTAGTGATGAGGACTCCCAAGAGGTTGGGTAGTTCTCCCCACTTTCAGCTGGAGGGGACACGTGTTAGACCCGACACCCTTGGCGTGGTTTTTCCCCCCATCTTTTTGCCTCTGACTCATGTATTTTTGATGCTGTGCTGGATTTCGTTTTTGCTGGTTTAGATGCTTTGGACACTCTGCCACTGCTGATCAGTGCCAGAGTGTAAGTGCTCCCTCTGTAAATTGTCATATTGATTGGGTATACCTGATTGGCATATTTGTTTCACCATGAAGTCCCTAGTAAAGTGCACTGTGTGTGCCAGGGCTGGTGATGACAGATGCTACTAGTGGGCCTGCAGCGCAGATTGAGCCACCCACATGAGTAGCCCTAAAATGGTGTCTCAGGCCTGCCAGCGCAGGGCCTGTGTGCAGTCAGTGACTGCCATGTCCGCCTGGCCAGTGTCCCCACTGGCTGGGCCTAACCCTTCCCTGTCTGTGCACATCAGTCACCCCTATGGAAGGCTCAAGGTACCCCCCTGGGCAGGGTGCAGTGTATGGATAAGGTAGAGCATGTACTAGTGCAGGTCACATGCTCTGGTAGTGAGCAGCAGCCATTTTGTGTGCTCACTGCTGTAAGGCTATCTTGCTCCATAGAGTAACATGGGGGAGGCTGGTCCCAATGGATACCAGCTATCTTCCCATAGGAACAAGATGGGACATAAGTGAATGATATCCCTGAACTCAGAATTTAATAACACATCTTTTAGTGAAGGTTGTTTTTAAATCCTGTGTTTGAGAATAGTACTTTTAGAAAGTGTCTGTTCTCTTGTCTAACCTTTCTGTGTGCCTGGGCCTGTTTGTGGATTGACTGTCTGGCCTGAG
Organism: Lissotriton helveticus; assembly: GCF_964261635.1. Classification (NCBI taxonomy): domain Eukaryota; kingdom Metazoa; phylum Chordata; class Amphibia; order Caudata; family Salamandridae; genus Lissotriton; species Lissotriton helveticus. The sequence continues at coordinate 99,723,611 of NC_136065.1, read as the reverse complement.
TGTGACAGGGGCTGCAGAGCCCCCAGGGAATTGTCTGAGTCAGCCCATGGATGAAAGGCAGCATCTGCTGCCAGGGAAGTGGGAGGAGATCGCACCTGATAGTGACAGGGCTGTGCCTGCCTGACCACAAAGCTGGCTCCACCCCCCTGCTGGGTGACTGTCACCTCTGTCCCTGATACTGAGAGAAAGAAGGAAGCCAGGAAACCCCCAGTGCCTCAGCTACACCCAGAACTGGTTTAGACCGGGCTCAGGGCCCACTTGCACAAAGACTTCAAAGGACTTCAAAGACTTTTTGGGGTATAAGAGAAGGACCCCTGACTACAGAAAATCAGATTCTACAATCAAGAGGAACCTCTGCCAGAAGAAGGACTGCTGAAGGAGCTGATGGAAGATTGCCTTGCTGTGTGCTTTAAGGGCTGACCTATCCTGCTATCAAACTGAAGGAGAGGAGAAGAAAGGGACTTTGCTGTGTGCTGTGACCCTGCCTGCTTGAAACTGCCAAGACTTTGCTGTGTGCTGTGTCTGCAACTTGAATCTCTAAGGGCCTGAGAAGAGCTGGCCTCCTGTTTTGCAACCCAGGAACATAAAGGTTGTTAAGGACTACAATACTGCTGTGTCCCCCTGAAACTGCTGCGGGCCGAGGAGATCGTGAAACTGCTGTGTGCAGTGAACATCGGGGACTGCTCGACTAAGCCTTGCTGTTGTGCCCCGGGTAGCGCGCTGGCTGCTCTCTGCTCTGATTGAGAGTGCCGCGCTGACTGCTGCCTGCTGTGCCCCGAGATCGGCGTGTTTATCGACACGTGCTTGTAGGGGCCGAGGGGTTCTGAAGCTTCCCCAGCGCAGCGCGGGTTAATTCCGCTTGCCCGCATAATCACCGCCACGGGCCCGGGCCCTGAAATTGACCTCGAGGGTCTGCTCGCAGCAACGAAGGGGCCGCGCTGTGGTTGGCTGCGGCCGGAGGCTGGTCGAGAAGTGCCGCGACCGGATTGGCCGATTCCCCCAAAGCTGGGGCGACGTCACGGAGGGCTCGGCAGAAGTGCCGCGACCGGATTGGCCGATTCCCCCAAAGCTGCGGTGACGTCACGGAGGGCTCGGCAGAAGCGCCGCAACAGGATTGGTTCCCGTCAACGAGATCGTCGAGTAATCACCGCCGGGACCGGGGACGACTGACCCGACCTCGCTGAGGGATTCAGAGAAGTGCTCGAGCCCCCGGCCTGCTGTCTCTGCTCCCCGCCGCTCCCCAAAGGACTGAGAGCGGGCGGAGAGCCTGCTGAGACCGGCCGGGCCCGAGCACGAGTGAGCGCTGTCAAGCGAGGTACGCCTGAGGCAGGAAGAAGTGCCGTGTGAGGGAGAAGGTGTCCCCCTCAGCCTTCGGGTGAGACGCGCTTGTAGCGCTTAGGATTCCTGGCGGTAGGGGCTGATTCCTGTGGCCACATTTTTGCATTGGCATGGTTTTCCTTGCTCGTTTTTAGAGCTTAGATTAAAAAAGTCAATATCCCTCGTTTTTGGGTATTGAAAGGATAAGGGACTTGAGACTATCGTTTTTGATAAAGAGACTTCCTGAAAGTAACTGCAACCATCAAGATTAAGTACCACATGTTCTTAAAGAAGTGATTATCGTGCATCTGCTTTATTTTATTGCTGAAACTAGATAAAGATATATATTTTAATAAAAATATACTTACCTGTGTGGATTGGGGATTACTGTTGTGTTAAGTGCAAATATTATACACATTGCCTTGGGGATAAGCCTGCCTGCTCACGCCAAGCTACCTAGAGGGAGAGCGGAGGTTGTCTACTGTGTGTATTCCTTCACCCTGAGTAGAAGCAAGGGTCCCTACTTGGTCTAAGGTACTTACCTCTGCCAACTAGAGACCCCCAGATCTAACAGACGGCAAAAGGGCTTCAATCGCTACTTGACACCTTTAATAGTTTTATGAAATCCCGAGATCTCGCCATTAAAAACACAAAATCCTTTGTAATGAACGTAGGGAAAGGTTATAAGAAGACGTTCTTATTTCATGTTAATGGGGAGAAGATTCCTACCACAAAAACCTTTACATACCTGGGTGTCCTGTTTGACAACCAGTTGAAATGGGGCCCTGCAGTCCAGAGGAAAAGGGGGGGGAGATAACCCAGGCAAATGCGACCCGGGCAAATGCGGCCATTTTTAACTTTGCTAGGAAAATGGGCAAACGCCGAATTGCTGCATTGTTAAAAATGTATCAGGCTAAGAGTGTGGCGATAGGTTGCTATGGAAGCGAGTTATGGGGGCATATGGCAGTCAACGATCTTGTGGTGGCAGAAAATAATTTTCTGAAACAGCTGCTGGGGGTCCCAAGGGGAATGGCCAGCTTTATAGTGCATGAAGAACCAGGCATTTCCTTTTTAAGTTATACCATAGCACTACGGCCATTAACTTGCTGGTTAAAATGCTGGTTAAATAAAGATCTGCCACTTAATCAGCAACCTCTGAGAGAAGCACTATCCTGGGATAATATGCTTAAAATCCCGTGGTTAAAATATCTGAAAGATTGCTTCTCAGAACTGGGGCGCCCGGAGCTCTTTGTAAGTCCAGCCTCTATCAGCAGAGCTGATGTTGATTATGTGAGGAAAACCTTTTCCCTCTCACGGTATCTGCATCGTGAGGAGGTGGAACTGAATAAAAGTAGTGTCCGGAAATATGTTGTTCTGAAATCTACACCAAACATGGAACCTTATTTGTCCTGGCCGATGTCTGGCTTTGATCGCTTCCTGTTAATCAGGTTCCGTCTGGACCTCTTCCACCTATTGCTTGCTGTTCCAAAGGGTAACCACCGAGGTCAAGTGCTACCGTCCTGCGGCTGCGACAATGTGTCTCCGCAGGACTTGGTGCACTTTTTATTTGTTTGTCCTTTTTATGATATACCTCGGAGGTTTTATCTAAAGCCTCTTCTTAAAAAATGTAACTTTACCCAGGTTAAACCTGCACTTTGTTATTTACAGTTGCTAACTTACGACTGCACTTTATTTGTAACTGGATTTTAAAAACTAGCCCCAAGATTTAGAAATAGCATGGAGGGCTAATTGTCTAGAATGGTCGTTTTTAACATTGCACTGTACATGATCAATCGTGATTGATAATTCTGGATGTGGTTTTTAGTTTGATCTAATTTTAACTTTTTATTGAACTGTGCTTTTATGGTTGTTTGTATGAATAACCGAATAAAGATTTTTGAAATTGAATTCTCAAATCCATGCCCAAAACAAACGCAATTACTTTGTGTTATCTGTCTCCATCTTGGGTTATTTTAAGTGACCCAGAGGTCGCACCTCCGTTAAGGCTTTGAGGAGATGGTATTCTTAGCTTCACAACAGAAGACATCATTGAGAAGCATCATGTCTCAAGATACTCTATTAATATTAACTTAGTCAGAATACCTGGGTGTCCTGTTTGACAACCAGTTGAAATGGGGCCCTGCAGTCCAGAGGAAAAGGGGGGAGATAACCCGGGCAAATGCGGCCATTTTTAACTTTGCTAGGAAAATGGGCAAACGCCCAATTGCTGCATTGTTAAAAATGTATCAGGCTAAGAGTGTGGCGATAGGTTGCTATGGAAGCGAGTTATGGGGGCATACGGCAGTCAACGATCAAGTCAGAAACAACTTGCCAGAAACAACTTGCCTAGTAACATTTAAGTGCTGTGAGGTTGTTGCTGGGCAGACTAGTTCATGCCTGTCTGTGCTCTCTCTCAATTGTTTAATTTTTATTTTGGTTCCTTGGTTTTATTTAGTTTTTATACCTGTTGTTCGCATATTATCCTTTCTGGACAAAAAAGGGATTGAGGAGTCTATCCCGGAAACCCTTGGGCTCCAAGACAGTCTACAGTGAGGATAATCAGCTACGGTCTAAAAACAGTCATTTATACATTGAAGTGGGAAGGGAGCTGATCTGCAGGCAATCGTGTGGTCGGGTATGTTTCACCGCACTCGGTCTGCTGTGTGATTACTTTCCGATCTACGAGTCTGTACCTTGACCATTAATCAGAACTCTGCAGTTGTGACACTCACCCTCTGAGATGCACGGAGTCCTGTGTGGATCTTCATCACTCCACCTTATCTCCTCTTTCGCCTTTTGAAAAGATCCTTGGAAACTTTTTTTTAATAGATATGTTTGAGCTATTAGTTAGGAGCAGCTTAGGATTGGCATCGAAGACCAGCTATGCACGACCCCTAAACCTGACAGAAAACTTGAGGGGAGAAGTTTTATGAAGATAGATATTTGTGGAGGACTAATACAATTATTTCATCAGTCAAACAAGTTTCCAGAGGATGCCAGCGAGTATTTTCAGGACTCAAGGATGCTTTTCAAGGGACTCCAAGATTTCTGAGATCTCAAAGTTTTATGAGGATCTCAAGATTTCTCGAAACAAAATGAACGGTTTGAAAGAACTTGTGAATATATTGTGGATTTTGAGACCAATGAGAATAGAGCCGGTACAGTTTGGATCTTTCAAAGTACTGGACTTAAGTTTATGAGGAACACAGGTGGGTTGTATTGTTTACAATCTGAGATTCGACATATTTCTTCTGCAGGATAGGGACTTGTGTGAACTCAGCAATGGCCTTTACACACTGCAGCAGCAATACCTGCTCCTTACACACTGAGAGGAGGATAATAAACCAACCTTACCTGCTCAGGGTGCTTCTGACATCCTGCAAAACAGAGAAAGAAACGTAATGGAATTAGTTTCCACAAAAGATAATGAATGTTGGCATTAATTTAGGAGTTAAATGTATTTGGAACCATAAGTTTCATGGAACACTAATAACTAGCTCTAGTTGGAGGACATTGGGACGGGTGCTACCCCCACATCCTCGTATAAACTCTGATATTCTGTCAACACAGGTTGTGATATTCTGAATGGAAATCCCATGACGGCAAAATCTGTGATATTCTGAATGGGGTCACATGACACAGCAGAGACCGCAATACTCTGAATGGGAAGCATGACACGGCACATTCGGATATTCTGAATGGGTTCACATAACACAGTTACGTTCTGAAAAAGGACTCATGACTCAGCACTCTTTGGTGCTATGAATGAGTTCATATTACACAGTCTGATATTCTGAAACTGTCACACGACATCAATATTCTGAATGGTAATATATGAACCAGGACAGTGTGTGATATTTTGATTGAGGTCACATGATAGACACATCTGTAATATTTTGAAATGGGTCACATGACACTACATATTCTAGTTCGTATCACATAACTCAGCACATGGTGACTTTCACATAATAATGCAATTGATAAATAACCTCCTCCCATAAACGTGCCATTTTACAAGATCTCATTGGCGATAACACACAAACTAACAGCACAGCTCCAGAAGTAATTTAGGAAGGATCTCTACCCCCTGAAAACCCCAACTTTTCACTTTTTGACCACTGGTACTGTGGAAAAGTAAATTTTGCCATGTCATATGTGCCTACGTGTTCCCCATGTTACGTTATATGTGCATGATCGATATGCATGTATTCCCTTCTGATCGATTAAAGACGCAATTACAGTTGTGTCCATCTCTAGTATGCCAGTTTCCAGTTATCGTGAATACAACGAATATCAGGCCTATGTAAAGCTACGTTGCCACGTTTTTCAGTGTGCACGTTAATTCATTGAATTGTCCCCGTTTCTAGGCCTCAAAAGGGCCCGGACTCAGATTCAGCTCCTGTCTCCTGAACCCTCCTCGAGGAGCGATACAGCCCCCACCTGTATCCCTGACCTTTAGCTTACTTTCATGCCTCGCAGTGCCCGGCTCGGCCTGGCTCTGCCTCCGAGTCTGCCAAGAGTATGTTATGATTCTAGTTATCAGTCCAGCCCTCCTTCTCTGCATTCCTAAGCTACTGAATCACATCAATAGTTTCCGTCATGGTCTAGCCTTTATGTCTCCATGTAAGAGAAATACTGTATTCATATTCATAGAATATTCCTCGCACATGCAATACATTTAGAATAATGCATGCACCAGTCTTAGTGTCTGTTAGCCTTTACCCTGATAACTTTTGGATTCTATCAACATGTTCTCTAAACACGAGATACTAGATAGGCTTTAGGTACATGTCGCTCTGACCCTCCAGACTTTCGTCTCCTCTTCTAGCGCAGAAGTCATAGCCCCCAGTTTTCCCTAGTAACACGTCATTGTCAGTTTGCGCGCACCACTAGGTTAGAGGTCCCAGCTGCTCAGGTAGCCCCCTCCATGTTTCCGCCCCTTTTATGACATATTCTGTTACGTTTGCATCACATGTCTATGTATACGCCCTGTACACGCCTTCTTGTTACATCATTTCTGCCCTTATCTTTCGCGACTGCTACAAACTCCGCCTACTGCTACGCCTACTGTATTGAATACAATGTATTTGTTTAACTATAAATATTGTGCACTGTTATTAAAGTTTGCTAGCCATTCCCAGATCCTGCCCCGGCAGCTGCCGGGCCCTGCCATCCTATTCCCGTACAGGCTGTCCTGTTCCTGTCCTTTATGCCTGTCCTTTATGCTTGATTAAAGCCTGTCAACTCCAGCTACCTCGAATCTTGACTCTTATTTATTGAGCTACCTGTTTATTGATTATAGTCAAAAATAGATCCGGTAATTAATTATTTATTTACCACATAATGGCGCCCGAATAGGGACTTGCCCTTTCCCCACGCGCCGGAGAAGCCACGCAGGCCCCCTGATCCTCTGCAGCCGTGACGGAACCATACCGGCCACGTGCAGATATTTCTGCTTCAAGTATCCCTCAGGCCCACGGAGGAGACGGAGGTTGCGGTCCAGCATCCAGACGAGGCGGTGGAGGAACGCGGCGAGTCCCGACCAGAGCCCAAGCCGAGAGTCCAAGGTCCGAGGTATCCGGAGGCCCACCTGTAATGTAAGTTCGTCCGTCCGTCGTCGTAGCAGTCCAGTCCAGTCCGAGGCCTTCCGTTCTTGCTGCCCGGTGAGTACCGTTGCTGGGGTAGTATCTAGACAGGGTCAATTAATTTGTCTCTGGTCCGTGGGTTTGGGTACACAGATCCAACACGAAGTGTCCACCTAGGTGGATGCGGGTCCTGACGTGTCTCTTTATGGGACCGGTAAGTTTCGTACTGTTTTAGCAGTGCATCCAGTCATTCTAGTAAAGTTTCTGTTCTAGTAAGTTCTGTTCTCGAGAAATTCATGTGTTCTGTTTTCAGTATTTAAATGTTATTTCATGTGTTTTCAATGTCGTGGTATGAGTGATTTGTTTTCTTAAAGTTATTATTGTGTTTATCGTGTATTGTATTGTGTCCAGATTCCAGTCTAAGTTATGCCTCTGTTCACGAAATTACGTCAGTTAAAAACCAGAAAAGGTCTGCTCGAGGAAGCAGTTCCTGTCCCGCCTAGGGACAGTCCAGGTCATTTTATGTATCATAAGCATGGCATAAGTGCCATATTATATCTAGACTTATGGGTAGAGTACACCAAAGAATTAGAGGAAAAATATAGATGGCCCGTATCAGGTACGTGGGATGCCGAGTGCATCATGCGAGTAGAAGAAGTATTATGGAAAAAGAAAGCCAGACAGTCCCAGAAAGATGCCATCGAGTTATGGCGTAAAGAATCTCATAAAAGAACTGAAAAAGAAATCAGAAAGACAGAATTAAGTAGAGAATCCTTAGAAAGAGCCCAAGAAAGGGAATTAATCGAAATAGGTGAACGAGTTAAAGCCGAACAGTCAGACAGACAGAGAAATGCCCTCATTAAGGGTATGTATCCTCTTCTTGCCGAGGGCTTGCCAAAAGCAACCCCGGAAGCACCATGTAATTTTCCGCCGCCATTAGTTCCGATTAAGCTACGTCACAAACCGACCGCAGCTGATATTTTTCTCTCGTCCTATTTGGACGACAGTCCCAGAATATGCAAATCCTGTTCCGCCCGCTCCTGTAAATAATGTAATCCCTGTTCCTCCAGCCACCGGGACACCTGTTACAGCACCTGTTACGGTACCCCCGGTCCAGCCCATAGTACAAGTGCCCGCTACATCGGTCACTCTGCCAACACGAAGAGTATCAGTCGACGATTCCAGTTTAGGGGCCGCGGGAGGAGGTCCTCCTGGTACCCCGCCGCCACACAAACGTGTAACATTAGTCGAGTTACATGAACGTGCGTTACAGCGTACGCCCAAACATCAGTCCGTTGCAGATATCAAGCGAGCTCTTACCGAATGCCGTTATGGTCCAGTCCCAGGCGATGATAATATGGTTATATATTCATTGCGCGTAAGACGGGTGACCGAGTATTTGGACACCCTACCGAATATGAAAGAAGATCTAGACAGAATATATCGTTTCATCCGTACAGGAGAGGATCCAGAAAGTATTGGCGAAATCATGTCTCTAAGGAAAGCTGAGACTCAGCTCATGCTATTAAAATTTCTAATTAATTGTTTAGTAAGGGAACAAGATTGTCCGACTAAAGATCCGACCGAAATGAAAGTTCTGACAAGGTGGAGTGATAATATAGCCGAGGGTAGACACAAGACACTCAGTAGTATAGAGAGTATGTACAAGAAAATTCGTAAGGAAATAATAAGGTTACACGACAATCGCAAAGCAGCACAAGTAAGCGAGAAAGAAGACAACACTGATACTGAAGAGGTAGAAGACGAGAATACCGCCAGAATAGCGTATGTAGGTAGATCTAGACTTCCAGACCGACATTCACGTCTAGAACACAAGAAAGTTTTTCATCTTCCAGCACCAGAACAAGATTCGCTAGAACAAGTATTTCAAGCTACCGATCACATTCTGAAATCACGAATCGGTTATAGTGAACTTAGTACCATGCATGAACAAGAACTAGCCCGATCAGCAGTCCGATGGACTACTGATTCTACCACTTTTCCAGACGAAATAGTGGCACAAATGTTTCTGAAACTGCCCCCAGCCGAGCAGCGACTGGTGGGTATGTATATGATCCAGCACCTCATTACACTGTATGAGGGTCAACATTCTGATCCAGGTCCGTTACATGATGTTCTGAACGAGTTACTCCAGTATAGATGGAAAGGTTTAGGTACCGATTTAATTAGTATCATTCTAGAACAGCGCCACAAATATAGAACGTTTCTGAATCCGCATTTTGTTCACGTCTCACCTCCAGAAAGTAAATCATTTTACATAGATAGACAGCATCCGTTACGAGAAGTGCACCCAGTTAGGACAGCGGGTGGTGAAATGCAACGAGTATTTGTTTACACCCCTATTACCAAGATGGAACTCTTAGAGATGAAGAAATTAATTCCCTGTCACGACAAAGATCCAGCAGGGTTCCATCGAGAATTAAAAGACATGCTCCGTATGGGAGAATACACGTATCCAGATATCATTAAAATGTTAAAGGTCCTGTTGCCCGCAGGGGTATATGAGAAACTCAAGGAAAAAGAATGGGAGGTGGGAGAGAAAAAGATTGATTGGACAGCTCTAGAAGCTGAAGATAAAATATGAGTACCAGGTACCGGTCTTGGGGAGAAATGTAAAGAATTGCCCGAGTTATTGATTCAAGTTTTGCCAAGATTACTAGCCACGAAAAAGGAAGATTGGGATGCAATCTCAGCATGTAAACAGAAACAGGATGAAGACACTAGTGATTTTTATTCTAGATTTGAGAAATGTTTCATTATCAACAGTGGTTTAAAGACAGGTAGCGAGTCATACCCTCATCTTTTCGTTACTAAACTAGTCGAGAATTCAAGTCCACAAGTTAAAAATCGAGTATTGAAAGTCGAAAGTACCTGGCAAGCTAGTACCCCGTCACAAATGTTACAGATGCTCCAGTATCACCAGAACAGAATCAGGGAAGAGCAAGAACACGAAAGGAGACGTATGAAAGACACGAAAATGAAAGTACTAGTTGCACAATCTGTTCCACAAGACAGTCAGAAGAGGGGTCCGAATCAAGCCAGTCATCCTGCAGCTCCCGTTAAAGGGACATGCAATTACTGTAAACAGCCAGGTCATTTTATAAACGAGTGTGCAGTTCTGAAACATAACATAGCAACTGGTAAAACTAAAGAAAGACCACGTCCGCCTAGACAAGAGCAAGTTTCACAGACTTCTCAGTCACCACAGAATGCACAACAGACAGCTCCAGCACCGCAGCCTATCGCTGCAACACAGCATGTTACACAGCAGATGTACCAGTATGCCCAGACAGAGTATCCAGAGTATCAACAGTATTCATGAAATAGCCTAGAGAGGGAGGTAGGCTTGCCTCTCATCGAGATACCTGTAGAACAAGAGGGTCCCTATGTACACAGTCAAGTATTAGGGAAAGACAGAAAGTTTTTGATTGATACAGGGGCAAGTAGGACTACTATCAGTCATGACGAGGTTCCAGGGGCTCCGCTCTCAGGCTCTAAAAATGTTTCCCTTGGATTTTCAGGAAAGCCTATTGTTAACGAGATTTCAAAACCAGTATCCCTAGAAGTAGGTCCATTGTCCCGAACTACTGATTTGTTACTTACGAAGTCATGTCCAGAAAATTTGTTAGGCATTAAAACATTAAAAGAATTAGGTGCAGTAATTTGTTGTTCCCCAGAAGGAATACGTTTGTTTTTAAGGGACTTTAAAGGTCACTATGTATTACGCGATTTTGATCCAAGATTATCAAATGTACCACAGCATTTATGGGCGCAAGGTCCAACTGATGTAGGTTTTATGCAAATCACACCCCATCGTGTGACTCTCAAGCAAGGCATAGTCTTGCCACGAATCAGACAGTACAGATTGCCACCTGAGGCTGTAGCAGCCTTATCCAAAATTATTGATGAGCTCATTGCTCAAGGAGTGGTTGTAGAAACTGACTCCAATGTATGTAATTCTCCTATCATTCCAGTCATGAAACGTACTGATCCAAATGCACCTCCAGTATATCGATTAGTGATTGACCTTCGAGAACTTAATAAATGTATCATACCCCAGTATCCAGTAGTCCCAGATATTTCATCCCTATTAACAGCCATTGATTCTGAAGCTACATTTTTTACTGTAATAGACCTCAAGAATGCATTTTTCAGTGTCCCCATTCATCCAGACAGCCAGTACCTTTTCGGTTTTTGTTTAAATGGAAGGAGCTATAAATTCACACGAGCTCCTCAAGGTTTCACAGAAAGTCCTAGTATTTACAGTCAAGCACTTAAGAGACAACTAGACAACATTCACATGCCAGCTGACACTGCCCTGCTCCAGTATGTCGATGATCTACTGATCACAGCCCGTTCTGAACGTGACTGCGAGCGAGCGTCACTTACAGTTCTGTATTTCCTAGCCGAGATGGGGCACAAGGTGTCCCCTTCGAAGCTTCAATTCTGTGTCCAGCAAGTGATCTACTTAGGCCACTTACTGTCCAAGTGGGGTAGGCAGTTGACACCAGACCGTATCCAGTTAATAGCGAGTCTTCCACAGCCCAAGACACAGAAGGAGGTACGAGCTTTTATTGGCCTCACTTCTTACTGCAGACAATGGATTCCTCAGTATGCATTTCTAGCCAAGCCACTGATACAGTTAACGACACAGGAGGCAGCCGTATCGACTGTCCTCCCTTGGACATCTGAACATACACTTAGTTTTAATGAATTAAAGAAAGCCTTATGCCAAGCACCTGTTCTAGCTACACCGAACTACAGTAAGCCTTTTACACTTTTTGTCACAGAACGTAATGGTACTGCATTATCTGTTCTCACACAAGATCAAGCAGGACAGTACAAGCCTTGTGCTTATTTCTCGAGCACATTAGATCCAGTAGCCCAGGCTTTGCCTGCGTGCCTCAAGTCAGTTGCAGCCACAGCTCTAGCTATCAGACAAAGTGATTCCATAGTATTAGGACACTCCCTGACAGTACAAGTTCCACATTCCGTGGAAGTTCTTTTAAACCGAACACAGACTCAGCACTTGACAATTGCACGTTTAACAGGTTATGAACTGACACTGTTCCAGCCACACATAGAAATCAGACGCTGCACCGTTTTAAATCCCGCTACTCTGTTACCGTCAGTTACTTCAAATCCTGCCACACATGACTGTGTGGAAGTTGTTAACACTATGACCAAGCCAAGACAAGACCTGACAGATATTGCATTACCTAATCCCGACCTGACACTTTATGTGGACGGTTCATGTATGAGAACTAGTACAGGAGAACTAGTAGCCGCGTATGCAGTGACTACTGAAACTGAAGTTATTGAAACACATCGTATTGACACCCTGTCTGCTCAAGCAGCAGAGCTAGTTGCTCTGACCCAAGCATGCATACGTGCCAAGAACCTGAAAGTAAACATATATACAGACTCACGTTACGCATTCGGAGTTGTACACGACTTCGGAGTGCTCTGGCAGGAGAGAGGTTTCATGACTTCTCATGGAACCAAGATTCAGCATGGTCTCCTCATTCAAGCTCTGTTAGATGCAATACATTTACCGACAGCTATCGCTATCATGAAGTGCAAGGCACATACGAAAGTTACTGATATCATCTCCCAAGGTAACGATCTAGCAGATCGAACAGCCAAGCTTACAGCTCAGACACCAGACATTCCAGTTAACAAGACACAGACATCCATTCCAGAACAGACTACTTGTATGACAGTTAAGGACCCTACACAAGATGTCATAGACATACAGTTACATGCTACTCCTGAAGAAATCAAGAAATGGTCCGAACAAGGAGGGGTCCAGACAGATCAGGGATGGGTGACGAAGGGAAAAGCCACATGGTTTCTCCCCGACTCTATGGTTCAAGTCATTATCAATACCGCACATAGTCCAGCACATCTAAGAGAAAAAGCTATGTTAGACAGTATTCAGAACCTTTGGTTCAACAAACACTTACGAGCTGCAGCCAAGCAGAAAGTCCGTACCTGTATGATATGTTGCCAGTTCAATCCAGGTAAAAGTGTCCCGGTGGAACAAGGTGGATTCCAACCTCCTGGCCACCCTTTTGAAGTCCTCCAGATGGATTACATTCAGATGGAGCGATGTCGAGGTTTCAAGTATGTCCTTGTAGTTTTTTGCGCTTTGTCCAGGTGGACAGAAGCATATCCAGTTCCAGATTACACAGCAGCGACCACTGCCAAGCAGTTGGTTCGTGAATTCTTCCCCCGTTATGGACTCCCTAGGGTCGTGTATTCTGATAACGGCCAGCCATTCTCATCTGAGTTAATGAAGCATGTTTCCCTCTTGTTAGGGTACCAGTGGAAGTTCCATTGTGTGCGCCATCCAGAAGCAGCCGGTCTCGTAGAGAGACATAATCAGACCCTGAAAATCCGTATTGTCAAGACATGTAAAGAGAAAGGTGTAGACTGGTAGTTGCCCTGCCAGTTGCTTTATTCTTCATGAGGATGGTTGCACATTCCAGATCAGGTCTGTCCCCTTATGAGGTCGTATTCGGCCGCCCCCCAAACATGTGGGGTACACCTAGACCCCGCAGTATTACAGATGTTTCCAGTAATATGTTGACAGATTACCTAGCTTCCTTGATGTCTGCCCTACACTCTTGTCGTTCACAGGTTGCCGCTGCATTTCCAGATAATACCGAAGTGAAACCGCATGAGGTCATCCCAGGTGACCTAGTACTGGTCAGGAACTTTGATCGTTCAAGTCCGCTGGAGCCTCGCTGGAAGGAGCCGAGACTAGTCCTTCTGACCACCCGCACGGCCGTGAAGTTGGAAGGCCGCAAGGGTTGGGTCCATCTGTCGCATATCAAGAAATTTCATGGAATCCGAAAAAAGACTTTTAATGACCATTCCAAAGACTGTTCCATTTCTAAAGACTGCCTGAAACAAGACTCTAAACCAGACATTAATCTAAATCCCGAACTGAAAGTTCCTCTGTTAGAGAAAACTCCGCAGCAGGAGTATAAATTGAAACTCAGGTCTAGTAAAATAAGTCAGCCAGTTTAATTGTCTAAGTCCCCCTCGGGTGAAACGGTTAGGCAGGTATCTGACATGTATGAGATAGACCCCCATAGTGAGAGAGTTAGTCAAAACTCTATCAGATGTATCGTTTTTCTAAGTTTCTTATTGTTTTTAAGTTTGATGGTTACCTGCACAAGTTATGCATTGCATTTATGTTTTCCAATTTCTCATGTAAATAAGTTTTCTAATGCTACAGTAGAGCACACATTTAGTGATCTGCCTCCTCACGAGTTATCCTATCGTCTTGCTATGCGTAATAACACATTCATTAGAATGTTACATTATTCACACCAGACCAGCAATGCTACTAATTGTTGGGTGTGTGGTCGACTCCCCCCTTTCCAGACACCGAAGGGAGTTCTGCCACTCTTTCCTTATCCGTTTTCACATAATGGTTCGTGTGGAGCATGGTCCACGTTAACGTCATCTTCAAATGATATGTCCCTTCTGAATAGAACATGTTTTCCAGACAAGCAAGGTCTCTCCCATAGAACAGGGTTAGATCTAGAAAATGAAGTTTATAATTTAGGTAATTATTCTTCGAATTTTATGGTCCTGAATGTTCAGTCTGATACTACTCCAGATTTACCTGCTATTTCAGTATTACCAGTTAAAGGCGAATTATGTGTCAGAAAGAATGGTTCCGCACATGTAGGACATAGTGATTGTACTACTACTGTCGAGTATAGTGACAGTGGGAAATCTATTTTCAAAGCCTCACGTCATTCTTATTTTGTTTGTGGTCAGACCGCATATGTTCGTCTGCCCCTCGATTGGGATGGAACATGTTACATTGCCTTCCTACTGCCACCAGTTTTTCTAGCCCCATCTGATTATCACAGAAACACACATCTAGTACACGTCAGACCTAGAAGGGAGGTCGAGTCCCCAATTGTCGATCAAACTGAAACTGCTCTAGAACAATATCAAGATTTCAATAAAGGTTTTTTCTTCTTTATAGGACCTATCCAGAATAGTAAGTTAATACGTAGACTAACCAGAACCCTTGAAGCAGTAGTGAATGAGACTACTTCTGCTCTAGGTAACTTAACCGAAGAGCAATCTGCTATGAGATTTGTCGTGCTCCAAAATCGTCTCGTTCTTGACGTCATACTGGCCGATAGAGGAGGAGCATGTAGAGTCATCGGATCTAGTTGCTGCATTTTCATTCCTAATAACGCGCCGTCTGTTTATTCAGCTATAACCAGACTTCATAAAATTGCCCATCAGTAACACCAGAATCCAGGCACCTGGACATGGTCCGGTTGGCTCTGGAGTATTATATCTGCCTGGGGATGGAAAGTATTGTCATTCCTAGGTATTGCAGTAATGATCATTTTCAGTTGCTGCCTCTGTATACAATGTGGCCCTGCGATTTGCGGCATTTGTGCTACCTCTTGTATTCCTAGTCCTAAGTCCCGTTCCAAGACAATTCGAGACGAGCAAATGATGCTGTATGAAATGATAGATGGTATCATGAATATAGATGTTTCCTGATGGAAACGTAGGGCACAAGGAGGGAATGTGGAAAAGTAAATTTTGCCATGTCATATGTGCCTACGTGTTCCCCATGTTACGTTATATGTGCATGATCGATATGCATGTATTCCCTTCTGATCGATTAAAGACGCAATTACAGTTGTGTCCATCTCTAGTATGCCAGTTTCCAGTTATCGTGAATACAACGAATATCAGGCCTATGTAAAGCTACGTTGCCACGTTTTTCAGTGTGCACGTTAATTCATTGAATTGTCCCCGTTTCTAGGCCTCAAAAGGGCCCGGACTCAGATTCAGCTCCTGTCTCCTGAACCCTCCTCGAGGAGCGATACAGCCCCCACCTGTATCCCTGACCTTTAGCTTACTTTCATGCCTCGCAGTGCCCGGCTCGGCCTGGCTCTGCCTCCGAGTCTGCCAAGAGTATGTTATGATTCTAGTTATCAGTCCAGCCCTCCTTCTCTGCATTCCTAAGCTACTGAATCACATCAATAGTTTCCGTCATGGTCTAGCCTTTATGTCTCCATGTAAGAGAAATACTGTATTCATATTCATAGAATATTCCTCGCACATGCAATACATTTAGAATAATGCATGCACCAGTCTTAGTGTCTGTTAGCCTTTACCCTGATAACTTTTGGATTCTATCAACATGTTCTCTAAACACGAGATACTAGATAGGCTTTAGGTACATGTCGCTCTGACCCTCCAGACTTTCGTCTCCTCTTCTAGCGCAGAAGTCATAGCCCCCAGTTTTCCCTAGTAACACGTCATTGTCAGTTTGCGCGCACCACTAGGTTAGAGGTCCCAGCTGCTCAGGTAGCCCCCTCCATGTTTCCGCCCCTTTTATGACATATTCTGTTACGTTTGCATCACATGTCTATGTATACGCCCTGTACACGCCTTCTTGTTACATCATTTCTGCCCTTATCTTTCGCGACTGCTACAAACTCCGCCTACTGCTACGCCTACTGTATTGAATACAATGTATTTGTTTAACTATAAATATTGTGCACTGTTATTAAAGTTTGCTAGCCATTCCCAGATCCTGCCCCGGCAGCTGCCGGGCCCTGCCATCCTATTCCCGTACAGGCTGTCCTGTTCCTGTCCTTTATGCTTGATTAAAGCCTGTCAACTCCAGCTACCTCGAATCTTGACTCTTATTTATTGAGCTACCTGTTTATTGATTATAGTCAAAAATAGATCCGGTAATTAATTATTTATTTACCACAGTACTTGGACCTCTCCTGTGATACAAGCCGTCCAAAAGACATCTCACCCACTGTAATCGCTGTTACAATGGAATTAAGAACTGCTTTTTAATATATGGCCAGCTCTGCTTGAGCAGTTAGGGTAAGGGTCTCTGGGTAGGTTGCAGAAGACATTGATAAAGACTATGTGTACACTATGAGTTTTGCATGAGTGGATTAGGGGGAGGGTGGAATGCGTCTGTTGTGTGTTAATCTAAGGGGACAGAATTTTGTATCTAGTGTGTGTCAATGCAACCCAAGATGGAAAGAGCCTTCCAAACAAAGAGGTAGTTTAGGAGTATATTAAAGTCCTTTGAAGCTGTCCAGGTTCCCCTGAATGGAAGGAGGGAGACAGGTGCCACTTTGAAGTGCAGGGACAGTCCCTGACCACTTCCAGCGTTATTCTCCTCCAGAAGAGTTGCTGTGGACAGGTTTGTGTAGTAGCAGTGGAGGAAGGCCACTCCGTCTTTTGTGTCTCAGATTCCACCAAGGCACAGCCACTTCCACACCCACTTACTGCCAGGTTTGAGCAAACAAACTCTTTGGCCTGACCATTCTGGGCAAATAAATACTTTTACATTTAGGGGTCTCTAGTTGGTAGAGGTAGGTACCTTTGAACAAATAGGGACACTTGCGTCTAGTCTGGGAAAGAGGGGGTACACTCCTAAAATAACCCCTGCTCACCCCATTGGTAGCTGGGCACGAGCAGACAGGCTCATCTCAGAGGCAGTGTGTAAAGCATTTGTGAGCACACACAGTAACCCAGTGACAACACTACAGATGGACACCACACAAGTTGTAGTATAAAAAAGGCATATTTATATAAACTTAACACAAGACCACAAACAACAACAATCCACAATACTGTACTTTAAAAATTGTAGAATTAGCTTAGTTCTTTTAAGATGTAAAATGCGACAAAGAGTTCAATGTACCTTTGGAATGTCTAACGCTATACAACGAAAGTGTTGCAGGGAAGGTAATGCATCGGTTCCTTACACGCAAGAACGGTGATGCGTTGGGTCCCTATTGATGTTCAGGGGAAGCGCCAGTTCTTCTTTGCAAGGAGAGGTGATGCGTCAGTTTCTTACTGCGCTTTCGTGGCGATGTGGCCTGCAACGCCATGATGCGATGAAGATCCAGTGCAATGAAACAGAGATGGCGTCTTCTCTTAGATGCTCAACGATTCTTCTGAGCAGCGACAGGCCCTGCGACACGCTTCCCAGTGATGCGGTGGCCTCTGATGAGACGTCGATCCTCTTCTCCGGCGACGCAAGGCGCTTCGGCAACGATGCAACAGTTTGCAGTGGCGACGCGCTTTCCCAGCGATGTGACGACAGCAGCTGCGGCACACTCCTCTGATGAGATAAGATGGCGACGTCAATCCTCTTCTCCGGCGATGCAAGGAGCTTTCGCGTTGTGAAGCGACTGCAGCAGTTCTGAGACACGCTTCTCCTTCGTGAGTCGCGCTTCCTGCTCCTTGCGACACGCAGTCCCTCAGAAACCCCAACACAACTGCAGGCAGTTCCAAAGAACTCCTGGGGAGCTGGTGGGTGAAGTCTGTTGCCCCCCGAGACTTCAGCAGGAGGCAAGCTCTTTCTCAAGCCCTTGGAGATCCTTCAAGTTGATGAAAGTACACACACAGTTCCTCTCTCCTTTCTTTGGCAGTCATGCAACCACTGCAGGCCAATCCCCCAAGCAGCACTTCAGCTTAGGGATAGTCTCTCCTCAGTCTCTCTGGTTATTCTCCTCAGCAAAGGTTTCTTCTTGTTTCCCCAAACGTGATCTAAAGTTCTGGGGTCTGGGTCCCACTTTTATACACAGTTTCTCTTTGTTCTCTGAAGGCAGAGAGGCCTTTGCCTAGTCCAAACCATTTTGGTCAGTCCTCGAGCACTCTGTTTACATGGCTCCTTTCCTTTCACAATGCAGGGCAGGGACATCAGACGCACCACAGGAGGTAGAGCCAGCATTGTGGAGGGAAGGCATAGCCCTATTCAGGTCCCAGGTGCAACTCCTCCATCCGCATGCAGTTCTCTCTATTCAGCCCTGTGCGGACTCACCCAGTCTCCTGGAATCCCCCAGCCCCTGTCACTCAAACTCCAGACAAGGAATACACAACCTAGCAGAGGCAGGCTTGGATGGTTAGACAAGATAATACCTACTTTCTAAAAGTGGTATTTTCAAACACAGAATGTTTAAACCAACTTCACTAAAAGATGCATTTTATCATTCATGCATATTAAACTCACATTTCTACCTAGTTTCCTGAGTCAGTAGGATTATAAGATGTTATATTCAAACTGCCCATTCTGGCCTATGGGGGAACAGGTAGCCTTGCAATAGTGAAAAAACGAAAATGGCTGTAATTCACTATTAGGACGTGCCACACACATCAGGGCTTGTCCTACCTTTTACCTACAATGCACCCTGCCCTTATGGCCTACCATAGCGGTGACTAATATGCAGAAAAGGGAAGGTTTAGGGATTGGCAAGTGGGTGCACTTGTCCAGTCAACATGGCAGTACCAGACTGCACACCGGCTCCGCAATGGCAGACCGGAGACCCACATTTACAGGCGGATTCTGTGGGTGGCAAAACCAGTGCTGCAAGCCCACCAGCAGCATTTGGTTTACAAGCCCTGGGCACACTCAGTGCACTGTACTAGGTTCTGACAAGTAAACCAAACCAACCAATCATGGAATCACTAGTCCATACATCAATTTATAATAGGGAGTGCATATGCACTTTAGCACTGATCAGCAGTGAAAAAGTGCCAAGAGTCATAAAACCAACACAAACAGGTCAGACAAAATACAGGAGGAAGGCAAAAAGTTCAGGGATGACCCTGCAAAAAGGGCCAAGTCCAACAAATACATTATCAGGAAATGCTTGAAACTCGCACCAGAGATGGATCTCTGGAGCCCACATCTAGGTCTGTACAATTTGGATGAATATTGTCTAGAAACCCGGATCAGTGCCAGGATTCTCTTTAACCACCGTCAGGAGCATAAAGCATGTCTGGTGTGCAATACTGCAGCCTCAGAGCCAGGACACCCGATTGCAGACTTCCTGGGTGGGAGCCCTACAAGGAGAGCTGTAGACTGCGTAAAGGCAGTAACTACCTGCTGGACATAGGGGGTTCGTGGACTGCATTCATACAGAAAGCCACTTTGTGTAGGCATCCATCAGCACAGCTGCCTGGGAATAAGGTGCTGTTCAAGGCACTTGGCTCCTAACCTTGATGGAGCTGCTGCATCTACCTTGAGGGTACAGTCTAACTAGACGAGGTACAAGAAGAGTGCTCTGCAAAAGGGTGGAACGAGCAGAAAGGGTACGTGAGGAGTGCATCTGCAAGAGGAGATACAAGCAGATGTTGTATGAGAAGAGCACCCTGCATGAGGAGGTACAAGTAGACTGGGTATGATAAGAGTGCTCTGTAAGAGGAGGTACGAGCAGAAGGGGTACGAGAGGAGTGTCCTGCATGAGGAAGTACGTGCAGATTGGGTACGAGAGGAATACCTTCATGAGGAGGTACAAGCAGAAGTGGTACAAGAAGAGCACCATGCAGGAGGAGGTACGAGCAGAAGGCGTATTAGGAGAGAAATTAGTTTCTTGCTAATTTCCTGACAGAGACCAGAGATCCTGCACAAGTCACTCAGAGTTGAGGCAAAAAGGCAGGTGAATGCTCGAAACCAGCCCATGTCAGGGAGAGGTTCCCTAAAAATGTGTATCCTTGAAGGGAAAAGGCAGCTGCCCAGGAGGAGCAGGCACCATTGTAAAACCATCCTTATGGCTGTAACGTATGTTAAGGCACTGCAGGAAGGTGACCAATGTGTGGAGGGTCAAAAAGGGTTTCCAGGCAATTGTATAAACAAAGAGAGTTGCTGAGGGAACAGGACTACCGTAACAAAGTATCTGGCATCGGGCTACAGTTTTGTTGTATTGTGTACTGCCATGTACCCATGTCTGAGTGTCCAACTGCATGTGAAACTGGTATCCTGGCATTTTGTGTGCTCATAAGGATAGGCCTTTCCATGACAATCTGAGGTTAGTTATAGAAAGAGGTGGTGGTACCGTTCTGAGATTTCGGATTCATTCAGCTTCAAAAGTAACTTTTTCTATGTCTGAGAAGATTACAGTCTCTTGACCGCACTCACTGGGAGGGCTGAATGGGGGTGGAGGCAAAGGGGGCCGAGTGTACACATATACATGTATCTTTGTCCAGTGGCAAACAAAGTCTTCTGAACCTCAGTACTTGGACCAGTGGGATCCAATTTGGATGGTGCCTGGTTTAGCATAGCACAAGGTGGAGGGTGGGTAAAGCTTCCTCAGGCAGTGGTTTCTGTGGCTGGAGGGTGGAGACCCAGATACTTTCACGAAGGAGGATGCAGACAGGGCTACCTTTAAAAATTCAATGAGGTTCTGGTTAGCAAACGACGCCAGATTTGTTATCCCAGTGTTGGGAGGACCAGCAGTTTGTTCATCAACATGAGGAAGTTTCAAGACAGGGTTTGCCCTTTTGCATGTCAATTGCTACTTCAGGAAGGCCGATGACCGCCAAGTGCAGTGATCCACCCTTCATTGTGTCTTTGTTTTGGACACTATGGCTTGGAATCAGCATCATTGCTACCTTCTGTGAGATAATCACCTTGCAAACAAGCTGTGTCTGCCAAATATCCAGAAAATGACATTCGAAAGGGACCCACTGGAAAGACAGTTACAAAACCTTAAATAAGGGATCCACGTCCCCCGTCTGGAATATTGAAGAGACACCCAAACCACCCCACTTTGTTCAAATCTCAAGTTCCTCTTGGGGAGTCCTTCTCAGGAGTGCTCCGCAGAGTACAGAAAGAGCTGCTCTGTGGCCAGAGCGGTTTGAATAATAGCCTTTCTCCCCTAAGGAAGGGAGCATTGCCTGCTGGAGAAGAGGAGGGTCTGTCTAGTACCTAGAAGCCGTTCTGTACAATCAGAAAGGAAATGAGAGCGCCCGGCCCTGCAGGAGGAGGGATTGTTCAGGAGGAGAAGCCCAGTGTGTTTCTGGGGTGAGGAACACTCAATAGAAAATGACTGTCAGCGGAGGCAAAGCCAGGACTGACCAATGTTGTGATGGTCTCCTGATCCCCCCCTAGCAGTTCTCCTAGTGAACTGCAAACACATTCAAGTGAGAGCTACATCATGTCATCTGGCATCCCTGCCATGTGCTTGAGATACTGGTGCTGGCAATCCCCGTTGGGACTTTTATAGAATAGGAGCCGTTGTCATTGCTGATTAGGACACCATGACATGGATAAGAGGCAACAACTGCTTCACTTTGCTCCTATGCCACTGCGTGTATCACCCGCCCGAGGCAGCCTCTGGAAGCCACGTTGGGCTGGACGCCAGCGGCGTGAGACCTGTTGCAACAATGATCCCTGCTATTGGTCCATGTCCCAAGTGAAGTTGCTACCACGGTACTGTACCATGGACACAGCTGTTAGAGAAACAGGCTTGCAGAGTGCATCTCCCAGTGCAACACGAGCCTCATTTCCACTAGGCAGGCATAGCTTGAAGAACCGAGAGACTGAATGCACAGTATCTGAACTGGGCAAATGGTGAATTTTCAAGCAAATTTGAGAATGCACGAAGGTGAATAAAGCAATTGCAAAAGTGTAGTTATGACATCAATAAAGAGATTTCAAATGATGACATATGTAGCTGCTTATTCACTATAACCAGGTGCTGACAGACCGTGAGATCCATCACTTCTTCATTTCATGCAGAGAAGAGGCGCCTTACAGCAGAGCAGCTCTACTCACCCGCCCTTCTCAGAAGGGACAGTGCACCTTTCTCTGCCCTACATTGTGCACAACTAACTGTAAATGCACATTTCAAGCAGGTTAGAGGTGACATGTTTCTTGTTCAAAAGTCATCAGCACCTGGGCAACAGTCCAAGCGTTTGTCTGGTCTGTGCAGGTGCCCCCCTTGAGATCAAAAACACACACAGACACACACACACACACACACACACACACACACACACACATTGACTGAGAAAATACACAAAAGGAAAGTGTAATGTGGCTAAGATCGCAATCATGATGAAGTGGGGTAGCGGGAATAGGAACCCGAGCCTTAGGGGTCTGAGGCCAACATTCTAGACCACACATGAAATCCTCTATGAATGCTGGAGCTGGCCGTTGGTCCTGTCCACATGCCTTCCTCACAGGGAGCTCTGGTCACGTGCTTGAGGACAGGGTAGGCCCCAAAGAAAGTTTCCCTTGAGCTCTGCCAAGATCAACAACAAAGGGTATCTCAGGGAAAAATGCCCCTCAAACTGGCAGTGTCATCACAGGGATGTGGAATTCCTATAGCCTGAAGTCACAAAACCTTTGGCTGCCAGTTTACAGTGCAAAACCAAAAGGGGATGATGGACGGAGTGTTGAACATTGCAAGCACTCACACCCAGTCAACTGATCTGGGGTTAATCCATCATCATTCTTTAGCTCACTCCGCCACCCCAGTTCAGACATGGCCATATGCAAATCAGTCTGACCTTGTGCCTCATGGGAACAGTCCAGCACGAACTGCCAAGCCATGTCTTCCCTGACCTGAAAAAAGGATCCTGGGACCGGTTTCTGGCTATTCAGCAGTCATCAGACAGGCCAGCTTGAATCCAGTGGCAAAGTGAGCAAGGGACCCACGTCTGGGCATACCCTGCCAACTTAGAGCGAACAAAGCAAATCAAAAGGGGATGATGAATGGAGTGTTGAACATTGCAAGCACTCGCCCCCAGTCAACGGATCTGGGTTTAATCCATGCCAGTTTACAGTTTCACATTATGGATCAGAGAGAGGCATTGCCAGCAGTTAAGGTAATATTTGTGTCCATGTGTTAATGCTGGTCACACTTGTATTGATGGTTCATTAATGCAAAACCTTTATTATTAGGGTGAGGACTCCAAGTAAATGTTGTGAGCTCAGACTGCACTACTGACAGTGGTTCCAGTATACAAATGTGTACACACATTTTCAATGTTCATCAATGAGGCTATGTATAATGCTCCCAGAATGCTCAGATTAGACGAAAATATTTGTAGAAGCTTGAAACCAAGATTGATGATTCTTTGTTTTCAAAATAAAATGTTCACGAAAAAATGCAAAAACATTTCGCTAAAGTACTGTAAAATTTTAGGTACCATTTCTTTGCAGCATCTTTGCTACCATTTCCCAAAAATGTTCATAATGGAAAATCAGTGTAACCAGTTTTAATAAGATTATGGGAAGCATTAAAAAATAAACAATCATTGGTAAAGCCAGTAGGTCTGAAATTGCTGGTCAGCCTTTTGGTTTTGTCAAAACATGACTTTTTATGGCATGATTTTTGTAAAACCTTATTGGTGTGGGAGCTGTCGGGTCCGCGCCATTATAATTAACATTGGCAAAAGCAAAAATTGTTTTAGCACCAAAAAAAACAGGTATTGCTACAGTAGTTCCTGGCAATGAACAAAACAACTGTTTGTCGAAATGCTCCTAGTGAATGAACAGAATGCGGTCACTCTCAGTGAAGTGAGCCGCTAGGCAGAGAGTGAGAGACAGAATTTTAATAAACACCAAAAGGTAATAGTTCACGCCAGACCTAATTAGGTGCCCAATTATTAAATAAAGTCTCAAAAGTGCATCCATGTCCTTGCATTTAGTGCAGATATATGGCGTTCATGAATTCAAAAGACTTTACATAAGTAGGTCAAGAAATAGTACTCCTAGGAAATATTTGTGAACTGCAGTTTAGCATGAGCAAATATGCAGGTGTAGATTTGCTCATGCGAAAATCGGAGTGTTTGCAAGTTCACTTTCACTCCAACCACTCTTTCTAAGTCCTGGAAGACGTTTTAGGTCTGCCATTGTTGGGATTAAATTTCCAAACCTTCTCAGTATGGGAAAAGATTAGAAAAGAGTTGGTGAAAACCCCTAAAACATTCGAGTTAGTAGGTTAGCACAGACTCAAAAGGGCATTCCAACCCTACTTAGCCCCAGTATGTAGATCTGTGGAAATGTCGCAACATGAGGGAATTGCTAGTATTTGATCCCCACTATGGAAGGAGCTCTGGCATATTCAGAGAGTCTATTTCAGAGCTCTTCTATAATGAGATTGCCGCTATATTTTGTCGCCGCGTTACATGGCACAAAAGGGACAGGTGGATTTTGTTACAGGACAAGTAGATTTATGAAGCAACCTGCCCCATGTAAAAAGAAAATGTGTAGACAGCGCCTTCTGGAACTTGAGTATTGGCGCAGAACCGGACATGTGAGATTATGTGAACCACGATACGCATATCGTGCCTTTCAGTTTTCTGTGGTATTTCCTCTGGTTGTGGTCTGCGTATACTATAAAAAGTAGAAGAAATGGTATTCGTTCATTAGAGTGCACAAAGAGAAGAAAGCCAGACTTTAGGGTCTCTGCTCAGGAACTTAGCAGCATACATTCAGACGTATGGGCGACAACTGCCCTCTGTACGACGACACAGACCCAATCACTGATGCAAGCAGCACCTTATTGTGAGAGTGCCTGGATCAGGGGCTTGTCCAGCACCGCAAACGGCTATGTGCCTACTGCCCGAGCCATGGTGGCCTTGCAAAAGCACCAGCCTGTCTCAGAATATCCAGGCATTCCCCTATATTCCGATCCACGTCTGGGCCCTATAACACAGAGAGCAAGAAAGTCTACAGACCCAGTAACTTCATCCCAGTCACTGATTGGGCAGCTGTAATAACATGCATGAGACCATTAAGATATGCAGCACCACCCGCTTCTGTATGTAGCAATAGGTAGCGCATAGAGCTGAGCACCCAGGCACATAGATTCTAGGGTAATCACATGGGACACTTTTAAATAATTTGCTCAGAAGCTGCTGTTTGTCCCATTGGAATGTATTGTGTGCCGGCCCCTTCACCTCCTGTCTCACCTTCACAATGCCTGCTACTCCTGTTCATTGTTTTCCCACTCAGTAAGTGTCAGCACAAGGGGTGGGGGTGGCAGGAGGAACGGTGGTGCCCTGAGCTGCTGGATGATCCGCGGGAGCCTATGCCAGGAGGCCTGCACTGTTCTGAGGGCCCCACCTTGGAGAGTTAAGTCACTCTCACAGCACATTCCATCCCCCCTACCTTGGCTTGGGCTGCGCTCTCCCCATCTCTCAGACACGCCTAGAGTGGACAGGGGGAGTGGGCAGCAGGGAGAGGAAACCCAATTGTTGCATTTTCAGCCTGGGCTGCGATGGAAGGCACGACTCAGTGATGGAGCAGGGATAACAAAATATTTTTTGTACCCCTTGAAAATTAATGACCCCATAATTTTTAAGATACTGATTGAAATGCATACATTAATCAACAAATGCACCTTTCGTAAACAGAACACATGGGCAACATGCTAAAATTGCAAATTCTAATTCATTTACAAATGTGAAATAAATTAACGTTAGAAATATGGCTTGCGTAGTAAATTGCATGATAAATTGCATGATTTATGTTGCATAGAAAATTATATTGTGGCAAAGAACGCAGATGATAAGTAAAATGGCTTTAAATGTCGCTTCTGCTAGGTAATACCCAATACAGGTTTTAGAATGTGGGGTGGTAAACAGAAGGCCTTATTTTCTATTTCTAATTTGTTGTGTTATTTCGTTCTCATATTAGTTCTATTCGGGCCTGGTAGGCCGCGCCTGGAAAATGGTGGTCGAAAACGAATGAAGTTGCTGAATGGCTCTGCGCATGCGCAGAGAGGAGACTTCAGTCATGTGAATGCGGCCTGTGCTTGGAGTGAGATGTCAAGCCCAGCCTGACCTGCAGCAAGAGTCGTGCCAAAAGCTCAGCACGAATGCATAGGAATGATGGTAGAATTGCGATACAGAGGATGAACTAATGTGTGACCCACAGAGTCAATACAAAATATAATAACCAATTGAACTACCTTTTGGACATTGAAGATCATGAGAACTATTGTATGTGTTATTGTTTGCAAACCGGTTCCAGCAAGGAGGGCTATGAGGTGACCATCACCACCCCTCGAAAGGACCAATTAACGTGATTTGTGCCCCCATACATTGCAACTTTTGCGTGTAGAGAGCCAGAGAATGGGGTACAAGAGGGTCTGCCCTTAACCTGTTGCCGTCGCTTCACCTATCCTGATGCTGCGAGAGACTCGGTCATTCTGGACTTTGAATTCTGACTGTGGAAGGAACGAGATTGTTGCGGGAGTTGCTACGGGAGGAGGCCTCGGCGAGGAGGAGGGTTGGACAGTCAGTCAGGCTTAGGAGTCCTATCTGGTGATCTGCGGTTCATCCATCACTCCGGGTGAATTATTCTGGACATCACCCTATGGCCAAGTTTAATGAATATTTTCTATTCTAAAATATTCCTTGAATTCCGAATAATACTCTTAAATGTATTTTGACTAATAAAACTTTACTTTGGATGTATTTATTTAGTTGTCTGTGAGTAAGTAAGTAAGTAAAAATGGATTGTTTTTGATTAATTAAAACCATTACAAATACATTCAGGTAAAACGTTTTGATAAAAGGACTTTTCAATCAATGCTCTGTTAACCCCTTCCATGCGTTGGACGGCCGGTGGCCGTCCTCGACGTCACAGTGGGCGTGTGCTGAGGATGGCCGGGGGCCGTCCGAACCACGCCCACGCCATAAATCACCCGCACCGCGGCGGAATTTTCGCCGCGGTCAAGGGGTTAAAAAGGTTTTTAAGTATCGGTGCACACGTGCGTACGTTAAAAGTACAGAGTGTTCAGAGTCTTTTTGTTGGAGGCCTGTGAGGAATTATACGCTAGTTGTAGTAACAAGCATCTTTTGCTTGGATGCTACTAAAACTAAGAACTTGACAAGCTTCCCATTCAGTTGTGGATCCAGTGGGTTGAAGCATGAGAGTACTGCTTGTCTCCATGTGCGTATGCCTCGTTCGTTAAGTGAGTTTTTAGCAGGTCAACCCTTTCCTTATTAAGCTTAACGCAGGAGCATAGTATGTGTTCAATGTCTTCCTTTCCAGCCCCACATAGCCGGCATGAGTTCCCATAGTTCTTTCTTAGCTATGGTGGAAGATGTGGTGTGGCTGGCAGGATTCCTAGCCGATGCTTTAAAAAGGTTTTAGACTTCCTTGAATACCCTAATTCAAAGTATGCCTGTGATCCACATGATTTATAATTGGATAGAGTCATCCAAGCGTGGCTCCTGTGTGCAAATGCTGCTTTGTCTTCTACAAAGGAGTTTCTGGACAACCTTATTAGTGATGAGTTTAAAGTGCAAATGCGTTGTTTGGATTTCCCATAGGTTGGCCAATCCCGTTATGACGAGCAATTCCTCCAAGTAAGCTTTGGCCGGCGAGGTAGGTGTGCTACACAGTTCCTGCCAGAGCTGGCGATTCGGTGTGTTTGCGGCAAAGTTCTTAATTTTGTGCCAGCGCTTGATGTACGAGCCTCGCCCTGCGAGGAGTTGTTTAGTTAGACCAAGCTCGAGCCGAATCTGTGCTGGCGACGCATAAGGCGGTAAGTTTAACATTACTCTATATGCTTTTGTCAAAATGGTGTCCAGTAATCGAGCACCCCTGCCTCTCAAAACCTCACCGCCATATGTAATTGATGATGCAATTTTTGCTTCTGCTACCCGGAGAAGTGGAGCGAATGTTGGACCGGTCAGTTTTGTTTTAAGTTGTCTTAGCGTGATCGCAACTGCCATTCCCTTCCTTTTAAGTGCTTTGAGCGGATTCATGAAATGACCCCCCTTGTCGATCATAACACCTAGGTATTTATACACCTCACAGTTGGTAAGTGCAATTTTACCTAGTGACCAAGAGAGGGACCGCCTAAGTATGGACAAAGTTTTAGGGTTTTTGCGGGTTATCCCTTCTCTTGTTATGTTTAAAGGTAATGGGTATCCGGTGTTATAGAACATTGTGGCTTGGATCTCCCAGGTTTTAAAGATTTCCTGTTCTTCCCAGATTCTGTTTGCTATTTGGATGGTCCTCCAGGTGGGTTTGGTGGATTCCATTCTTTGTGTTTTATCCATCCTAATAAATTCTATTCAAAGCAGATCTGCAGAGCATATCTTTCAGTGCTTGTATTGAGCTTAGAAGTTGGAGAATGTTCCCTCTGTTCAGGATATCGAAAGGTCCTTTTGATTCATATTCATGAGGTGAAGGTAATGATGGTAGAGTTCCCTGCTTGGTCTGTTGGCTTCGGCCCCAAGTGTTTTTCCATAGAGCCGATTGTAGAGTGCTGAGTTGATACAATAGGGATATCGGAATTAGTGGATCTTGATGCCTGTGGCATGTAGAGCGTCCTGGGCCTCGATCACAGTTTAACGAGAGGCCCAAGTGCCCAGTTGAAACAGTGCTCGCCACAATAGGGGCTCTCTGTGTGGAATGTGTTATCATTTAGTTGGATTTCCTCTCCTGGTGTCTTAACTGGACCATGACTGGGCGTGTGAACTAGCTGTTCGATTTGCCTGGTAGAGGTACAAGGATCAGTGCCCATGTTTAAAGAAGATCCCTGAAATTAGAACACAAGACCTACTCGGAGCTACTACCCCTCTCAGGACCCTGCCCAGCCCTAGATGGCCGTCACCCGACCATCGGAGTCCCGACTGTGACTCATAACATGCCCAGATCAGACACCGAAGGTAACCTTTAACCCTACATCTAACTCACTCTCGGCTGATCTGATCTACCTATCCCCCCTCCCGCATACTCCCTTTCAGAGACTTGATCCCCCTGCGCACAGTACCCCCACTATGGCTCTTGACTCACCAATCCCCCATACCCAATCCCTACCTAAACATCTGAAACCCCATACCCTGAACTCATACCCTATTAACTTCCCCCCACACCTCTCTGCTAAAATGAGACGAAACTTCAAACAGAAACGAATCCGACAACACAGAGAAATACTATTTACAGACATCTACTACTCCTCTTCCAAAGGTCTGATTAAGATTGAGCTAATTTTACTCACAGAGAGACCAGAAGACTGGATCTCCACACTCAGAACGCAACTTTACATCGCCAAAACCACATCCACACCACACTACACAGCTGCAAATTAACATACCTGCTCCCTAATCGCTCTTCTAGAAGAGGGATCACATCCGTGACCATCTACACTAACGGCACTGTCCTCATTCAGGCAAACAATGAGAACCTTGAAGCTTTCGACTCCCTCTTCCCCTCAATTCAATCCACTCTCCCCCACCTGCCTCGCCCCGCCCCGCCTCAACCCAACTCTCGGCTACAGCTACAGCTAACCTTGAAGCTTTCGACTCCCTCTTCCCCTCACTTCGATCCACTCTCCCCCACCTGCCTCGCTTCAACCCAACTCCTGCCTACAGTTTATCGGCCCCAACAGGAAAATCATTCCACACCACCACATGCCCCCACCGCACAGCTCCCCAGAGTCTCCCCTCAACCGAGTTCTCCTACCAAGCATGCTCCACAGGTCCCTAAGGAAAACACAACCTCATCCCCCTATTGGACCCACCCACCGCAACCTCACGAACGAGCCCCGCTGACAGTGACCCCTAACCTCACTAGTTCCCTCACAGATCTCCGAAACTCAGTCATTTCATGACCCAATCCACCTCCCTCCTAGGATCTCAAAAAGGGGCAACCTGTCCTACACAATAAATAAGAGACAACACTCCTTCAACCCGACATACACCACACAAGGGAATCCCACCACGAGGCCCCCAACCCCTCCCAAGACTCAATGGTGCAACGACTCGAGTCACTTGAAAATCAGATAGACTCGATCTCCCGGGGCCTAATCGAAATCCTCTCCAACCTAGGTAAAGCACACAGATCCCACCAATCTCCTCCCTGGGTATCCCCCACTGCGAACACCAACAGCCACAAGAGCCCCTCCTGGACCTCAGAAACCCCTGAAACTCCGCCTCAGAGACCTCCAAGAAGGGTCACGGAACCCTGGCCACAAAAAGCCACAAGAACCGCAGTCCCTCCCTTAAGGGCTCAGAGTAGCTCAAATACCAATACAAAACCCTTGACCTGAAGACCCACTAGAACAGTAAGAGCCATGTCCGACAACGAAGCAGCCATTCTAGCCTCTTCTTATGACACATCCCCCTTTGACTCCCCTAAATCAAAAATCCAAGTAATCACAGGTCTCCGAAAATACCTTCCCTGCACAAACCCCCCCGAGACCGCCCGTCCTTACCACCATACCTAGGGCGCCCAAAGAAAGGACCGCTAGCAACAAAGAGCTTTTCACCAACTGCTTGATCATCAATTGCAGGTCGGCTTCTTTGCATGCAACTGAACTAGAAGAGGCCATCCTCTCGCATGACACTGACATTGCGTTCTTCATGGAGACCTGGCTCAATGAGCTATCCCCACCATGCTTAGACATGCTTGTACCCCTGGGCTTCTCCCTCATCAACAAAGACAGAAAAGACCAGCGAGGGGGAGGGGTAGCTATCATCCATAAAGACAACATGGTCATCACGGAAATAAATTCATACGACTACAACACATTTGAATGTCTCTCAACCAACATTAAGACCGAAGACAATGGTTCTTTACTTTGTCACCTTCTCGATCATCCTCCAGGTAAAACCTCAGCATTCGGAAAACACTTATCCGACCTGATAGCTCAGGGTGCACTCAGTGATACCAATCTAATTCTTGGCGACCTGAATCTATGGTGGAATGAGACCAATAACCCGCTAATCCAATCGCTATCCAGTCTCCTCTGTGACAACAATTTAATCCAGTGCTGCACAGAGGAGACGCACTACAAAGGAGCCACCTTAGATGCCATCATCGCTCAAAAAACACAATCACTATCAATCACATACTCCTCGTCGACTGCTCAGACCACCAGATGATCTTATTTCATATCAAAAAGATGGAGTCCGCTGCACTCCATGGTAATTATGATAATCTTGACGATAATCAATAAGATTCAATCATTTAGGGTGCTCAGGGTGAACCCCTATCTGTCCGGGAGGGGCAAAGGATCAATATTAGAAGGACCTTACAGGCGTAAGGTGAGAAGCCTGAGCACTCCTGTGTGCTATATAAATGCAAATTACACAGTGGTATTCAAAAGTTCAACGTTTTATTCACTTTGTAGTTTGATAAATGTGATTCATCCTTCTGAATCAAAACGTATTCTTTTAAGTGAAGATGATTCAAGTTAAACGTTGTTTGATTATTCCATAATCACAAAGGTACAATACATTGTAGTAGTGAATATGAACAACATGAGTCAGTATCCCCGATGCATTTCGAGCTGAAGAGCTCTTCTTCAGGGGGTCAAAGAAAAAAGTGGATCACGGACACGGATACCTTTTTTGGTATCCGTGATCCACTTTTTTCTGTTCCCTTAACTTTATTTATTCACCTTTCCCACTCGCATTTCCTCTCGTGATCCCCTACTTCAGTCCAGTTTCTATTTCACATGCCCTTAATATTCCACACATGCGCAAACCTTTCGATACTTCCGCACTTCACGGGCAGCGTTTTCTTCGTGTTTGACGCACTTTGAACCTACGCGCTCACCGCGTTACACTTTTGGTAAGTTACATCTCTTCACAGACCTGATTTGACTTTTTAATAAGGGGGCACTAAAATACTAATGTGCACATTTCGTTGTTTGTTCGTTGACACGCAGTTTTAACCACTCTTTCACTTGAGCGTTTATATCGCATGGCACAATCACCTGCATGCAGTTTACCTATATTTTTCTTCACATTTAACATTTATCGCCATAACCTTTCACAACACCCTTCAATTTCGGTGATCCTCGGGTGTACTTTCAGTCACCAAATAGTCTTTCGCACTATTTTTCTCGCTCTATTTTTAGATCGCATTTTCAAACCCCCCGTTCCTCACTTCCTTTCCAATGTCACTTTTTTATCCGCCATTAGTAGATCCAATCACCATCCCATCCTTATTTATGTTATTACTTTTTCGTCACTCTGGACCGGATTAGTAACCTCGAACTTTCCTCCTTTTTCCTAGAACACATTGACCCCCTGAAGAGCTCTTCAGCTCGAAATACATCAGGGATACTAACTCATGTTGTTCATATTCACTACTACAATGTATTGTACCTTTGTGAATTTGGAATGATTATGGAATAATCAAACCACGTTTAACTTGAATCATCTTCACTTATAAGAATACGTTTTGATTCAGAAGGATGAATCACATTTATCAAACTACAAAGTGAATAAAACTTTGAACTTTTGAATACCACTGTGTAATTTGCATTTATATAGCACACAGGAGTGCTCAGGCTTCTCACCTTACGCCTGTAAGGTCCTTCTTATTTCATATCAACCAACTTACTCTCTCTCAACCACCTCTGCAAGACCCCCCCAAAATGGTTGAGAAACTTCTCAGGTTCCCATGGGAGTCCTCGAAAAACAGATAAGCTCACTTCTCCCCGACACCAATGACCACAACTCCACTAATGACCTCACCAATTGTTACAATGCAAAGCTAGTGGCCATGCTTGACAAAATAGCTCCCCTAAAGCTCAAAAAGAGCAGAGCCATCCCATCCAGATCATGGTTCAACCCCGACCTCAACTCCGAAAGGAGAAAACTAAGCGCCAAAGGAAGAAAGTGAAGAAATAACCCTACCTCCATCCTCCGCGATCAACTCAAATCAGCCATTAGGAAGTAAAATAACCACATCAAAAACTTTAAAAAAAAATAAATAAAAAAAAAAAAAAAATTCCGCTCGGCACTGGACAGTGCCAAAAACAGACCCAAAGAGCTATATAGCATCATCAGACAACAAACCTCCAAGCCCGTGCCCTCCTCTGTACAGGCGTCCAAAGAACTAAAAGACAACTTCGCCAATTTATTCAATGATAAGATCACAAAAATCTTAATCTCAGTGGACGTCAACAACACGCACCTCTCGAAGAGCATCGCGGCGGGGTCGATTGATCTTTCTCCTGGTTCCTCTCCCAATTCCTGGCTTAGTTTCCGTCCCATTCAAGAAACTGAGATAATGACGTTGATCTCCACCTCCAAACCCTCAGCTCATGTCCTAGACCCCATTCTTCCCCTACTGACCAAAAAAAACGAAGCACGCCTTGGCTCCGCTTTGGAGCACGATCATAAACAGCTCCCTGAAAAACGGAGTGGTTCCAGACTGCCTTAAAATGGGTCAAGTCACCCCCCTGTTGAAAAAACCCGGCCTAGATGCGACAGATCTCAACAATTTTAGACCTGTGTCGAACCTCCCCCTTCTCTCAAAAACACTAGAAAGATGCATGCTTCATCGACTAACCCAGCACCTGGACAACATCAACCTCCTGGACCCCCACCAGTCTGGCTTCAGAAGAGGCTGTAGCACAGAAACCGCGTTTCTCAACCTCATCGACAATATCAATGGATCAATAGACTATGACCAATGCTGCCTCATTCTCCTTGACCTCTCAGCAGCATTCAATACTGTTGATCACAAACTCCTCATAAGGGCTCTCCAAGAAAGAGCTGGTCTGGCGAGGTAGTCCTCAAATGGTTTTCCTCCTTTCTTCACAATCGCACATAAAAATCAAAAACTTCACTTCCGACCTCCAGAATGCCAATAAGGGTGTCCCTCAATGCTCGGTGCTTTCACCGCAACTCTTTAACATCTACATGGAACCTCTCTCCAAACTACTCAGAAAAGCAAACATCCGCTTCCATCTCTACGCTGACGATACTCAGATCTATCTGGAAACTAGCTCTCTCAAAGACATACAAAGACTTAATGATGTCCAACACTGGTTGACAAGCAACCACCTGAAACCAAATCCTGATAAGACTGAGACACTCCTCACCTCGAATAAGGAAGATAACCCCCAAATTGCCGAATGGTTAAAGGCAGTCGATGCGCTCAACGGGAATCTCACTCTAGCAGACTGTCATATCTCTAGGCATCACTCTAGACCCAAAACAGAACATGACGAGACACATTAAGAATTCGGCCAAAAGAGCGTTCCTGAACCTCAGACTACTGAACAAAATAAAACCCTACATTTCGCTCAATGATCTCAAACAGGCCACCCAATCTCTGGTACTGTCAAGACTGGACTATGGGAACGCAGTCCTCTCAGGAATTCCAAAATCACCTCTGGCTCCCATCAAAACAACTTTACATGCAGCCGGCCGCCAGAATGATCACTGGTATCAAGAAATTCAACCATATCTCCCCTGCACTCAAGGAACTTAAGTGGCTTCCAGTCGAAATGCGAATTAGCTTCAGAACAGCCTGCCTCACCCATAAAGCCCTTCACACCGGCAAACCTGAGTACCTGGCGAAAAAACTCATAAAATCGGGCCAGTCCAGGAACCTGAGAAGCTTAGACTCCCTCCTACTCATCCCACCTAAAACTAGAAGAAAAAAAAACTGCGATTGATCTTTCTCCGGAAGCGCTCCTAAAATTTGGAACTCCATTCCCCCACACATCAGAACCATTGCCTCCTTTGTAGAATTCAAAAGCCAACTCAAAACCCTGCTCCTCAACCGCTCCCTAGGAAGTGGATAGCGTGGGGCAGATAGCAAACATCGAGCTCTGCTCCAGCTCCAAGACGCCGAAGAACCCTGAAGGCAAAAGTGTCCTCCACTACAATGTGTTGCTCTTTATTGTTGCGCTCCTCTGTTGATAGGTCGCTCTTCTATTTTGTATATGATGATTATCTGTTATGTACCTACTGTAAAAGCGCTCCGATATCCTGAAGTCTGGCCAGCGCTATAGAAAATGTTGTCAATAAATTAAATAAATAAATAATTGTAGCAGCCGAGTTCCACTCCTGGGTTGAACAATGGTGCGGAGTAGTCTTCCTTGCCCCAATTGGTTGCAGTGTTCTGCCATCAATGCTGTCGTCCTGTTTCAATTTGGATTTAGGTGTTCTTTTTCCTTTGGAGTCGGTTCGACTGCTGATTGAAGACTGTGCTGCCCCCAACAGCGGCGTTTCCTCTTTTGTCCTGTTTGCATTGTCCTTGTTTCCCATGGGGTGGGTTTTCCTTCGCTGGTTTGACATTCCCTCAGCTTCGGGGACATGGACTTTTGTTTTTTGTTGTTGCGTTTGCTGCAGTGGTCGTTTTGCTGTGAATATCGGTAACACTTTTGTGAGGCTAGGCAATGGTATTTTATTTCGACCTTTCCTCCTGAGTTGACAAAGTCGTTTGGCGTTCTGCTTTGGTGTTTGCACCTTAGGTAACAGAATGGTCCCAGAATGCGAACTGCCTTCCTGACAAGTTGAAAGACTTATGTCAGGTTTTTTTCCCAATGGTGGTATCCCTTTTCAATGATTCATTGGACACTGCTTCTTTTAAGGTTGCCTTCGGTTTCTCTATAGTTGGGCCCTTTGGCAAGCCATCTTTGAGAGTAGAGACGATTGAGGGGAGTGTTGATAGTTTGTCTATAATGGGTCCACAGCTGCAGATCAGTTTAGCTTCCTGCTGGGCTCGGCTGATTAGGAGGTTTAGTTGGCCTAACTTTTCATCTATTTCCCCCACAAAAAGAGCCAAAGTATCTAGTAGTGACAACTGCAGGTCCATTTTATCTGACTGGTAATGTAGTGCGTCAACAGTCCGTTGCATTGTGTTTAGTAGAATGTCCCATGTGTTCGATACATGTTCCCCCGGTTGAATTAGAGAACCTGAGATCAGAGTGGGAATTTGGGACTTTTTGCGTGGAATTAAGTTGCTGGACACGATTTCTTTGACGTGTCCTTGTGTCGCGATTTGTACTGATACTGGCTGTGGGCGGTGGCTGTTTTTCAGGAGTTTCCTATGCGTAGGATGCTAGTAGGTCCGCCCACTCCTGTGATCCCAGATAAGAGAGGGCGTCCGGCCCGCCTCCCCTAGAAGACGGGGAATCAGATGTGGTTTCGGAGGGCTCTTTGGGAGGACCTGGGAGCCCCATGATTCAGCACCTGATGGAGATTGGGCTGATTTAATGGCCTCCATATGTAATATAGGATCATGGGGGGGGAGGGGGGTTTGTGGGAGTCTGTTTTAGACAGGGCCTTAAAGTGGTGATCAAGTTCTTGTGATTTGTTCAGTTTGTGTCCACTTAAGACCTCCTGCCCTAGGTTTGTGACGTTGCCAGTCTGTTGTAGACTCTTGTAAATTTTGAGCTTCCTTCCATGTTTTAGAATCAGTTAAGACAGGTATGGCATTGCTCGTTCGGGAGGGGACTGGGGTCGGCAACTAGTATGATCCTTGGCTTGCCATTCCGCCTACCCTTCTTGGAGGACAAGTGGGCTATTGTTTTTTTTTGTTTTGTGTTTGCAGGTATTTTCTGGTGAGGGCATAGTGACCACAGGTTGGGCCACTAGAGTTTCCACTGTGACTTGTTCTATAACTGGTATAGACCATGATTATTGTGGTGATTTTTGTGGAAAAAGGGGGAGGAGTGGTCTTGAAGGCCCTGGTTTTGGTCACTGGTGGAAAATATGGATGAAGCTAGATCTTTTAAAAACTGGAATTTTAAAGATTTTTTTTGGTTGGTATAGGTAGGGGCTCCAGCTTCCTAGATTTGGTACTGAGTTATTGGTGGCCTCTGCTTTGTGACCCTCCTCCTCGGCTGTTCCCAGAATTGGTTTTACTTTTACCTTCTACTTAGCCTTACAGATGACAGCCTCTGGCTGGCCCCTTTTTCTGCCAGACCTCATATTTAGAGTATAGAGTGTATTTAAAGTCCTCCAAGTCCACAAGCGGCTCTACTTTACATATCTGCTCAAAGAATTTAGATTAAAATGTGTGTTAACTCTAAAATGAGTCTGTGGTTATTTTGAAATAAAGTGGATTTATATATGTTAAAAGTTTAGTTGCGATTAAGCTGGACTTAAATCGCCATCAACTGATTCTACTAGTTGGTCCATCATCCAAATGGCAGTGTACTTTGATGCTTAAACTGATGGAATCTTATGTTAATGTGTAAAATGTTAAGGTGGTAATAGCCGTTAATATAACAAAGTACTCTGTCCGTCCAGCAGCTTGTTTTCCTTAGCTTTAAATCCAGGGTAAGGAGAGTGAGTATAAGTGTACGGTGTTATGGGCCCCACCGACGTAGTAAAGTATGATTGAGGCTGTGTAGACGTTCTCCTGGATTAGTGTTAAGGAAAATTTTATTTTAGCCACGCTGGATCATCAGTCAGCGACTCACACACACAGGTACACATAGTGCTTCACATTGAGTAGTACTCACCAGGCCACAGCCTCAAAGAAGTTTCACCATGACACACACAAGCAATACGAGAGTGATATTCACCGTCTGGACGATCCCTCGTGACTATGCCTCCACCTGGTGAGGCGTGATTGGAGGTTGTGACCAGCTCAGCCCAGCCTCAGGTCCCACCCGTGACTCCTGAGCCAAAGTAGACACAGCTCACTTGCTCTGAAACTGCATGAGAGAGCATCATGCGGATTGGCTCGGTCAGGCGCTGCCACCGCTCCTTAGGAGATATGGAGGATGTGCCTGTAATCTCCCGGGGTCCTACATTGCACAGGTAGGCAAGGGTTCAAGTGCGCATGTTGGGATGGTGTGAGCAAGGCACACGTCCAACCTGACATGCGCACTTCACCCCAAGAAGGTCGGCAGCTGAACCGGTCTGTCACAAGCTTCCCACCCACGTCCGCCTGTCAGGCTGTAAAGGCAAACTTTGCCGGGCAATGCCGCATGCACTGCCGCAAGACCATCAATATGCTTCTCATTAGGTTATTTATTTTTATCTTGTTTTTATCATGTTTTGCTCCTTGGTCTCCACATATTACTGTCACTAGAATTGCTTGGTTTGTTGCAACCTCCTGAACATAAGAAAATACACAAATAAAAAACATAACTAGTCTTTATATGGAGATGGGTGGAGACCCTGGAATCTAGTCTTCAACCAGGTTATTGCATCACCATCACCAAAGCTCTCCACTAGAC
This sequence comes from Lissotriton helveticus, assembly GCF_964261635.1. Taxonomy (NCBI): domain Eukaryota; kingdom Metazoa; phylum Chordata; class Amphibia; order Caudata; family Salamandridae; genus Lissotriton; species Lissotriton helveticus. The sequence continues at coordinate 99,684,961 of NC_136065.1, read as the reverse complement.
AGGAACATCTGTAGGCGATGATCCAACAACGGACTTGGCGTTCCAAAGCCCGGGATGAACCACTGGAAGAGTGTGTGAGAGTATGAGTGTGTGCAAGTATGAGTGAGTGTTATTGCTGGGTCCAAGGGTGAAATAACCCATATACCATGGAAAGTGAATGTAACAATGGGTTATAGACATTTAAGTGATACTGTAGAAAGTCACATTAAATTCCCCCGTCTGTATATTGTACTCACAAATAAAAAGGGGGCAGTGTAAATAATCCACCCCCCCCCACATCTATGTTTTGGGCGACTGTCCTAGGGCATGGGGTTACTGTGCATTGAACATGTCAGGAGATCTTGTGCATTACCCTTACGCATTCAACCCTGCACGCAAAGTATGAATCTCTCTTCTCAGCCTTGAATTTATCAAACTGTGTCTCACCTTCAGGAGTTCCCACGCTGGCTCCTCACACTTTTTTTCTATCTCTGTTATCAGGGCCTTGAGAGAAGTGATTTGATTGGACAGTTTGGTGATATTTGCATTTTCTACTATGGTTATATTCTTCTCCATTTCCTCCAGTCTCCTGTGTAGTGTTTGCTCGTTCTCTTTTAGAAGCTGCCGCAGTTTTTCTAACTCCGATTCAATTTTCTGCTTCTCAGTTCTTAACTTCTCCTGTCAGAAGCAAAGTAATGTTGGTTAGATATTAAGAAGCTTCCTACAGGCCCTGCCATCTTTGGTTGGGAGTGTTGAGGGGGAGGGCTAAGGTTCTTTCAAACTTCAGGACACAAACATGCTTTTCCTCATTTCTAAACAGCAGTCTCTCCAAGTACCTTCCCTTCTATCTTCTTATTGTTCTTGTCACACTCTTTCCATCTCCCCACAGACACCTCATGAACCTCAGAGAGGTCAGAATTTATAAAGCTGCAGGGAAATTCTATCCATGGGGAGGGTGCAAGGGAGAGAACCCACCGCAGGCAGAGACATTAAAAAACCCTGAGACAGGCTGAGCGGAGAGACTGGCTGAAGACAAGTGTGACAGACACGCGAACATGTAAATGAGGTGGAGCCAGGAATATTGGGATGGGAAACCGGAAATGTGGGAATGTGTGGAATAACCCCATGTTGCCGGGACAATGGATGTGCAGAAGACATGGTGATATTAACCTACTATGTCCCTCATTTAGAGTGATGAGGTGGGTAATTTCACACTTAAAATGATACCAGTATCAAGGATTCGGCTGTGCAATTGAGAATTACCAGATATATCAAAGTTACCGCACCAGTTTCTGCAGGTAGATCACAATTTCCTGTAGATGATGGGCGAGGAGGTTGGTTAGACATCTCATCCTATCCTAGGATAGGAGGATGTGAGTTTTCAGGTGAGGTGCATTCACCTCAGCAGAAATAGGAGGGTTTCAGCACTGGAGAGAGGTATGTCTCTCTGCCGTCACCAGTAAATACTGTGGAGTAAGATAGGTCTTCACTCCTGGTAGAGGCTTATGTCCTCTATCTGTCCCGAGCATACAGGTGGAGGATTGTGCTCCTCTGATGCGTCACTATTATACAGGGATTGTCCTCTTGTGCTGTGTCACTAATGTACTGGAAGAGGGTTGCACTCCTGTTCTGTGTCACTAGTAAACAGGTAGAGGGTTGTGCTCTTGTGGTGTGTCACTAATATATAATTCAGACTAAAGCATATACATCCCCAAACACACATGCACACAAACGTGCACATGTATTGGCAGATTATGTGGCTCAAAATACATACACAGACACACACAAACTCACCATGCTCACGAAAATACACAACCATAGAGATGCACAGGCATGCATGCACTCCCACAGATTACTCCAGAACCATCCATACATAAAAGCATACTTTACCACTTAAGTATGAACATGTACACACAGACTGGTATATACTCCCTGCCAGATAATGCCACACATGTACATACATATAATAATGCACACTATTTAAATATGTAAGTATTACGTTCCAGTGAGTATAGTAATTTATATTTGTGTTTAGCTACAATGTCCAACAGCAGTGATTTCGGTTACCTAGTGTGTATCATGACCCAGTCTGTAGAGCGTCTTATCAGCTTTTGTGTGTATTAAACTTTAAAAAGGTACACACAAAGACACCGGCAAATATAAATACAGAGACAGAACTGACAGCAGCCAATCACTGCAGCCACTCACCCTCATGGCTTTATATTGTTCCTCCTCCTTGACTTTAGACTCCAGCATATTTTCCTCCTCTTTCTTCAGAAGGCGCTGCCACTCTTGAAGTTTTACCTGCAGAGATGGGAGCGCAAGAATTAAGAGTAGATCCGTAGAGTGCGGTCTTCCTTACAAAACAAAATCATTACAGTACCAAGCATACCTGCTCAGACTGCAAGTACCACCCACACATATAAACACTGTATACATCAGTTGAACGTATCCAGACTGTAAGAACCAGCCCCAAGTATCACAGTCAAGGACAGACCAGGGGCATCACCTCTTTGTATCTTTTTGGATCTGAAGGACCCAGGGTCAGAATTCCTGCTCGAGGTAAACTAGCTACATCACTGGCACTTGCATCTACTTGATAAAGACATTAGTATTTTATGCCAAACCCCATACTTTGTCCTCTTGACATTTATCAAGCACTAAGTGAAAGCATCTGTCACCACCTAGCCTGGGCGGGAGATCGGCCCAGAATAAACTGGGAAACACTCACTTTGCCGCATGACGAGGGGGATTAGAAGCACCAGACTTGGAGCTGTACTACTACTGTGCACAGACACAGCACACGCCACTGGAGACACCACCTGCCATATATGGCCCACTTAGCAATAGAGAGAGACACAACACAACCCATACCGTTGAGTGGCCTAACAGAGGGGACCTCGACGGGCCATACTGAATTAAACTCAGCCAAGAGTGCACAACTCGCCTGGGAGGACATCAGAATATGTTCAGCCTGCCCTGAGCTATATGGCCTGGAACAACCTCTGACCCAAACACCCACTTTACTCACTCACGGCTGCCCCTCAACAGAATAAGAGGGTGGAGGAAACGAAGAAAGATTTATTCCACATTGGCGCCTTTATATACTTGGCCACAGTCGGCAGGCAGACAACCTACACTGGCTGATATACACTATACAGGATTGTCCCAACAGCTAACGCTAAATGGGAAACAGCCCTGGACCGCACATTTACTGAGTACCAATGGCTCTATTGCCGCAAACAAATGAGCATATTTCCTCCATATGGTCGACTAAGACTCCTCCTCTTCAATTTTTTGTATGAAGCTTACAGCACCCCATGTAAACAAGCCAAATATGGTGCAGCATCTTCAACCAACTGTGTGCGCTACTCGGTTTCCTCCACCTTACCTGGCACTGTTCCTAAATTGCAGCATACTGGGTGCAGATCTTTGAGCGTGTGTCTGCAATGACAGACATACAAGTAACCCTAACCCCAAAAATTGACTTTTTAGGACACACCAGGTGATGATTACCTGCAATAATCAGATTTGTCTCTCTAGCACTGCTGCTAGCGAAACCCAGTGCACCTCCCCAGGACCTGTGAAGCAGCTACAGCTACATCAATGACTGGACCAATGTGGGAGGATGATGGAGCCAAGCCCTGTTAGAACTGGGGGTCTCTAGTTGGCAATGGTATACACCTTTGACCAAATAGGGACCCTTGCCTCCAAGTCAGGACAAGGAGATTACACTCCTAGATAACCCCTGCTCACCCTTCAGTAGCTTGGCACGAGCAGACAGACTTATCTCAGAGGCAGTGTGTTAAGCATTTGTGAATATACACAGCAATACAGTGAAAACACTACAGATGGACACCACAGGTTTTATAAAAATAAGGATTCTTTATATAGACTTAACACAAGATCACCAACGAAAAAAATCCACAATACTGTACTTAAAGATGGTAAAAGTTGCTAAGTTCAAGTTGATGATAAATGTGACAGTTCTCACAAAAGTACCTGGAAGCGGAACGCAAAATAAACAAAAGGCTTGCAGATTGGGAGATGCGTTGGTTCCTTGCGTCGGTTCCTTGCTTCAGGGGAAGACGATGCGTCGCGTCTCAATAACTGTACAAAGTAAGGGATGCGTAGATTCTAGTCCTGCAGCCTGGGTGTGATGCGAGACTTCAGGTGCGATGTGAGAAGATGGCGCCCTTGATGTGACGACGTGAAGACTATGCGTGCACGCCCGGCGGCTGTGCGGCGAACTCTGTAGCTTTGGAACCGCGACAGGCCCTGCGACACGCTTTTCCATCAACGCGGCGGTCATCTTGCGGTGGCGACCCGCTTCTTTGGTGATGTGGCGGCAACCTCGGCGGCGGCGACCCGCTTCTCCAGCGATGCGATGGCAACAGCTGCGACACGCTTCTCGATGCATTGCGCTTCCAGCTCCCAGCGACACGCAGGCTTTTGGAGGCAGAATTCCCAGCAAGGAAACTGAGGGGAGCTGGAGGTGAAGTCTTTTGTCCCTGAGACTTCAGCAGGAGGCAAGCACAAGTTCAAGCCCTTGTAGCAATATTCTGCAAGATGATGAAAGTTCTTTGAAAGTTCCTTCTCCTTTCCTTGGCAATAAAGAAGTCACTGCAGGCCAACCCAGCAAAAAGCACACTGGCAGAGGGGCAGTGCAAACTCCTGCAGCTTCCTTGGTTCGTCTCTTTGGCAAAAGGTTGGTCTTGTTCCCAGAAGGGATTTAAAATTCTTGGGTCTGGGTCCCAATATTTATACCCCAAAATCCTTTGTCCTCTGTTATGTTATGTTATTTGGGTTCTTCTATAGCGCAACGGCTACTCCAGTAGGAGTGTCCCGGCGCTTTGGCGAAGAAGTCCTTTAGGGAAAGGAACATAACTGCAGAATAAACGGGTCAGCGAAGTTAACTGGTAAAAAGCCAGGTTTTTAATGCCTTTCTGAAAGACAGCAGACTAGGGGCCTGTCTGAGAGAAATGGGAAGCTCATTCCAAGCGCGCGGGGCCAGGTAATGAAAAGAGGGCAGAGGGGCCTTTGCCTAGTCCAGTGGTTCCCAAACTGTGCGCCGCGGCACCCCGGTGCGCCGTAATGAGGTGCCAGGGGCGCCGCGATGTGTGAAATTGCAGTCACAGTGTGGGGGGGTGAGTTAGAAATGCCACCTTAATCATTTTGAAACATGTCTGGCCCAAGAGCGACGTGCAGGCTTAGTCTCTGCAATTGCTTGAGAGGCTGGGGCCTGTGTGTGAGTGTATGTGCGCGAGTAATCTGGGGAGGGTAGTGACATGCCTGTGTGAAAGGAGGGGATGTGTGTGTGACTGGAGTTACAGGCTAATGAACCCAAGTGTGTATGCACGCGAGTTTCAGGAGGGAGATCTTGCTGTTGTGTGTTCATGTGCATGGCAGCATGAGTGTTAGAAGGGAAAAGGTGGTGACAAGGCCGGCTCTAGGGCGGTGCGATTGGTGCCATAGCACCGGGCGCTGACTTGGGGTCGGGGCATCATTCTTACAAGTATCTTATCATTTTGAAAGCACCTTCTTCAGCCTTCTTGGCCTCGAGCAATTTGTCAGGCATCAATTAAAATGTCAAAAGTTTGGGAACCACTGGCCTAGTCCAAACCAGTTTTGGTGCACTCTGTTTACATGACTCCTCCTTTCTTTTCACTGTGCAGGGCAGAGACATTAGATACACCACAGGAGGTGGAGCCAGCGTTGTGGAGGGAAGGCACCGCCCTACTCGGGTCCCAGGTGCAACTCGTTTCTCCCATCTAGATGCAGATCTCTCTTTTCACCATTGGGCTGACTCATCCCGTCTCCTGGAATCCCCCAGCCCTGTCACTCAAACTCCAGACAAGGAATACACAACCTAGCAGAGGCAAGCTTGGATAGTTAGACAAGAAAATACCTGTCTTCTAAAAGTGGTATTTTCAAACACAGAATGTTAAAACCAACTTTACTAAAAGATGTATTTTATCATTAGTTCAGGCATACTAAATTCGAATTTCTACCATGTTCTCTGAGTCAGTTAGGATTATGAGATGTAATAATCTAACTGCCCATTCTGGCCTATGGAAAACAGGTAGCCTTGCAATAGTGAAAAACGCAAATGGCTATAATTCACTATTAGGACATGCTACACACACAAGGGCGTGTCCTACCTTGTACTTACAATGCACCCTACCCTTGAGCCTACCTTAGGGGTGTCTGATATGAAGAAAAGGGAAGGTTTAGGAACTGGCAAGTGGGTGCACTTGCCAAGTCGACATGGCAGTCACAGACTACGCACAGGCCTTGCAATGGCAGGCCTGAGACACACTTTACAAGCTGCTTCTGTGGGTAGGCCAACCAGTGTTGCAAGCCCACCAGCAGCATTTGATTTGCAAACCCTGGGCACACATGATGCACTGTACTAGGGTCTGACAAGTAAATCAAATAACCCAATCGTTGAGTCACTAATCAGTACATCAATTTAACAGGAGGGAGCACTTTCACTGTAGCAGTGGCACAGTGCCCAAAACATAACCAGCAAAACATATCAAAAACAGAGGAGGCAAACAGCAAAAATGGAAGGGAGACTCACGCCAATGATGCCAAGTCTAACAAGCCCCTAGAGCGCCAAAATCACACAGCTCAATAACGGTGTCTGATGGCCACTACCACAGGCAGGATCTGGTTTGAGCATAATTATTAAAACTTGTCAAGCACAACGAGTCATCCCCGGGGGATCTCTCGGCGCCTTGGCGGCACAGTCCCGGACACTCAAGCCCCTAAAGCCATTAAAACATCCATGTCTTCAACCGTTTCTTAAACTGCCCCAACGTCATAAATGCTCTGATCTCCTCCGGTAATCTATTCCAATAGAGGGGGGCGAGATGAAAGAAAGCACGCCCTCCCATTTTAGGTTTATTGATCTTGCACGGGCATAGTAATTTCTGATTGCTCGATCTGAGCTGGCGACCCAGGACATAGGAATTACCTTCTTCCTTAAGTATACAGGTCCCAACCCTTGCGTTGCCTTAAACACTAACGTCAAGAGTTTAAACACTGCTCTCTTCCTGATAGGTAGCCAATGCAAGGATTGCAGTAGGGGTAGAGACTGGGTACGGCCTGGCTTGTTAAGGGCCAGCCTCACTGCGGTGTGTTGCACCACCTGCAGCCTGGAAGTTATGTCCTCCCTTACACTTAGTAGATGCATTTCCATAGTCTAATCTACTAACTAGTAGTGCCTGACTTAAGGTTTTTCTATGGGATCCATGGAAAGAACTATCTGAACATTTGCATAATCCCGAAACAAGTGCCCGAGAGTGTCTTCACCTGATCTTCCAGTGAAAGTTTGGTGTCTAGCAGGATTCCCAGGTTCCTTGCCTGCTTTGTAGGAGTGGGTGCCTCCCCAAGTACAGAGGGCCACCAGTCTGCCTTCCACAAATCCTCAGCCTTCCCAAACAGGAGAATCTCCGTTTTGTTGGTGTTTAGCAGAAGGAAATTGTTGCCCATCCAGGAGGCTATGTTCAACATACAGGTCTTAAATATGGCTCTGGTTGCCGCGGGATCCGATTCGAATGGGATCATCACCTGTGTGTCATCCGCATACTAGATACTCTCAAAACCGCAAGATCTAATAATGGCAGACAGAGGAGCCATGTAGATGTTGAACAAGGTGGGACTTTAAGATGGACCCCTGGGGGACCTCTTTATCCAGTGGCGTGGTCTGTGACACAAACGTGTCCAATTGGACACAACGTGTTTTGTTGGTCAAATAGCTTTGTAGCCAGGCTAAGGCCGTCCCTCCGACAACAATCTCTCGTAGCCTGTCAAGCAGGATGCTGTGCGAGATGGTGTCGAAGGCCGCCGACAGATCCAGGAGCACCAGCATTGTTGGAATCTCCCTATCCAGAGACATCCTAATTGTATCTGTGACTTCCACCAGGGCAGCTTCAATGATATGTCCCGCTCGGAAGCCCGATTGGAAGGGATCCAACAGATCATGTTGTTCCAAGTAACCTGTGAGTTGTTGGTTTATCAGCGTCACCATGACCTTAGAGCAGCATGGAAGAAGGGAGATCGGCCTATAGTTTTTCATGTCTGCCGAGTCATCCGACACCTTTTTTAACAGAGGTTTAATGTGCGCCTTATTCCACTTCCTTGGAAATGTAGCCGTGGCCAAAGAGATGTTAAAGACTTCTGAGAGTGCGGCAGATAGAACCGGAGCCAGGTCTGACATAACGAACGGAAGACGACCCAGATTGCGTTGCCGCGAGTACCGACTCGGTTCGCTTAATGGTGATGGTTGCAAACGTGTCGAGTCTAGGTGATGAAATATCCCTCCCCTCAGATTAACCCCTTTGATGCATCTCCATCCTTCAGAGAGCTGTAGATTCTACCAATCTTCTCCTTGAAACGGCTGGCCAGATTATCGCACAGCTCTTGCATGGAGGGCGGGTGAGGGGGGGACAGCTTACTTTAGGATTATTGAACTCCTTTAGTATCAAAGAGTTCCTTTGAGGAATTTTTAGCATACTGTATTAGAGTACCCAGATGATTCCTTCTTACTGCATTACAGCTTTTTAAATATATTCTGTGTCCCAGATTATAGGACAGTTTATCCTCCGGTCGTTTAGTCTTCCTCCAGTTTCTCTCACTTCCTCTACAGCGTGCCTTTTCTGTTTTAAGATCTTCCGAGTGCCTTTCCTGTTTTAAGATCTTCCGAGTACCAAGGGGATGGCACCCTCCTCTCCTGCGTCCTCACTACTCTAAGAGGGGCGATGCTATCCAATGAGTTTCTAATGGAATCCTCCCATCTTTCGAGGGCCTGGTCACACGCCTTTCCCTCTTCAAATACCAGGGTTTTGAAAGCCACACCAAATGCTTCGCGAGTGACTTTCCTTCAAATCCTGCAAAGGTTATCACTACGTTAAAGCTGACTTCCGCCCTCTGGCTTACTAAAAGAAAATCTTAGTGCCAGATGGTCAGTCCACTTCAGCCCCAGCGGCGATTCTACAGAGGTCTGGGAAATTCGTAAAGATAGTATCAAGAGTATTACCTGCGACGTTTAGGTTCATAGACTCTTGAAAAAAGACCTAGCGACTCATTGGCCGACAAAGACCTCGAGTCTACATTGGACAACTCTTCCAGGTGGTGGTTAAAATACCCACTCAGTAGGAAGTAGTCCGATTACAAGATATACGGGGCGAGGATTTCCACTAATGCGTAGCAGAACAATTTTTTGCTTTCTCCCGGAGGGATGATAAACTACTGCCCCATCCATCTGACCCCCTAAAGGGACTTCAACCGAAACACCAGTCATTCAATGTAGGTGGTCAACACTGTGTCCACTATTTTAATATAGTGTGGTGCCTGCGTAGCCCATCCCACCTCCTCCCGTTTGCCTGCCCTGTCTAATCTTGTGACAGTATAATCCTCCGGAAAAAAGCAATAGCCTGTGCCGGAGTAGAGTGGGTTTGGAGCCAGGTCTTGGTAAGGAGACCTGGCTTCAGATCTTCCAACAGATCCCACAATTCAGCAGTGTTTGGGGATCGATCTCGTATTGATACACAGACCCTGGAAGGGAGTTTGTGTTGCCTTCCCTTGGTGGTGCTCCCCGTCATATTGCTCCTTTGGTCCCTGGGTGCTTAGGGACTGAGAGAGCAGGGGGACTGAGATTAGTCACAGATAATTCCTGTGCCATCTGCAACGAGGACAGTTACAACCAAGCGCTACCCTCACCCCAAGCCTAGAGCGTTCGCCCTGAGACCCGGGAGCAAATTTTTTGAATAAGTGATGAAAGCCATCCTGTACCTTAGAGAATGTGCAGAGTTTCCTGGCATTAACTGGTCAAGCACTAGAACTGAGCCAGGAAGGAGGCAAACTGGAACTATGACTGGATCAGGCCGTGTTCCTGGAGGGGGGGGGGGAACAACAAAAAGTTGTCAACCGGAATGTGTTCGACATGGGCGACTAATGGGGGCTGATGCAATAACAGATTACATTGTCTGGAATGTTGGTGTATTGATGAAAGCCTTGGTTTAAATACAAAATGTTAATGAATAACTAATCCAACAAGTTTTTATAAGCGTAATAACCATGTATACTGCCTATACCAACAATAAACTGAGTATTTTGGGAATGTAAGCATGAACACAGGTACACTGTCAACGAATTTCTGTCAGTTCATTCTGTGTTTGTAACATAACCTCATTTCTCTGGTTGATGCTAATCAATGCAGCAGGTACATACTCTGCAGGCATCACTGATGTTTCACCCAACACATCCTGGTTTCACTCTTAGTCATTAAAACCTGGTTCACTCCCTCCTCCAAAAACCACATGCAAGAACTCTTCTATCAGCATCTCCTCATATCTGCTGCTAGACTACTACAGACATCGACTGGCCCAACCACCTTGCCAACCCATTCACCATCAAATATTCTACACCTCAGCATCAAGCACAACTGAAAAGAGGAAAAATAACCTGCAATTTCATCAAAGACAACCATCTAAAAACAGTTCAAGAAGTTTCCAGAACACTTCAGCCCACCACAGATGTCAATGTAAGGTACAAAAAGCCAAACTGCACATAGACTGAATTCTTCCTGTACGCCAACAGCTCAAAACAATCCCATTGCAGGGTTGGCTCTCCAACTTAAACCTATCAGGCTTTACCCCTACCGTCGACGACACATAGCTCTCATTCAAGAGACACTTTGAAAAGACCAAGGAAGCTGGGCTTCAACTGTCTCTTGAGAACGTGAAGCTTTTTTTCATGAAAAATTTCTTCTGAACAACCATAGAAGTCCTCTCGATGGAGGCAGATGCAAGGCCTTGTTCTTGTTCAACAGTTTTCATAGTATCACCCAAGCACATATTAAAGGAAGCATACACAAACCATGGTCTGTGATAGAACACAGGAAGAGTGCAGACCCCCAACCAGGGTGTGCGACAGATCAAGAGCAAAGCAATACCAAAGGGGATGATGGACGGAGCGTTTGAGCAAATCAAACTCTCACCCCCAGTCAACTGATCTGTGTTTAATCCATCACCATTCTTTAGCTCACTCCACCACCCCAGTTCAGACATGACCATATGCAAATCAGTCTGACCCTGTGCCTCATGGGAACAGTCCAGCCCGAACTGCCAAGCCATGTCTTCCCTGGACCGGAAACAAGCATCCTGGGACCAGTTTCGGGTTCATAACCCTCATCAGCCAGGCTATCTTGAATCCAGTGGCAAAGTGAGCAAGGGACCCACGTCTGGGCATACCCTGTAAACTTATGGCAAACAAAGCGATTCTTAAGGGCATGATGGGCGGAGCGTTTGAGCAAATCAAACACTCACCCCCAGTCAACTGATCAAGAGCAGGCACCAGCCATGATCAGTGACAGGAAACAAGCCCAGGAATATAGAAGGCTTCAAACCCAGCACGGTCGGTGGCACAGACACTGCGACAGAGCAGGTACAAGCATCATGCAGGATCTGTGACAGAGAACAGACATGGAGAGAGAAAAGGAGCCAGATTTATACCAAGTCTGCCACAGACAACAGACAGCAACATCGAGAAAGCAGGACCCAGATCTATACAGGGCCAGCCACAGAGAGACACAACGAGAGAGCCGGAGCCAGATCTATACAGGGTCTGCCAGAGAGACACAGGGAGAGATAAGGAGCCAGGTCTATACAGGGTCTACCACAGAGAACAGACAGCGAGAGAGCCTGAGCCAGATCTATACAGGGTCTGCCAGAGAACAGAGACACGCAGCAAGAGAGCCGGAGCCAGGTCTGTACAGAGAACAGAATGCAAGAGAACAGGAGCTAACCCACACAGGGCCAGATAACGGAAAGTAAGGTATTTTTATGGTTCAGGGGAAGGTAGGAGTAAAGGAGATAATGATTATGGGGCTTGTAGAGGTAAAAGAGAAAATGGTTGAGGATCTGGTAAAGGAAAAGGGAGATTGGCTGCCCCAGCAAAGTTGGGCGCAAGGTCCAGCCACAGGCCAGGCTATGCAGCCTACCCGATGCCCTGCACGGCCGCAGATGAGGGGGGATGGCCGAATGTCGTGCACAGAGGTCAGGCCATGTCCCCAACCTCACGTGGCGGAAGGCAAGGCATGAGAGGGGGTTGGTTGAATGCAGGGTTTTGGAACTGGGCCAAGCCAATGACCAGGCACTCTGCCATACCCTGGGTTACACAATGCCGAAGCAGCCAACCCTCCGCCACTCATAGGAACAAACTGGTGCAGATCTGCAAAAAGGAACAGACAGAAATCGAGAGCACGTATGGACACCAAGCAGGGTCTATGGCAGGATCGCAGCAGTCAGATAGAAACAAGGAAGAGCCTGGCGCAGAATCCATGTGACAAACTTAACATTTTACTATTCTGGCAGGACCGGAATATCTTCTTGAGCAAGTCTGCTCGCAAGCACTATGTATGGGTTGTGTCCCAGCAGAGTGCAAGACTAGGTTGGGGATTGAGGTCCACCCAGAGTGGTACTACTTTTAACATGTCCTGCCCATGGCACTACTAAGGGTTTGGGATGGTTCATTGTAGTAGTGGGGTGGTCGTTACCCGAGACCCAGAGAGCAAAGAGAATGACACTACCTGTGTACGTCATATCTGGGCTCCATAATTCCCCTGGTTTTATGTGCAGCCCATATGTTTTTGACAGATTTGTAAGCATGGCCTTACAGAGCTATTAGGCTCAGGTACAGTCAGGCCCAGGTCAGAGTCTTCGTTGGATACAGTGTTTGGGAACAGGCGAGGTGAGGGTGTGTGGTGATGGTGCACCAGTGTATCTAGATACCCTTGTTTTGTAGAGTGTTTCAGATTCTTAGTTGCAGTCAGTGCCCAATGACTCCCTCTTTGCACAATGCCTCACTGCTCCTCATTCCCCCCTCTCGTTAGAATGTGTTTAGGGCCAAGTACAACATTCTGTCATGGATATCGATCCATCTTGATGGAAGGAGAGATTTTTTATGGTTCACTAGAAAGTTCACTGTTTCCTTCCAAACGTCTGGGGTAAAATATGAATCTGACGGGACAACTACACTGAAGCCTTCTCCCTTAAACTGGATATAGGCTGACCCCCTGTGCATATCTAGTGCTCCTCTCTTTTACTCAAAGGAGCTCTGCACACCACCGAAGAGAAAGGCAAAGGCCAGAGATGCGAATCTTGGCTGTCTCACTTCTACAGGTAAGCACTAGATCCCAGGACTTTAGAATAAACTCTGTCCCGCTGCTGAAGGGCCCATGAGCTGGACTGCCCGTCACGAGAGGACTTTCTCACAGAGCTCAAGTCCAGTGTACAGCAACTGGAGGTAAGAAGGCCAGAGACTCCGAGCTTCAGGAGCCTGTAATCACTGCCCACCCCAACGTTCATTCCTCCTGTGAACGAGTCCCCAGGAGTCGGCGTAACTCATGTAGAAAATGCTACAGGAGAACTTCACTCTGACCCCAGTAAAGATGTGTGTCTGATGCACATGTACCCTGCACTTCCCTTTGTAGCCGAGGAACTGTGCAATGTTGGCGAGTCATATGTACCAACGTCCATTTGAGCTTGTGTGATGCACCCTGCATTGCTACTAGTCTGCTGCGGTCACCAAGGGCCATGTGAACCTGGGACTACACTGCATCGTTGCACCTCTTCTGCTGTGTACCACAACCATATGAATGTGTGCTCCACACACTGTTGCTGCACCACTTTTACCATGTCCGATGGCCGTGTGAACCGGTGTGCCACATCCTGCATTGCTACATGTCTTCTGCTGTGTACAACGACCATGTGCCCCAGTGTGCTACACGCACGGTTGCTGCACATTTGTCTGCAGCTCTTCTGCTCTGTACCATGTCAGCCCATGTGCCACACCCTGCATTGCTGCACCTCTTCCACTATGTCCGATGACCACTTGAGCCTGTGTGCTACACCAGGATAGTCGCATCAAGACTTCGGATACTGAATGTTTGCGCCCATGCACGACACACTGAACCGCCACACTGAATCCCTTCAGTCCGGCATGAGATCCCAAAACACCCTCACACACCCCTTATGATCTCTTGCAGCCGCCTCTGTGGGTCGTGGTATACTCCTGTGGTCTCAGCGCTCCGACAACCACATGTTGTGCTCTTGTGCAGCTTCGTATACAGCTCTCACAGGGTGTATTCACTTACAATCCCTAAACACCCCGAGCATACCTTGTGCTTTAGGGCAGCCTTCTCTCGGAGATCCAGAGGCTTCGTCGTGACCCTTGGATAACTACAGACATCCTGCGCTACTTTTGCTGCCTCAATGAGGCTCATAGTGAACAACCGGATATCCATGAAAGCTGACATACATGTGCTGTTTGCCTCTGTGGGACTCGGTGTCTAAACTTCGGAATCCTGACCCCCCCTTACCCCCCACCCACACACACACTATGTGCTCTAAGGCACCCCTCTCTATAGGACCCGCAGGGTGACATTTAAATCCCGTATTACCAGAACCCATTCTCTGTATCCTTTAAAAGACTAATAAGTGAATTCACCTTTGAACCCTGAACTCCCGCCATATACCTTGTGCTCATCTGCAGCTTCTCCTCTGTAGAATACACGTTATAGCATTTTCTTTGGGGCCCACAGGGTGCACTATGATCCGTATACATCGACACACATACATAATGCCCTTCAGCAGCTTCCTATATTAACTTAAACTCTTAAGTGGTACCTTGTGACTCATTGAAATGCACAAGCATTCCTTGTGCTCTGCTGCAGCCTTCTCTATTGGACGCACGAGGTGACCTCGAAGCATCTGCACACACAGCTGGTGCTCTCCGGCTACCCCTTGATGAGGCTCACCAGGTGGCTTAATGACCTTTAATTTCCTCAGAGACACCTTGTGCTCTTCACTTGTGGTTACAGAAGAACACACACACAAACCTTGTACTCCTCTGCAGGTTCTACACAGTCTGAATACGTGAACCCAGCACGCCCAGAGACGTACCTTGTGCTTTTCTGCAGCCTCCTCTATAGGACTTGCTGAGTGTGTTTTATGCTCCTTGGACTCCCGGCAGACCCAGCATATCATCCTCTGATCCTCTGCACAAAACAGCCTCAGCTTCTCTTCATGTTTCTCACACACATTCTCCTCCGGGGGCCTCACGGGGGGCAGAGGAAATTGTTTTAACATTTCAACCACGTCCCCCAAAAGTCTGTTGGGTCGGAGGTTTTTCCCAGGAGATATTTGCCTGCACTGTGGACAGGGGAAGTTTCCATCTCTTCCCTCCCAGCTCTGGGTGATGCAGGAGCGGCAGAAGTTGTGCCCACAATCAATAATCATCACTGGGTCAACAAAATAATCCAAACAGATGGAACAAGTGGCCTCTTCCTTGAGGTTCCCCATCTGAGCTGCTGCCGCCATGATTCTGAAAAGCGAAAGTTAAACTGACTGAGTTTCGTTTGGGAGAGAGGGCGAGGGGTGGGAGAAAAGTAGACCAAAAGTTGTTTGTGTGTGTAAAAGGCCGCTTTATTAAGACACAGGTGCACATTACAAACACAAACCTTGGCAACGCCTTACAAAACTAAACCTCACTAAATAAATAAATAACTACAAACTCAGCCCCCCGAACCCTCCCCCACCCCTAAAACATTTGAGCCCTCCCGCTCCCAACAATACATCAATAACAATATAACAGCATTATAACATTACGTCATCAATAAAACATTACATCATCAATAAAACATTTCGTCATTAAACAAACATACGTCATCGTTAAAACTTTATTCGTCAAACCACAATTGCAATAACAACGGTCAGGTCCTCCATAACCATAAACCCTGCCTGACCCTGCACTCCTGCAGATACCCCCCTCACAAAACTGAACGGTCAAACCATGACCAACATACCCCAGCACTTGTCAAAGAAATACTCGAACTAATACTCAACCAGCAATCTGCCTAAAACCGTAATGATACCCAAAAACACCGCACAGCACCTGTGTCTAGCGACGGATACAAATACAAGAGAAAAACCCCTGCACACCGGTGGCCCACAAAACAGCCTTTTACTTAAAAAAGAAAATTGGAGCAAAACCCCCAAAAATGGGAAAAAACTGGGCAGCGAGGGGAAAAGAGGAACATTTAAAGCAAAAATTGAGGGAGGGAGGGAGGGACAAAAAAGCTATAAGCCCACCTAGCCACCAGGTCACCAAACCTAAAATGGTGGCTGGTAGGCAGTGGGAGGGGAGTTTATAATTGGGCTATTCTGGTCCTACTAGACCAGCCCAAATCTAGAAACTTCTGTTCCTCTTAAAGTGATACCCCTCGCAGCCCTCCCAAACCGCCCGGGGGAGGGGACCTCCCGGCGGTCGGCTCCCTCCCCCAAGCCCCCCTTGGGAGAGAGGGCGAGGGGTGGGAGAAAAGTAGACCAAAAGTTGTTTGTGTGTGTAAAAGGCCGCTTTATTAAGACACAGGTGCACATTACAAACACAAACCTTGGCAACGCCTTACAAAACTAAACCTCACTAAATAAATAAATAACTACAAACTCAGCCCCCCGAACCCTCCCCCACCCCTAAAACATTTGAGCCCTCCCGCTCCCAACAATACATCAATAACAATATAACAGCATTATAACATTACGTCATCAATAAAACATTACATCATCAATAAAACATTTCGTCATTAAACAAACATACGTCATCGTTAAAACTTTATTCGTCAAACCACAATTGCAATAACAACGGTCAGGTCCTCCATAACCATAAACCCTGCCTGACCCTGCACTCCTGCAGATACCCCCCTCACAAAACTGAACGGTCAAACCATGACCAACATACCCCAGCACTTGTCAAAGAAATACTCGAACTAATACTCAACCAGCAATCTGCCTAAAACCGTAATGATACCCAAAAACACCGCCACCCAGAAAGGTAGGCGGGGAAGACACGCCTCCCTTTCTGCCCCCCAACCGCGAAGCGAAAGAGAAACCAGAAAATCAGCGCTGCATGGCCAATGCCCGGGCTAATACCTCACGAATCTCCAACAAGTAAAGTGCCATGCCCACACGGGACAAATGAACTCCATCATCCCTAAAGAACTCAACAGACTCAAACTTAATGTCCCTGTGTGAAATCCTGCTGAAACCAAGGCTCCTACAGCAACGAGACACCTCAGAATTCACTTTCTTCCTAGCCCGATCGACAGCCCTGGGATTCACCGCTCCTCTCCATATCCTGCGAGGGATTAACTCTGTCCAAAAAACATGACACCCAGCCCACCGTTCCTTAATGAGGCCTAAATCTCGTTTCATAGCTCGCAGCAAGACTACACCTTTCGTTGCACATAGGTCATTTTCTCCCAAATGAATGACTAAAATATCCGGGCAGACACCGCCCACCATGTTGTTGTTCAAACAAGGGATCAACTCTCTCCAGAGCATCCCGCCTTTACCCTTCCAAAGAACGTTAAACATTCGATCATTGAAACCAAGTAGATCTCCAAAGTAACTCCTCGCTGCCTGGACTCTGGCCCACTTGACAAAGGAATGCCCCACTATCCAGACCGTTACCACCGAGGAGCGAGGCCCAGCAACGGATCCTGAAAAAGAAAAGAGAGTTAGAATCCTGTGAAGGAGGATGACGCATGCGCCTCCTCCGCCGAGCTCCTCACATAACGCTGCAAACAGTTAGAAGACCAACGCCCCAATCGCTTAATATCACTCTCAGACCAACTTCTGTGAAAAGCTTCAGTGGCTGCACCTATTCTGAAAGAGTGAGTACCATAAATATTGCCATCGAGACCTATGTGCTGTAGCGCTTTGCGCAAAACCATACGTAATTGATAAGGTGTTACAGGGGTGCCATTGATATGTTGGAAAACCAGGACTTCATCGCCACCCCCACACAAGGAACGCCAGCACCGCGCCAGCAGTAGAGGGCAAGTAAGCTTCGGAGCACATGCCTGTAACCACACACCTTTCCCCTTACCCGTCTGATCAGTTTTAGAACTGGCCAACCATACATGAACTCCCTCATCATAACAAAAAACGTCCCTCCAAAACAATCCACACTTATATTTTGAACCCAACAACTCCGATACCCTGAAAGCACCAAAAAACATGAATGCCATCAGCATTGAGAAAAGACATGCCTCAAAATCATCAGAACAAACTAAAGGCAAAACCGTAATTAACCTGGCAAGAACTTGCCAAGATATGGGGGCTCTGGATCTACCAACGTGCCCTTGCTCCCTGGCCCAGCCCTCAAGCATCCTTCTACCAATTTCCCCCGCAGATGGAGGATAGCCCCACCACAACTTCCCCATGAAAGCAATCCCCGCCAGTTTCCCAGCAATGGTTACTTTGGTCAAACCCTTATCCATGAGGTCCAGTATAAAGTTGACCACATCCTCCGACCGACTCGACAGATCCTCCCTTCTGACAGCACCAGATTCCAGAAATTCCTTCCACGCAAGGGAATACGCAGAACGCGTGGACACAGACAGAGAACCTACCACCAATTGAACGACCCGACCTCGCCGACGTGCCACAGATGACTCGGCATCGGAGTCGGGGATCTGTCCGCATCCCTCGCCAGTCCACGGAATCTCCCCCACTGTGAACGAGACAGAGCATCCGCAATGTCATTGTCCACGCCAGGAATGTGTAAAGCACGAAAATGAATATCGTGTTTCAAACAACCAAGAACAAAAACTCTCATAAGTTTCAACACCTGTTCGTCCCTGGCCGATTGGCGATTCACTATCTCCACCACCGCCATGTTATCCACACGAAACAGCACTTTCTTGTGCGCCAATTCCTCCCCCCACAGTGTCAAGGCGACCAACAAAGGGAACAGTTCCAGGAAAGTGATGCTGCGACCTCCATTCAACCATTCATCGGGCCAACGTTCCGCACACCATTTGCCATTCCAAAAGAGCCCAAAACCATCACTGCCAGCAGCATCCGAAAACATTTGTACATCCCACTGAAAGTCAACCTCTCTGACCAAGGGGACACCATTGAAGGAGTTCAGAAAAAACTTCCACGTTCTCAAATCCTCCTTGACACCAGCAGACAAACGAACACGATGGTGGGGCAAATGGTGACCTGCCAAAGCCCTGCCCAGTCTCCTACAAAAGGTCCTGCCCGCTCTCACCACTCTGCAGGCAAAATTCAAATGACCCAAAAGCACTTGAATCTCTTTCACCAACACTTTTCTCTTTGACAACATCACATCCAGTAATTCAATCATGTTGACCCTTTTGTCCTCGGGCAGTCGAGCAGACATAACCACAGAGTCTATTTCAATACCCAAAAAGGAGAGGACAGTGGCAGGGCCCATTGTTTTCTCGGGAGCCAAAGGAACTCCCAAATCCTCCATGAGCCCTTGGAATGTGTCCAGAGCCTTCTGGCACTCCGCGGAGCCCGGGGATCCGACAAAGAAAAAATCATCGAGATAGTGTGTTACCAGGGTATGACCGGACTGATGGGAAAAATACCATTGCAGAAAAGTACTAAAACACTCAAACAAGGCACACGATATGGAGCAGCCCATCGGCAGCGCCTTGTCCACGTACCATTTACCAGCGAACTGAATACCTAAAAGGCTCCAATCGTCCGGGTGGACAGGCAATAACCGAAAAGCAGACTTGATGTCACACTTAGCCATCTCAGCGGCTGCGCCCGCTGTCACAACAAGTGACATGGCCACGTCAACCGAAGAGTAAGAGACAGACACTGCCTCTGGGTCAATGAAATCATTAACAGACGACCCTTCAGGCCATGACAAATGTTGAATCAGCCGAAACTGTCCCGGTTCTTTCTTCGGGACAACTCCAACCGGTGAAACAATCAAGTTATGGATCGGCCAATCGTGAAACGGGCCAGCCATCCTCCCTTCATGTACCTCCTTATTAAGTTTGTCTTGTACCACTGTGGCATGTTCAGAAGCTGATTTTAAATTGGCAGACCACCTCCGTTCCCTAGAACCTAAGTAACCGAGTCGGAACCCAAACTGAAAACCTTCCAACAGTGTAACTTTTGCTGACTGATCTTCGAAACCATGGAGGGCAATACGCAGCTTTTCTAAATTAACTGGCGTACGAGCTCTTGGACCCAGCACCCTTAGCACCTCTGTATCCCCTTCCCCCTGAAAATTGTGAAGTCGTATTTGATGTTCCTGAAACCGTTTGCTTTCCATGTGTACCCTCCGATGGCTGATTGTCCCAACACTTGGACAACGGGTGCTTCCTACCACAACCTGAGCATTCATGTTTAAATTTACAATACTCCCTGGTACAGGAGCCCCTATTAAATTCCCAACAGAAACCAGACCCTGAGTGCAAGGTTGCAGTGGCCCCCACCCCTCCCCGGGTGGGCTTCCCCTGAAAGGGCCGGTAAACTAACGGCAAACCACTGGCCGTAAAAATGGTTTTCCCCCCTGACGCTGACCCCATTGTGTGTTGCCACAAGTCATTATCCAGCTCCCCCCACTTAGCCTCCGGGTCCCAAGCCATCCTGGCCCTAAATTCCTCATCATATTGAGACCAAGCAAAACCACCCCCGGTGATCTGGGCCTTGCGAATGACGTCCATGTATTTAAAAAGGGACACGCTGCGCTCAGGGAACTTTTCGCAATATACACTGGCATAAATCAAAAATGCAGCTGTCCAGTTTTCAATAGATAAAGGCACTCTGGGGCGTTTTGCCAGCTCAAACTCCTCCTCCTTAGACCCCTCTTTAGACCGGACTTCCCTGTGGAGTAGCTTCAGTAGTTCCACATACTCACCGTTCCAAATTCGTTCCTTGGTACTTAACATGAGATGAGCACCTAACGGTTTCGTAACCCCCATGTAAGGCAGTTTCTTGATTTTTAATTCTTTACTGGCCACAGGCTCTTTAACCTTGCTGGAAGCACCAGCCATAACACCACCTACCACCTTGTTCGTAACGTCTACCACATCATCTGTACCAACTGCTGTGTCTTTTACATAACGACCTTTGACCAGACGGCCATCACCACTAATCACTTCGGTTTCACCACCTGTACCCACAGACACCATCGTAGGTTTGGCCTGTGTGGCTGATTGCTCACCTGGCAACAGAGAGACCACTCTCGATGGCTCCGCCCGTGTCTCCGAGGTCAATGCATCCGGTCTGCGAGGCGCCCTACTCGATGGGCCGTGCTCTCTTCTCCCTTGCACTTGACTTTGGACCACTGGAGCCTGTAACACACTAGAAGAAACATGAGAGGGCACCCCCCTTTCCGGATCCCGCACTTCACCTTCTTCAGGACTCTCTTCGTCGTAGTCCAACACCACTGAATCGACACTGGTATGCAACAAATCACCACGGGTCTTACCCAACCCGGTATCAACCACCGTACATTTAAATGATTTTGAAACTCCAGGAGGGGGAGCAGACTGTACGCGCCTGTACCTCCCTGTGCGTTGACTCTGTAGCTCCTTAGCCGCCGGCAAGGCCTGCCACCTATACCTGCTACTCGTTGGGGCCAGCGGGGTCACGCCAGACCCTCGTGTGCTGGCCGCGGCGGGATCCCTCGGTGGAACAGAGAGGGCCGCGCTAGGCACTCTCCTCACTTCCCCTTGGCGAGATGGGACTGGACCGCGCCCTGCCAAGTCTGGACCTCCGCACCTATCCCTGTCCTGAAAAGAAAAGGTTTGGACTGGTGTGCTAGTGTTCCTACAAACTACATTCAAACCAGGCTCTGTCCCCCTCCAAGCACTATCCACACTCAGCATCTGACCCCTCTCCAAAGAACGTCCTCGAACAGTAGATCTCAAAGGCACCTCCCTAACCGGAGAGCCACCTATCACCTCTTCATCCTCACTGCAATCTAAATTATCCATTGCTACCACAGAAGAAGAAGGCTGAATAGGAGCTCTAGAACGCCACTCGTGGCCCGCACCCTCCTTCCGACAACTCCGCTGCGCGAGACCTGCTGCGCCAAAATGCTCCCACCCTGGGGAACCACACATAAAATATGGGCCTCTGGTATCACCAGTCAATAGCGGAACTGCATCCCTGGGCCCTTGTACCACCCCACCACTCACAGGGCCAACCCCCCTACCATGTTCCAACATCGTGCCCTGAGAGCCCACACCCCCTATGTTCAGTGCACCAGGTGTGCAAAGCCTTCCAGTGTTAAATACCACAGAAGAACTAAGAACTGCTGGCCCTGTACCAACAGCATATCGTGGGATACTATGGTCAGGAAGAAAGGATACGCGCCCCCCCATTGATATACTCCTGCCGTCTCTCTGAAGACTGTCATCCCCTCCCAGAAAAGCAGAAGACCCAAAATCCCCCGAACGTGGAGCCCCCTGCCCCAAAGCTACTCCAGAAAGCGAACCTCCTTCGCCCATTTGGGCCCATTCCCCCTCACCCCTAGAACCCCCCCCAACAGACAGAACATCACCCACTGAAGACCCAGGCGTGGAAAATAATAAGGGGCTACCAACATTACCCCCAACATCCACCAAATCAATATCTGCGCCCTGCCCAGAAACCACCTGCCCAGAAGAAATTGCCAGGCCCACTGAATCCCTCCCAACATGAGGTAACACCAAGCCCGACTCCCCCTGCTCTCCAACCTGCCTCACAGAAACCAACTGCCTTGAAGGGGTTAAAAACATTCCAGTTGCCGCCTCATTCGAAAACTGTGACTCCTCGACAAACCACTGAGCGTCACGTGCACCAATTTGAACTCGCTCCTGATCCGCACCTGGTAATGCAAACTGAACGGAGCCTCTGCGCGCACCACGCGCAGAAACTACCTCTGCAGGCTGAAAGCGCCGCTCGACCAGAGGGTCCGAAGCGGAGCGCTTCTTGCTCCGTCCCCGGCCCCCTCGTCCCCGCCTCCCTGACGATGAAGGGACAGAACCCAACGGCTCATTTAAAGACATTACTGCCGCCCGCGCCGCTGAGGAGGGAAGAAGCGCGCCTCCCGACACCTGCGTCTGCCCCACCATAACGCCAGACATGCCCGGGGCTCCCCCCGCCCCTACCGCCACACACGCATGGGGAGCCGGAGCAAAAGACGCCTCCCTCCCGCCCTCCACAGAAGCGCTGCGCGACGCCGGGGCTCCCACCTCCCCCGCAGACACACGCGTCAGCTGCTGAGGGGCCGGCTTCCTAGTACGGGACCGGCCCCTATCGCTTACCTGGCTCGGGCGTCTCTTCTTCGGCGACGAGCACGCCAATACCGCCGCAACTACGCCAGCTGAAGCCTGGCGCTGGGGTCGCGCCGGCCCACCTCCTGTCACCAAATCCATGCGACCTGCTTCAGCAAGCAGGCGCATCGCCTCGATCACACGGGCATCCTCCATTGACAAAGATACTGATATAATAAACCTAACAAAAGGCCTAACAAAAACCTCACACCACAAAACCCTGACAAAAAAGCTATAAGCCCACCTAGCCACCAGGTCACCAAACCTAAAATGGTGGCTGGTAGGCAGTGGGAGGGGAGTTTATAATTGGGCTATTCTGGTCCTACTAGACCAGCCCAAATCTAGAAACTTCTGTTCCTCTTAAAGTGATACCCCTCGCAGCCCTCCCAAACCGCCCGGGGGAGGGGACCTCCCGGCGGTCGGCTCCCTCCCCCAAGCCCCCCTTCTCTTCCTTTTGAAAAGTGGGTGTGACGATGCAGCGTAGGCTGGGATTAGCTGACAGTCTGTAGGCTCCGATGGACTGTAGTGTCCTGCCAGGACACAGTCTAGTTGTTTGCAGTGTAACCCTACACTAAACACACACCCACCACAGACGTCACTGGGTCAGGTGACGCGGTTAATAAAAGAGCCTGAGCGCACGTGCTCGAGGCCAGATCTACTATCTCCTAACTGGTGTCCTGTGTCATGCATTACTCCACCATGTGGGCCTAGGGCCCCAACACTACATTGGCGACGAGGTCGGAGCCGTGCCCTAGCGTGCAACGGCCGAAAATCAGGGGGAAAAGAAGGAGAATGCTGCCGAGTGAGGAGCAACCCCCCTGCAGCAAGAGATGAGTAGCAGAGGCCCGCGGGGCGTGCACTGAGCCCCGGGCCGAGAATACGAGGCAGGAGGTGACCGGGAGCCCACTCCGCACCTCCCGTGCCCAGCGTGTGTGCCCCCCCTGCCTGGAGGCGAAGAAAGAGCCGTGCAGAGCCCACCTGCATCGGCCGCCACCACTCGGCGAAACCTCCGCGGAGCCCATCCGCGTGGAGGAGAAAAGGCCCGTCGGACGAAGGTGAGCGGAGGGGGCCACGAATGCCAGGAGCGACCCCCTCTTATACTGCACAACTGCGGTGCCCACCCGCATGGCCTGCGTGCAACGCGGCCGAAAATAAACTCCGAATAAGGCGGAGCCAGCGGAGCTCACCCGAGGCCTGCCTGACGTGTCCCCCGCCGTGTGCATGAAGTACGGCGAGGGTGAATAAACATTAACTGTGCCCCCAAACAGTGAGAGCACTGCCAGACATTGTCCCCGCAATACAGCAAGACTCGCGGAGCCCTCCCACGGCCTGCCTGCAGCGCCCCCTCCCCCACCGCGTGTGTGAAGTGCGGCGGAGGGGTGAAAGACTGTGCTGAAGAGCGCCCGCAGCGTGAGGGGAGCTGCCAGGCGCTTAATAGCCGAAGCGGAGCCCACCCGCGGTCAACCACAAGTGCCCATGTGAATACTGCCAGAGCACCCCCAGTGAAGTGCGGCCGACCCTCCCCCGCCCGGCGCAGCGTGTGAACGGAGCGGCTGCTGCGAGCGGCGAGGAGAGCAGTGAGGGATGTCAGCTGCAAGAAGGAGAGCCCGTAGGGAAGCGGACCGTAGAGTGGGCAGTGACGGAAGCAAGAGCTGGAGTAGTGTCTGCCCCAGGCATTAGGGTGGAAATAGGCAGCCCGCCTTGCGATCCAGTGCCCATAAGTGTATGTATGCCCGTAAAAGCGGCAAAGATGACCAGCGAGTGCACCCCCTCCCCTACGGACTGTATGCGGCCAGGAGGAAAAACACGGGGAGGTCCGCAACATGTGGTGAGCTGCCGGGCATAAATATGCAAAGCGGAGCCCTCCCGTGGCAGCGTCAACACGAACCCCACTCACACACACTGCCTAGAAAATAGACTACATCCAGTTTAGTGGGGCGTCGAGATACGTGTGGTACCGTAGCCCCAACTAAAAGATAACAGAAACGCTTACCAGGGTCCAGAAACGAGGCCCGCAGCAAGAGTGAAGCTCCTAGGGCCGATCAGAGCCCTGCCGGGAATCGGGAGGAGCAGCAGCGCCATCTGGTGGCCGTTTCGCGCTACTGCGGGGAGAAACAGTATTTTAGGCTCAGCACACGCCTAACACAGGAAAACGGGATTGCTGCAGCCTACGGCAAACATGTACAAAAGAAAGTTGGTGTGACCTGCAGGTACAGACGGAACACTGTAGCACAAGACGGACTCTGTACAGCCAGTAAGGGAAGGACACCGATCACCAAGGGAAAGAAAATAAAGAAGCAGCAACCAGATTCTACCCCATTGCACTCACAGGGAGTCTTACCTTGTTCTGACAGTGTACAGAGCCTGACAACAGAAAAGGGGCAACACTAAGGCCCAGTGGAGACTGCCAAGCAGGACAGACTGCCAAAGAAGGAAAGTAGAAGCACAGCAGTGCACCAAGAAAACAGAAGCACAAAGTAACTGTGCAGCAACACGCAAGGAGTGAAGGAACTCCATGCACCAGACAGCACCAGCGTAAGCCTGCAACAACACAATAAGAGACTGAGCAAACCGTGTGCAGGAACACTGCCACGCCCAAATGACGCCACGTCAATACTCAACCTCCTGAAGACAAAAGGGAGACCGCGCAGAAACAAGCCAGCAACGCAGTAACACGCCACGAGGCGCAGGAACGCGCCAGAAGCACGGAACCGTACCACAAAGCGCAAGAACGCGACAGGAGTGCCAGAACTCCACACCCGCACGACAGGACCGCACAGCACTGCGCCAGAACGTGCCAAGAGCGCCAGGAACCAAGAGCGCCAGAGTGACGCTACACAGCGACACACCACCGCCACGGGACTGCGCACAAAGTTCCCCAAAAGAGACAGCAACGTCTCGCAGCAACCAGAGCGCCATCATCAGCACGCATGGTGACATGCACCAGAGTTGCACCAGGAGCGGTGACGCAACCCTCCTCCGCGCATACAAAGTGCGCCAACGCCAAAACACCGTGACGGTGAATAGTGACCACAAAGAAAATAACACAGCATGACAACTCATGCCCAAGATGAAAGCCGACCACCCAGTCTGGTCACCAAGGAAAGAAAAGCAGCAACAGAGAAGATCGCGACAACTGGTCCAGTCCGAGAAGAGAAGAACACCATGCCGGAGAGCTAGGCCCAGGCCAGAAAGAAACAGGTGGAGTGCACGCCGCCTGGGGAAGACTGGTCGGGAAGGCCAACGACAGCAAGAGGACCAGACAACGTCGCAAGAAGGAACATGGAAAGGAAGGGCGCGACGCCATACAGAAAAGGAAGAAGGGACAGGAAGATACGATGACAGGTCTAGTCACCAAGCCAAGTGAAGACAGTGTCCTACCACATGGACAAGACCAAGGGGACGACATGTAGAGGGCCCACTACATGGAAAAGCCTGGTTAGCATGAGTAAGCAAGAAAGAAGACCGGACCGCGTCGAGGAAGTGAACGAAGAGGAAGAATGGAGTAACACAACATCACTCCACAGAGGAGGAGAGAGAACCACAGCACACAGGAACATCGGTGCTGTCCAAGGAGCATTGCAACAGTCAGCACACAGAAACATCGGTGCTGGCCAAGAAACATCGCAACATCCGTGTGGATCCCAGTAACCCCTACAACCTGCATTCGAAGAGACCAACCACTGAAGAACTGCATGGGTGCCCCGTGAACCTGAAGCTTGCCGAAGCAGAGCATACCTGAGCACTAGACAATCCACCCTTGTGGACTACACAAGACTCGACTGTGGCCATGTCCGAAGTTCCGCAGCGACCCGCACAGCCCACGCGATCATGTGGCAGTCCAGGGGACAAGGGCCTCGGCCGCATGTCCTGTGAGAGAGGAATCCGGATGGGAGAGGTGCAGCAGCGGCAGCTCCACGACAGGCAACAGGAAGCATGAAGGCCCCAGGTAAACACCTGGCACCGAGAAACGGTCTGGTGAAGACACTGAACCCATGTCCTAACGGCAAGACCATCCTGGCGGATGACATCAACACCCCCGAGGACATCATGAGAGACTTGGCGGTGAGTCCGTTGGCAGTTCGGCAGCGACGCCTTTGCGCGGCTCATGCGAAGCCCGCACGGTCCACCCGGTCCCATCGTGTCCGGCAAGAGGGTCCTCCCAGCGTCTCTAGTGAGAGAAGAGTCCAAGCAGGAGAGGCCAGTCTTCGAGACTCCAGTGAGAGAGGAGTCTGGCAAGGAAGGCAAGTCGGAAGTTACTTGGCCGGACGGAGATGTGAAGGCATCAAGATCAGCAAATCCAAAGAAAGACCTCTCGTGCCATAGTCGTCTCCTACAACCAACAAGCGTTGTCATCCACTGGACTAGGAACACCTGCGAGACCCCTCAAGGGTCACACCCACTCTGCTCCCAATGCCCCAAGTGATGAACACTGTATATAAGCGTCAACACAGCAAGACAAGGATGATCTGAAGTACACCGCCGAGGTGAAGCTCATCTGACTGACTTTGTAGTCCTGGAACTTTCAACATTCTCCCAGCTGATCGCCTGAAGAAGATCTGTTGGGGCTATCAAATGTTATTGTTCTGTCTTCTTGCAGGTTGGACATTTGTTTTTCCTTTCATTAAAGTTGGGGAGGAATGTAGTGTCCTGCCAGGACACAGTCTAGTTGTTTGCAGTGTAACCCTACACTAAACACACACCCACCACAGACGTCACTGGGTCAGGTGACGCGCTTAATAAAAGAGCCTGAGCGCACGTGCTCGAGGCCAGATCTACTATCTCCTAACTGGTGTCCTGTGTCATGCATTACTCCACCATGTGGGCCTAGGGCCCCAACACTACAGACAACACCAGTGTGGATTGGCTGAATCTGCTAGACTGTTGGTTACTGCTGAGGACAACTTAACCTATAATTAGTTTAGAGTTTGCGGAGTTGTATTGGTTGATTAAGCTCAGCGCAGACTCGAATTCGCTGACAGCCTCTTTATTCCCATTGGTTGCAGCTGAGGGCAGCGAAGGCTCGGGTTGGTTAACAGTCTACTGGTCCCCATTGGTTAATGCTGAATATGGAAATCTCGTCCAAATTTCCCGCACAAATGGGCCATAGTTCATTACTTCACGTTGTGTTCTCGGCTGCTTGAGAAATAAAGCATAATAGGAAGGAGGAAGACTTTAAGACAAACAATGAGAAAGGGAAAAGACACGAGTAGATTTAAACAAGCATTTGCAATGCAATCGGTCTTGCCTTTGTGACCATATGAGTGTTTAGCCATGCATTATATTAACACAGATTACTGCAATGGAATGTGTGGCAGTGATTATAAGTGTGGCAGTAGATGTGGCATTGAAGTGGTATTTGAGCACTCAGGAGTGGTCTAAAGATTAATACATTAAATTATTGATAAACTTTAATTACATGTATATTAGTGGAGCCTACAAAGAGTGTTGTGTAAATCAGTGTTTGAGGTGCACAGCGGAAGAGAAAGGCAGACTTGGAGCGGAGGGGGGCGTTGTCTGGGGGACAGGTGTCTAATAGGAGAGAGGAGGGTAAGTAAGTAAGTAAGCAAATACTTTATTTGATTTGGTTTAAATCATACAAAGAGCGGGTTAACCGCTAAAAACACGTAAACACTTGTGATTTAAAATTCATGTATAAACACTAGTTAGTTAGTAAAATTTCCGTTTAAAACATTTGGATTATTAAAACAAAGGGAATCAAAGGAAAATAATACAGTTAGTGCCTTTTAGTCTAATGGAGTTGATCTGGCTTGAGGAATCTGATTCTTTTACTTATATTTGCTATAAAGTAGATGTCTAAGCATTTTCTGAATCAAGTTCTGTGTCTTTCCTTGCCAGCGCTTTTGCAGCTAGTCTTAAAAGCTTTAGTGATTTACATGCCAATTGCACTGTTGATCCTCATAAACATCTTATTACTGCGGATCTGCATGTCCTTATCTGCTCTTTTTTAAACAACGGCCGCAGCAGTTTTTTCCGTTCGGATAGTAGTGCCGGGCAAATACAGAGTAGGTGGGGCACTGATTCATCTCCATGTCCGCAAAGGCGACAGTCCGTTGAAAGCCAGGTGCGTTTCCATTTAGGAGTTAAATCTTTAGTGGGATACACTCCCAGTCTCAGTAGAATTAATTGCTATTTCATTCGGTTTATGAAATGTTCCAGAAGGTATGGTTGGGGCTTTAGCTTTTTATATGTCGGGAGCACCGTCCATGCATTTGTTTTCTTGGACAACGTGGCTTTATCCTGATCGTGGGACATTTGGATGACTGTTTTGTTGACCAATTGTTTAAACTCCGAGTAGGACGGTGTAGTATGCCATGCTTCCTCTAACTTCAAAGCCTCAATGGATTTTTTTAGGAACGAATGAATCGAATTGGTCAATTTTGATTGCTTTTCGACTTCCAGCCAGCAATAATGTACCAGGGAGTCGTCCTCTGCTGCTCGCATTCTCCAATAATATTTGACCAGTGCTCCCTGTCTTGCCATGGTCTGATTCTTTAGCCCAAATTCAAGTCTTATCCGGTCTTGTGAGATATGGCGCGGGATGTTGAACAGTTTTTTGAAGAGACTAGTTTGGGCGATATTTAAGGATGTTGCATCCTTAGCATTTAATAGTTCAGAACCGTATGTTATTGCGGGTAAAAATTTTGATGCCACGACCTTTAATAAGTGAGTAGTGGAGCTGTCACTGAGGTTTTTTTGCAAGGTTTTGAATGCAAACAGTAGTTGATTAGCTTTTGTTTTCCGATGTTCTTGGTGTTGCTTGTAATTAAGATGGCTATCCAAAGTTAATCCCAAATACTTGTATGTCTCCTCGCGGTCCAAACTATTGCTGTTAATCGTCCGAATGAATTTTGGTATTTTTTTCTTTGGACTGGAAAAACACATGACCTTTGTTTTTTTAAAGTTTATCTGTAGTTGGTTTAGGTCTATGTATTCTGCCAATTTGTTTATTAGTCGTTGTAGGCCTCTGGGCGTTTGGGAGAGCAATACTATATCATCTGCGTGTTGCAGACTTACTATTCTCACATTCCCCAGTTTAGGAGGATCGCCTAATGTTGAACGTAGGTGGTTGTCTAGGTCAGCTGTGTATATAATAAATAAACAGGGGGCCAGGACGCACCCTTGTTTTAGGCCATTGATGGTAGTGATTTTGTTTGTTAGGCTTCGACCATCTCCTATTTTTATTTGAACCCATGTTTTCGAATAAAGGTCTATGATTGCATTTAGTAAATTTGTAGGTGCGCCCCAAGATTCCATTTTTGCCCACAAGGCTTGTCTAGGGACCTTATCAAAGGCCGCCTTAAGGTCCACGTAACATGCATACAATACTTTGGAGTTTGTGATGGATTGATTGGCCAGGAGTGTGACGGCAGAAATGTTTGCTAAAGTGCCCATTCCGGCTCGAAAACCTGTCTGTGTGTTGGGGATCAGTTTGGTGTTATCTACCCAATCTTCTAGATCCTTAAGCAGGTTTGCTGCATTGATTTTTGCCTCAACGTCTATAAGGGCTATCAACCTATAATTTAAGGGATTTGCACGAGCCCCTGATTTAAATATTGGGTGCAACATACTTCCTCGCCAGGAGTAGAGAATAGTGTGAGATTCCGAAATGTTGTCGAATAGTATGGCCAGGTGTTTGGACCAAAATAGTAAGTCTTTTTTAAATAGGGCGTTCGGCAGACCATTGGGTCCCGGCGCCCCGTCTGATCTCTATTTTTTTATGATATACATTACTTGTTTTTGTGAGATCTGGTTGTCGACAACTGTATGGTCTGACCCAGATGTTTCCAGATGATGTTGCTGCAATTTTCCTTCCTTTTGTTTTTCTTGTGAGTTGCTATGATAGTTCAGGTGCATGTTGCTGGTCGTGTGGTGTGAAGCCTGCGAGGTTCGTTGCGCTGTTTCTACCTTCCTCTGCTCTCTTGTTGGGGTCTCGCTGATGGTGCTATGGTGTGTTTGTATCGCCTTCCCTGTTTCATTTTCAGTGATAATTCTGGGGGCCGTTTGTGAATTATATATATTTTCTATGTGATCTCGCCATGCATGCTCGGTTATATCAGAGTTAAAATGCCGATTTTTTCCGTTAGATAAAACGTTAATCTGGGCCCAGAACTGCTTGGAATTTTGTTGTCGGCTTACATAGAGCATTTTTGTCCATAGCTGCTCATTGTATTTGCGTTTAGCGCCTCGAGTCTCTTTTTTCAGGTCACATTTCATTTGTTTAATTGATGTCAGAGCCTTCCGGGAAGGTTGTTGACCGTGAGTTCGCAGTTGTCTCAATGCTTTATTTAATTTTTAGTTTTTTGTCCTTAACGCTTTTGTGTACCATTCTGACATGTTGATCCGGGCCGCTTTTTGATTTTTGGAGCTCTGTATAAACGTTCTGTGCAAGCTGTCGATTAAGGACTCCCAAGTCTCTATCCCCATTGGTTTTGCACCAGTAGTTGTCAGAAAATCTGTGCAAGACTCCATGATTTTGTCAACACTGTTTTCATTCCATGTTAACCGATTTAAATTGTGCAGTCGAGTAAAATGCGTCAGCGCATTTGATGGCAAAGACTTTTCCCTGAAATCTATTAGTGTGAATGATTGGGGATAGTGGTCACTTTCTACTCTTTCTATTATTTGAAAGTTTGTAATACTGCGGAATAAATCTGGGTCGGCTAAGGTGAAGTCAATGGTTGCTGCTGATTTTGCCATCACTCTTGTGAAAGCTGCGGGGCTATCTTGCGGGCCTCGACCGTTTAAGGTGTATAGTGCTTGTTTGTCTAACAGTGCAGCGCATTTCTTGCCCGATGTGTCAAATCTTGTTGTGTTATTGCTCCTGGCTGTTATTCCATTTGGAAGGCTTTTCTTTTGGGCTTGCATCACGTTGTGGAAAAAGGGTCAGGCAGATCAGGTCGATTACCCCTTTTCAAGGTTTGCCCGGCGATAGCCGCCTCTCACCCCACTCAAGGTTACCAAATGAAGAGGCAGGCGCTGGAGACTGGAAGGCAGGAAACAGGAGTTTATTCCGACGGAGCAGAACACGTCAAATCAGACAACAGGGTATCTTCTCGAGGTGCTCTAACCGCATCTCTGAGGCCTGGCCTCTTATACACAAGTTTATGGCTTTATTACATTTATGACATCCGTGGTATTGCTTTGAAGTACGAAAAAGGCATCTTTGGAATCCCCGGTTCAGGCCCGTTCTCACACATATCTACAGTAGTGTTCCCCACCCAAATCTCAGCATGATAGCTATCGCGCAGCTGGACATTCCGCTGGGAACAGGAATGCGGGCTATCGGTCGGATCTAGGGGTGTGAAGGCATTGATTAATCCCCGCTCCTTTGATGTGAGGCGAGGTCCTACTGTAGGGGGCAATAAACTGCATCTGTTGGGCTAGGTGATGGCCTGGGATCAGGCCGGACAATCGGGCAGGGAGGAAGAGGTTATCAAAAGGGCCTGTTCTATGAATGAGATAAAAGAGTGAGGGGGTTCAGCACGGGATGTGGCTCGGAGGCAGGGTCGCGCTGGAGGTGCGTTTATGGCCCAGGCAGGAGAGACCGGGGGCTGTTGGGGCGCGGGGGATGCTTGCGAGGCCGGGGGGTGAGGGGGAGAGACGCGCTGGCTATTGGCAGTGGGCATAGAGACCATGGTTTTCAAAAAAATGGCTGCTGCTGCAAGTGTGCGTGAGTCTGAAAGGGGACAAGATGGCGCCGATAATGTTGACATCGCAAACCAGATTTTAACAGTCCTCCCTTTTCAACATATCTAGCCATTTTGTCTAGTCGATATCGATCTTCATTAAATCCTTAACCTCGACGTCGTACAATGCTCTCATGCGTTCCTTGTCAAAGTCCAGAGTCTTTGGGCAGATACAGTTTGCACATAGTGAGCACAAAGGCGGCAGACATTGAATTCCTAGGCAGAACCCACATAACACAACAATGGGTATCAGTATAATTGTAAACAACATCCACCCCCAGTCTTTTATTGTACTCCAGAACCAACTCCCAAGCGACCATTCTTCTTGTTCCTGATGAACCTCGGAGGAAAGTCTGTGGAGATGTTCGATGGCTTTGTACACTGAGGGCGAATTGTCCGTTACGTAGGTGCAGCAGCTGGACCCGATGATGCGGCATGCCCCTCCACGATCTGCTAGAACCACATCTAGAACAAGGCGGTTCTGAAGAGCCACCAAGCGGACTGCTTGAAGCTCGGCTGTGTTATTTGAGAGGATGCCAGCTGTAATGTTCATGGTTGTTTCAACGGCCTGGGTCAAATGTCGGATGGCACGGCTGTTTGTCATTGGACCCCAGAGTGGAACAAGTCCCTTCATTGCGTCCAGGAACTGTGCTCCGGTAGAGTCGGCTTGGTCAATGTCTCTCTCTCGTTTTTGTCGGTGGTGGCTTGCAGATGCCACATAGGTCGGAGGAAGGATGAAGGCAATGTAGCAGGTACCTCCCCAGCCCTTTGGGAGCCAGGTGTAGGCTTTCGTACCGCAGACAAAGTACATGTTTGGAGAGGTGACAAAAGAGGGTGGGTCAGTTGTGTCCAAGGTTCTGGTGATGTTGCAGGCACTGTGACCTACAAATTGTGTCCCGAGGCCTTCGATGCATACAAGACCCGAGACATTGACAACAGATAGGGCCACAGTCAAGGTGGCTGCTGTTCGTTTCCGGAGGTAGGAGAAGGTAGGTCTGGCCGGGTTGTTGAACACCTGCATTTCGACACGTTCTTTGGCTGGGATGTCCAAGTGAACAGAGGTGTTGGGCGTCAGAGGGCAAAAGGGTGCAGTTGTTCTTTTTGTTTCGTCCGGCCAGGCCCCATGATAAAAGTGAGACATGGTTTCGCTGGAGATTACTCTATCTCTGTAGCTCTCCTGCAGGAGAATCAGCCAGGCGAGGCAGGAGCCGTGAACAGAGAATGGCGAAGGAATGAATGGGATGGAGTGTCCGGTGGCGTGTGGCAGCAACCCACAGATCCAGCAATTGGTGGCATTGGCGGTAAGGTTGTGTTGGTGCAACAGTTGTACGAAGGAGTTGTTCCAGAACTCCTTACGTCTTTCTCGGAGTTGAGGTGAAAGAGAGATCAAGTAGTGTTCTTTCACAGTGACAGGTAGTACAGTGGCTAGAAGTGTCTTATGTGCTGGCGAACCTTCTTCCAAGATCCAGAGGGTGGTCATGAGGAGGAGGCAGAAGAGAAGGGTAACAAAGAAGGCAATAGTCTTTGAACTGTGCATTTTGTCAGTCTTTGGGTTTCTGTAGTGGGTCTTTGGATATCCGGTCGCTTCCACCATCTTCACGTCGGGTGCTTCCATCATCTTCGGATCGGGCGCTTCCATCATCTTCAAGGGGGCTCGGTAGTGGGCAGAACCACAGACTTCGTTTGGCTTCTCTCCTGGCAACCTTAGTAGTGTTAGGGCACCACTCTGAGAATATAAACTTAGTCAGCGGTCTACTTAGCCGAAGCTCCCTCCTTTCGTCGTAGGTTGTACCCTTCTCTGGATGGCACAGTGGGGTCGGGATATGTTGCCAGTTCAAGCGCGTCTGTTTCCGGGTAGCAGCTCAGGGATGGTCGATCTTTGTTCAGGAGCTCTTCTTGCGTGGTCACGCCTTCGGTTGTTGTCAGATTCGACGAGATCTTCTTGCAATGGTGTGCGTGCAGCCAATTGCGCTTTCCCTCCACTCGAAGAGCTGTTCGGGTGGTGATCAAAACTTGCCAGGGGCCCGTCCAGCGGGGTTCCAGACTCTTCTCCCACTGGAAGTTCCGAATTAGGACAAAATCTCCAGGCTGGATGGTATGTCCGGGGCCCCTGGAAGCATCAGGGATGGCCTGCAGCACCTGATGATGAATAACAGACAGCGTTTTAGTTAGGTTATACAGATAGTCAGACATTAGGACGTCCGGGACGTCGTGAATAGATGTCGGTTTGGGTGCAGACCAGATACTCATGGGTCGGCCAAAAACGACCTCGTAAGGGGTCAAGTGGTGTTTGGTGGGGGTGGAACGCATTGACAACAATGCCAGGGGAAGAGCGTCTGGCCATTTTAGTCCTGTGGTAGCCACTATTTTTGCCAGTTTTAGTTTCAATGTGGCGTTGTGTCGCTCGACCAGTCCAGCAGATTGGGGGTGAAAAACTGCGTGGAATTTCTGTCGTACCCCCAGCCCCTTCAGGATAAGCTGGATAACCTCGGCTACGAAATGGGGGCCATTGTCACTCCATAAAATACGACAAAGGCCGTAGCGAGGGAAGAACTCTTTCAGTAGTACTTTTGCAGTGGCAATGGCAGTGTTGTCACGCGTCGGGTAGGCTTCCACCCATTTGCTAAAAGTGCATACAACGACAAGTACATACTTCAGTCCTTGACATCTCTCTAACTGGATATAGTCCATCTGTAGGACTTCAAATGGATGGTTGGGGACCCCAAACCCTCCCCGGGGTACGACAGTTCCTTTCCCAGGGTTGTGTTGCAGGCAGACTAGACATTGCTGGACTAATCGTTTGGCTGAGTCTGCAATTCTATCATTATGCCAAACTCGGGAGACAAGTTCGGTCATAGGGGCAGATCCTATGTGTGCAGGGGAATGAGCCATAGTCAGTATGGGGATCAGATACGAGTTGGGTAGCAACCATTTGTTCGTGTCTTTTGTCCGCCAGCAGCCTTCATCGTCTTTTAATCCCACCCGTGCCCATTCAGTCAATTCGTGTGGTGAGCTGGCCATTTGGATGTACCTAATAGTTTCCCTAGCGTCCGTCCATTTTTCTGCTTGTGACCTAGTCACGTACATGTGAGTCGTCGTCCTATTCTCAGCTGTGGTTCGGGCAGTGATGTCGGCCAGTGCATTTCCCTGTCCAATGATGTCTGTCACCTTTTTGTGTGCTTGGCATTTGATCACGGCAAGTCGTTTGGGGAGGAGAACCGCTTCAGTCAAAGCGGAGACTAGATCTCCGTGCAGGATGGGTGTGCCATGAGATGTCAGAAATCCCCTCTCCTTCCATAAGAGCCCAAAATGATGAACCACCCCGAAGGCATACTGGCTGTCCGTGTAAATGTTTGCTGTTGTCCCCTTTGCTAGGATACATGCTCGTGTGAGGGCAATCAGTTCTGCCGCCTGTGCGGATCGTTGCGTGATGCGGGCGGTTTCAACTACAGTTCGGGCTGTGGTAACTGCATAGGCAGCTGAGGTGGTGCCGTCGGGGAGTTTAATGCAAGAGCCGTCTACCCATAGCTCTCCGTCAGGGTTTGGGAAGGCAGTGTCTCGGAGGTCAACTCTACTCCTAGTCTGTTCGTCCGTGAGGGTCACACAGTCATGTATAGGGGGGACATTTGGGTCATTTTCGGGCAGAGGCAACAAGGTGGCTGGGTTCAGCGTGGTGCATCTTTTCAGCGTGATGTGGGGTGCAAGCAGAGTCAGTTCGTATCCAGTCAGTCGTGCGCTAGTCAGGTGTTGCGTCTTAGTCTGGTTCAGGAGGGTGTCAACAGCATGGGGCACTAATACCGTGAGGGAATTCGAGAGTACGATCCCCTCACTTTGTCGGATAGAGACAGCAGCGGCAGCTACGGCTCGAAGGCAGGCAGGCAAAGCTCTCGCTACGGGGTCAAGAGTGGCAGAGAAATAGGCACATGGTCGTTGCTTGGGGCCGATGGTTTGAGTCAGGACAGACAAAGCGGATCCCTCCCTTTCGTGAGTGTAGAGAGAGAAGGGTTTGGTATAATCGGGGTTCCTAGGACTGGTGCAGAACAAAGGGCGTCTTGAAGTACTTTGAAGGAGAATTGGCATTCGGGGGTCCAAGGGAGCAGGAAGGGGACATCTTTAGCTAGTAGAGAAAGCAGTGGCTTTACAATGAGGCTGAAGTTTGGCAACCACTGCCGGCAGAAGGAGGTGAGGCCTACCAGGGAGCGGACTTGTTTCTGGGTCTTTGGGACAGGGGTTTCTAGAATGGCCTGGATTCGATCGGGTGTAAGCTTTCTCCCGTCTTTGGACAAGAGGTGGCCTAGGTAGGTGACCTGGGGTTGGCAGAATTGCAACTTCTTCTTGGAGACCTTGTGGCCATTTTCCGCAAGGAAGTGCAGGAGTTGCACAGTGGTAGTGACTGCAAGTGGAGTGGTGTCGGCCGCCAAAAAGATATCATCGACGTATTGTATCAACACCACTCCATCCGGCAGCTGAACGGCGTCCAGCTGTCTCTTGAGGGCCTGGCTATAGATGCTGGGACTTTCTGTGTAACCTTGGGGAGCTCTACAAAATCTATATGAGCGGGATTTTAACGTGAAGCCGAAAAGGTAGCGGCTGTCTGAGTGGATGGGGATGGAGAAGAATGCATTCTTGAGATCGATTACAGTGAAGGTGGTGGCTGTGGAAGGAATCAGGGTCAGAATGGTGGTGATATCCGAGACTACGGGGTACTGAGGTACAACCACTTTGTTGACCTCTCGAAGGTCGATGATGAAGCGGTACGCTTTCTCATCTCCCTCACCCTGCTTCTTTACAATGGGTAGGATAGGGCTGTTGCAAATATTGCTGACTACTTCCTCTACCACTCCTGCCTCTACCAAGGACTGAATTATCTTTACCAATGCCTTCTCACCTTCGGGCGATATCCGATACTGTGGGAGTTTTGGGAGTATCGCATCTTGGCGAACAGTTATGTGCACAGGGTCAATCATCATGCGTCCTACGTCAGCGTCAGTTTTGGCCCGCAGATACAGAGGTAGAGAGTCGAGTAAGGATGAGTCAGCGTCAGAGATGGAGAACATGTGTCGTAAGGGATAAGGTCTGAGCAGAGTCGGGTTATCGTACAGAATGACTCGAACTCCGTCCTGTGAACACCTAATAGTAGCTCGGAAATGCTTCAGTAAGTCAAGTCCCATAATGGCATCGGGGGTGTTGGAGGAAAGCAGAAACGTCGTGTCAGTGGGGTTACTGTCCAAGTCGAAGGAGATCGGCGCGGACAAGGGATTAGTGGAGGGCGTTCCATCAAAACCTATTGATGTTATGTGTGAGCCAGACAAGGGTGCCCTTGGAATCAGTTGTTTAGATAACGCACTACGTGTCGCACCAGTGTCTACCAGAAATGGAGACTTCGTACCAAGGACCTTAGCGGTGACATAAGGACCTTGCTGGTCAACATAGAGCTCGACTGGATCCCTCCCTTGCCCTTGGCAGTCCTATGCGAAGTCGCGGGCATCGTCACAGTCAGCCTGCTGGCATTGGTTCTGTCGGGGGTGGTCAAAAGTGTTCGGTCTGCCTGGTCTGTCATTGCTAGCGTCGTTTGTGTGCCCTCGTCCCTGTCCTCTATTTTTCGGCCCATCCGCTACGTCTTTTGTGTCTCTATTTTTGTACATTTCTAACAGGACCGGACACTGGGACTTCCAATGCCCAAATCCCTTGCAGAACGCACACTGGTTGTCGTCAATGTCTGTCCGTCCAGCATAGGGCGCGGGGGTACGGTCTTTTGGGGGTGGATTTCTAGGGGCAGTCGACTGGTAGTGTCCTTTGTACGGTTCCCTACCTATCGTCGCTCCTTGCAATTGAGCGATCATTACTCGTTCTTTCAAGTCCTTTTTCTTTCTCTCAGTCGCTTTGTCGTTCTCATTCTTTTGTCGTTCGTAGTATTGAGCCATCTGAAGGATAGCCGCAGGTTTGGAGGCAGCCCAACTACTTTCACTAGTCTGCAGTCTCTGCGAGACTTCTGGAGTCAGGCCCTTTACGTAATTCTGGACGAATAAGTGATGTCCGGTTGCAGAGGTCATGTCCTGGCCGCTGTAATCGGAGAACACCGTTTCGAACCTGGAAAAGTATTCTGATACGTCTTCCTGGGGTTTCTGGCAGCAGGCCGTTACTATCGACCAGTCCAACTTCTTTTCTGGGACTATCGTTTTGAGTTTTTGTACGATTTTGTCTGGCAGGTCTAGAATTGATTTCAAAGGTTTCTGTCCGGGCTCTCGTTGCTTGTCTATGCCATCGAGTTGTAACCAGGTATGTCCGAACAGCTCAAGGTGGTCGACTTTCCGGATTAGCCTCCACACATCAGCTGGTAGACATAGCCCGAAGAACAAGTCGATGTCCGCTAGGGTCATAATCGTCGACCCCAAGACGGTACCTAATTCTGTGTAGAAGGCAGTGGGGTTCTTTCGTAGATCGGGCAAGGACTTTCGGAAAGTCAGGATGTCTTGCCGATCCCAGGGTTGGTAGACCCAGTTGTACACTACCCTCCCCCTCGCATCTTGGTGGTTAATATCGTCGTGTGTTCCCTGTCCTCGTGAGGGGACCCAATAAGGAGCTGCTTCTCTTATCGGCATCATGGTGTTAGTTCCCTCGGTTTGAGGTACAGTCGCTACAGGGGTCGTGGTACTAGCTTCTAATCTTTGTAAAGTGAGGTGGCGGAAGGCTTCAAGCGTGCGCGTGAAGAGGTCCGTCACATCACCCTCGCCCTCGTCTCCAATGTCGGTTTCTATACAGAGTTGTTAGGCTTTCAGGACCTTTGTTCCGATACCGGTCTTCATATGCGTTAAGGGTGTGGTAACAGAAACGTGCAACAAAGTGTCGTTTGTGGTTATCAGCATATGTATTGCATATATCTGTCACGTAATCTTCGTTTTCTTTCCGTTCTACTAGCGTCTTTACGATTTTATCAATCCCTGCTCGTTCATTCTTACTCAATCGATTTAATCTAGCGGAGTCTTTCTTCTCAGTGTCGGGGTCATCTACTATTGCTGCTTGCGCTGCGCTGAGTACAAGGGGCTCGGCCGGTGCAGAGGCCGTGAGGACCGAGGCTCTGGTACCGCTCTCATCTGTGCTTGGGGGTTGCGTGCGTTGCACTAGGGGTTGGGAAGGGGCGTATGGAGGGGGCATGTAGATGATCGGGGGACCTAGCAGTAGATCATCGTTCGCTCGCTGCTTCGAAGGTAGCTCAGGGTAAAGTGTGGCGGGCGTTCTATCGGGACATTGGCTTGATGTTTCAGATTCTTGTTTTAGTTTAGCTTCCTCTCTTTCTCATATTTCTTCTTTCAACTTGCTCGCGGCTAAATGAGCTGCTTTTCGTAATTCTTTTTCTAGTCTGACTTCATTTCTTTTCTTTCGCTGTTCTGTTTCTTTGCGCCACATGCCAAAACTATCAAGCATAGTGGGCGTTGTTTTATTGTTACAAAGGGCTGTTTCCAGCACGCTTATTTTAGTATCATCGAAGGATCCTATCAGTGGCCACTGACTTTCCCGATCCCTTTTAGTATATTTATGCCATAATTTACTATAAGCTACGGCGACTAGTCCATACTTTAAAAACATATCCTTATTAGGGGTGCCTTCCAGAGGAGCCGGATGATCCACCTCTAATAAGCGGTCCGGGCTGAACCAACTACTGAACAATGGGGAGAAGATAGGCATGACGGGTTACAATGGGGACAAAAGTCTGCACTACCTATCCTTCACTACTTTGCGAAGACTAGGCAGAATATTTCTATTCTACAGTACTCGCAAATAGGGAATACCCAAAGAGAGAACTAATTCCAAACAGTCAATGTTCGGACAAACAATCAATCAATCAAATGAGGAATAAAATAGGCGCGACGGGTTACAATGGGGGCAAAAGCCTGCGCTACCTACCCTTCACTATCTGCAAAGAGAGAGGGAAATTCCTGTTCCTCCCCGTTTGTAGGCAGAGAAGATCCTTTCAGAGAACCAATTTCGAACAGTTAATGCTCGAACAAACAATCAATCAATGGAGAGGGAAGTAGGCGCGACGGGTTACAACGGGGGCAAAAGCCTGCGCTACCTACCCTTCACTATCTGCAAAGGGAGAATACTCCTATCCTTCCCCGTTTGTAGACAGAGAATCTCTCAGAACCAAACAATCAAATGCGTAATACTAGTATTTTCCAAGACAATCAAACAATCAATTCGCAATTCGTCGTGTTACACGACCTTACCCGGACCGCATGGACAGTTTCTCGTCTTCCGCTTCCAGCGCCTGATCGTCCTCTATTCTCCGTAATTGCTGTGGCACTCCTGATGGTTCCCAGTCAGGACCGTAGATCACTCGAGAGAGGTCTGCTCGGAACCGGTGAAGTTCGGATGATCGGCTGCCAGACGAGGGTTTATCGGGCAGGAGCTCTTTCCCGATCTTTGCAGTCGTTCACACTGTCGTTGGGACCTCTCCCACTGGATCCACGTGTCGCTGATGGGCCCCACGTTTGGGACGCCAATTGTGGAAAAAGGGTCAGGCAGATCAGGTCGATTACCCCTTTTCAAGGTTTGCCCGGCGATAGCCGCCTCTCACCCCACTCAAGGTTACCAAATGAAGAGGCAGGCGCTGGAGACTGGAAGGCAGGAAACAGGAGTTTATTCTGACGGAGCAGAACACGTCAAATCAGACAACAGGGTATCTTCTCGAGGTGCTCTAACCGCATCTCTGAGGCCTGGCCTCTTATACACAAGTTTATGGCTTTATTACATTTATGACATCCGTGGTATTGCTTTGAAGTACGAAAAAGGCATCTTTTGAATCCCCGGTTCAGGCCCGTTCTCACACATATCTACAGTAGGGGTCACCACCCAAATCTCAGCATGATGGCTATCGCGCAGCTGGACATTCCGCTGGGAACAGGAATGCGGGCTATCGGTCGGATCTAGGGGTGTGAAGGCATTGATTAATCCCCGCTCCTTTGATGTGAGGCGAGGTCCTACTGTAGGGGGCAATAAACTGCATCTGTTGGGCTAGGTGATGGCCTGGGATCAGGCCGGACAATCGGGCAGGGAGGAAGAGGTTATCAAAAGGGCCTGTTCTATGAATGAGATGAAAGAGTGAGGGGGTTCAGCATGGGATGTGGCTCGGAGGCAGGGTCGCGCTGGAGGTGCGTTTATGGCCCAGGCAGGAGAGACCGGGGGCTGTCGGGGCGCGGGGGATGCTTGCGAGGCCGGGGGGTGAGGGGGAGAGACGCGCTGGCTATTGGCAGTGGGCAGAGAGACCATGGTTTTCAAAAAAATGGCTGCTGCTGCAAGTGTGCGTGAGTCTGAAAGGGGACAAGATGGCGCCGATAATGTTGACATCGCAAACCAGATTTTAACAACGTTCATGTTAAAGTCACCGGACAATATTATTTTGGCGTGTGGGTGTATTGCTTTTATAATTTTGATGGCGGCGGCCAGTTGTTGGATGTGTCTCCCCTTATGCTTGTGGGCTGGGTGGATGTAGATGTTCATTATTATCAAAGTGCAAGTGATGTTAACTTCAAATTTAATGCATTGCATCCAGCTCGAGTCTAAGTCGATGTTTTCTTCTTTCCATCGGATTTCTGTGGCCGTATATATTGATAAGCCACCCTTGGCTCTTCCGTGTACTGACTCCTTTTTAGCTGGGTTTAAATGTTCTTTATAGCCTACGATCGGAGTATATGTTGTCTGCCAGGTTTCTTGCAGCAGCAGTATATCGTACTGTAGAATAAAGTCTGCAAAGTCAGTTTCCCCTATTTTAGATGCTAGGCCATTCACGTTCCAGGAGCAGATATTAATGTCCTGCGCGGAGTTTGATTTTGTTTGGGATTTTGTTCATACGGCTCCTAGTTGTGTAGTTGGTGATCTCCAGTTTTGGTTAACCTCTTGTTGGGTTTTGTCTGGGTGTGAGATTGTAATTGTGATTTGTCTTGTGAATATGACATCATCCTTTATTTGATCGTGAGTCCCTTTTAGGATGCCCTCTATGCGTTGATGGTGTTGTAGGGGACTTGGGTAACGGGGGGGTTCCACCTCTTTTAGTTCTATACCCCATTCCGCGAATACCTCCTTATGCCTCAAAATCTGTTCAGCGACTGAGTAATTTATCCAGGTGGCTATTGTTTTTTCGACTCC
The DNA here is from genome assembly GCF_964261635.1 of Lissotriton helveticus. Taxonomy (NCBI): domain Eukaryota; kingdom Metazoa; phylum Chordata; class Amphibia; order Caudata; family Salamandridae; genus Lissotriton; species Lissotriton helveticus. The sequence continues at coordinate 99,641,968 of NC_136065.1, read as the reverse complement.
TATTTGACTAATGGTAGATTTGAATTCAATTCTTACCAGGTCACTGGATGTTATATGGCTCAGGGCTGGTATGGATTTGAATAGCTTTAGAATTGTGCTTCGATTTAGTATGTCGTGGGTTCCTCTCGATTTGTAGTGTGGAATCAATTCTATCTCACTTTGAGCCGTGAATGATTGTTTTTTATTATTATACATCGGGACCCCTGATAATGGTTCTGTTAGGTCTTGATGGTGTATATTGCCGAGCTGGACTGGTTTGACTTGATCTTGTTGTATCTTTTCAATGTGCTCAATTGTATTTTGGAGCTTTGGGATGTTTTGTATTTCATTATTATGATTTAATGTCCGCGTTTCACCTTTCCCGCTTGTTACTATGTCCTGTGCCTTGGCTTCTTTTTCCTTTGTAATTTGGTTCTTTGAGGGTTGCATTGTGTCGATTATTACGACTGCTTTGTTTTTTTCCTTGTCCTTTTCCTTCTCAGCCGACGACTTGAATATGTCATAAATTTTATTAGTTGACAAATTTCCATTTTTTGTTTTATTTTTGCCGTCATGATTTATTGTGATTGCGGATTCTTTTAATGCCAAGTTTTTATGATTCGTCGTGCTGATTGGCTCACTGCCACTTTCGTTATTTTCATCGGGTCTTTTCTGGGTTGGTGTCAGCGAAGCTTGTGAGGTGACTTTATGTTTTTTTTGCTTTTCCTTGCTTTCCTCAGGCGTTTGCGTTCCCGTTTTGAGAGGGGTTTTGCGAAGCTTTCTTGTTCCTTGCTTTGTGCTGGTTCCTTCAATGAAATGCTTTGATTTGGGAAAGGTGTTGAGCTTTCTAATTGCGGATGTTCCTCTGTTCATTCCCAGTCTTTCTCTATGACTGGCAGGTTGTTTCCCTCTTGCAATGGTTTAGTATTGAAGATTAGGGTGTCCTTTTTAGTTCCGTCTGCCTCCTTAAGCTCTCCTTCCGTTGAAATTGTGGAATTTAATTGTGTGTCCCTTACTACCCCCAGCAACTCTGACATTATGGTCTGGACGGTTGCAAGCTTGTCTATTATTTGGTGGCAATGGCACGTGTAATAAGTGAAATCCCGTGCTTGTTGTACCTTTGTTATCATGGCATTTAAGTTGTGTAGTTTTTGATCTATTCCCTGCACATATAGAGCTAGTGCATTAAGTAGCTCAACTTGAGTGTTCAGCTTGTCAGCATGATAAGTAGCTGCTGATCCTATCGTCTTCATGGTACTAAGTAACTGATCCCAAAAAGGTCCTGTTGATGTACTTTCTCAATGTTCCTTGGGGTATTGTCCCTCTTCTTTCTTAGTGCATCGCCCTGGTGAGGGTGGTTTTTGGGATTTTGAGTGACTAAGTAGTTTGGTTGATTCAGTTTCGTGGGGTGGTCTGAAAGGTGATTCATTTATCTTGCTTTGGCATGACGTCTGCATTAAATGTTGTGCTATTTGAGGTTGCTTGCTTAGTTGTTTCGGATTTGTGGCAAGTTGATCCTGTACGTTGGTTATTTGGCCCGTGAACTGGACAGGTGATGGATTTAATTGTGGGTCAACAGGTTTGTTTGGCATTGCGTGCGAGCTATCAAAGCTGTCATCACTGTCCTGCTCTAGCGTCGGGTTACCATCCTGGCTCTGTTCTTCACAAGGCTGCCAAGTAATTTGTTGGTCTATTTGGAACTGTTGGAGCTGTTGGTTTTGCTGCCTTAGTTGATTTGTTTGTGCTTGGTGGGTCCATTGTTTAGGTGTAAGTTCCGACTCATGTTTAAATCCCTGTTCGTTGTGTACTACGGCCTGAATGGCCTGTTGGCAGAGGCCATGATGAACCAGTGGTGGGCTCTTGATAGAATTAGTGCAACTTCCATCCTCTGATTCGGACAACTTAACAACCTTATGCTCTGTGTCCTCAGTGTTTATTGACCTATTGACTTCATCCTTATGTGTCTCGTTGTCTGCACTGTCCCCCCCTGTGCTTGTATTCCTTGGCTTCTTTAGCCTCCTTTGCCTCCGTTGCTTCTTTGGCTGCCTTGTGCGTCTTTTGCTTCCCTGGGGATAAACTGCGACATACTTTAAAAAAATCAGTAATGAGAGCACGTTTGCTGCTTTTGATGTCAGTTTTAATAGTTTTAGTGGGGGAGCCGGTTGCCCTGGTGGGGGTTTGGGTATTGTTGTAGGATTGTGTTTGCTTCTTTTTTGTTTTGCCCCCCTTGTCCTGTTTGTAGTCTAGATCCGAGAGCTGTTCCAGCTCCCTTTCTCTTGGCTTACTGGGCTTTTCCGATTCTAGTTTGTACTCGGTTAAGTCTTCTATTAAGTCCTCTCCCAGCTCTCCCACTTTTTCTGGTTTCAGCTGTTGACCCCCCGGTGCCCCCCTTATTTTCCCTGATCTCATGATGGACTGTTGCGTGTTCTTGCACGACAAGTTTTCTGATTCAGGGGCGCTAGGCGGGTGGCGTGTTACTACTACTTCCAGGGGCTCCTGGTCCTCTGGTGCGCACTCTGGGGGACCGGCGTGGCCTGAGGAATCAGCGTGCCTTACCTTGACTTATGCGGGGAGATTACTGGAAGGTTGCTGGTGCTAGTGCTGGGGCTGGGGTGCTGGGGTGTCTTGCTGTGTTGTTGTCTCTTATACGTCCAGTGTGGGGGTGTCTCATGTGGCCATTTCTTCTGCCACTACCACTGACACTGACAAGGCTGCAGCTCTGTTATTCTTGCCTCTTCTTCTGCAGAGGCTCCTTAATGCTGCTCCTGTCGCCGCTGGTGCCCCTGCCGCTGTGCTTTCACGTTAAGGATCTCGCTGCTAGAGGCGCTGGTGGGTGTGAAGGTTCGCGGCTCCTGCCGCTATGGAGCCCTCACTGTGAAGCCCTGTAAAGCCTTCCTGCCGCTATGGACGCTCGCGGCTGGAGGGAGGGGTAATTTCGCGGGTGTTTTTTCGCGGCTCCTACCGCTATGGACCCCCGCTGTGTGACGCTTGTAGTGACGCTTGTGGTGCGCCTGCGGCTCGCTGCTGTGCGAGACTGCTGCCGGGGAGCCTGCTTGCGTCCTCCGCCTGCCGCTGTTCCTTCCTCGGGAACCTGTTGCTGTGGCTGGGGCTGCAGGTACACGGAGTTTACCCCCGCTGCCGCCGCCGAAGGCACACAGGCTGGCCGAAGGAGTCTGGAGGCTAAAGGCTGGATGCTGAATCGCCCCTCGCCGAGAAACAAAGGTGAGTGAGACGGCGTCCTCCTCGCCTCACCTCTCCTCGGCACCTCGCTCGTTCCTGTTCAGCAGAGCAGAGGGTTCTGTCGACTGAGGAGAGAGGAGGGGGTGAAAGATAGGAAGAGAAATACAAGAGAAAGAGAGTGGGCCAATTAAAGTGAGAGAAAAGACAGCATATGATTGGGGAGAAGTGATGGTTCCTATTATAGTTAGGGTAGTGCCCACTGCGAGGTCGTTTAGTGCAAGGGGCTCAGTGCAAGTACAGTTCTGCTAGGGCAGTTCTCACTTTGATGTCACTGAAATCAGGACAGGTACCAGTGCATGGTAAGCTTCTAGTTCGATGCCAGTGCAGTATGCGCCATTAGGATGATTCCATAGCAGTATGGAAGAATTTAAATGCATAGCCACTGCATAAAGTCCAATTCTAGTGTGCTGGCACTTTGACTTTCACTCTGGCCTATCCCTGCAGTGTTGTGCTGGCAGTGTCCAGTGTCACAGCAGCACTTCAGCTACCAGTACCATCACTGCAGTGAAAGCAGCTCTAGTGTGATATCACTATGGAATGGCAGCTGTCAGTGAATGTGTAGGCACAGGAATTGTATTGCCATGCAATAGGTCTCGCATTTGTGAGAGTTTTTAGCTATTGGCATTGTAAATGACAATGCCTTTAATTTATCTGTTTTGCTAATTAACACAAGGGGGCAACATTACATTTATACAAAGGACCAGGGGTCAAGGGGGTATTTACCTCCACCCAACCGCTGATCCATTTTTCAGTCTGAACCCATCCTAGGTACCCAAAATATTCAAATACAAAGTAAGTCAGAACACTCCACAAACATATTCCCTTGATAAAGCAAAGGTGAATATAAAACACATCAGAAAGTAAGTGAAAAGGTGAGAAAGTACCTCACGTGTGTTACGCGTCACCCACCTGTACTCCAGTTGTTCCTTCTCTGATGCTGAGTGGTCCCAAATCCCTCCAGAATCTACCAGAGCGACAAGGAATCTTAACTCTTGTCGTTCTGACAGGTCTCGGGAGGAAGGGAGAAAAAGGGAGTGATAGACAAGAGAAACAAGAATCCTTGTCTATGTTGCTGGGCGTGTCTCTCTGGGTAATCTCTCTGGGGAAGTGTTTCTGGATTTTCCTTGTTGGAGAGATGTGTGAGGGGTTATATGGTTCACCTATAGAGATATAAATAAACTCAGACTTGCATTTATCTCTACTACTTGTCTACATATAAATATATATTCAAATATATACAGTTGCCTACCACATACTAACATAAATCACAGGAAAACAGATTTTGATTTGAAGGTTCTCTTTGCGCCCTATTTCTTTTGGCAAGCTTCAGTAGTTATATCTAAATACAATGATGATTAAAATTAGCAGGGTAACATTTACATTGATACTTTTGCATTAGATTAAATTGTAGTCACCAACAAATCATACCTTTCATTTACTTGTTAAATGTTCCTTTGAAGACGAGAGCTGAAATAAAGTAAGAAGAAACAAAACAAACACCTACTCCAAATAAAGTCTTTTAATTTCCTTTTGACTTCAATATGCTAATTGTTCAAAAAGCCTTATGCATTTCCTTAACATTTTTTAAACAAAATCCAAATGTTCGCAGAGTCTTTAGAAATGTCACAGAGTCTTTAATGCTCTTTTCCTTTTAGTTTGTGATGAAATATTACTTGAATGCAAGTCTTTTAAAAGAATCGGTAATGAACTCTTACCACGTTATTGTAGAAATCAACGATTGTATTTCAAATGTTACCAAGCCTGGCCTTGAATTGTTTGTTGACTGCTTAACAAGTCTCTTTTCTCTCTTTCAGGATGTTGGAGATCAGGTTGCAGTGATGGACCGAGGTGGCAAACGCAAAATTTGTGTACCCCTCGTGAAATTAATGTCCCATAACAATAACATTTACTGATTGCATGTTTTGTGAAATTAACCAACAATAGAGTAAAGTGCACACATTATTTTTATTTTTTTCACATGGGGAGAACTAACTTGCTTACATGGTGCAAATTAACCTAGCTAACATGTATTGTTATTATGTTGTGAACTAATGTGCAGCTTATTCGTAAATAAACGCAATTTAAATGTGCTTATTGTAATCATTTATGTGATGGAGAGGTCGAAATGTGAGTATACAACGCATTTATGTGGCTTATCTGCTAGGTAACAACTAATTGGGAAACATTAGTAAGGTGGGAGGTAAACAGAACAGGTTTGAATTCACAATTTAACATAAATCTGTGTTTGTTTTTGCAATAGTTCCAAAAGTGGCCTCTGAGGCCTACTCAGAAAATGGACGGTCGGGGAAACTGTGAGCAAGAGCTGAACTGCGCAGGCGCGCCAAAACCTCCAAGTCAGAGTGAACTGCCTGTGCTCGAGGAGGTTCAAGGCTGATGTGGCCCGGAACCTAGGATGTGTGCCAAGCATGGATGATGTCGTGCTCAGAGCCTGGGAGAATATATGGATGTTGCCACTCAAGGATATGCCTAGGCCAAAGACTGTCCTAAAACAAAGCCCCTTTCTTTTTTTGCTGACACGTTGTGAAATTAATGCTGTAATGGTGAGATGATGCTCACCCACCCCGAAATTTGCCAATGAGAAACTGAATAAGAAATGTTAGATACTTTTTAGATAGATTAAGTTAGGGAATTAAGGTATAAAAACCCCTGGATTTGTCTAGTTGGGGTCGCTTTTTCCATTTCCATCGGAGATGCTGCCCGATTGCGGACCGATTCCTGGATGTAAGACTCTTATGAAATTATTTGTTTGTTTTGCAGGATTGAAGGATAAAATGAGGGTGTTAGTTAGGGATGTTAGGAGAGAATGACTTTGGAACTATCTGTTCTTTGCTAATCTGTAACTGTTTTGTAAAATAAAGCGATTTTTCTTGAGCTCAAATAAAATGATCATTTGAAATAAAGTTGATATTTTACTGAATAAAGTTTTACTAATTACGTAAATGTCAGACATGATAAAGTTTTTGCTTTAATTAAAAATTAGAGAAATGAAGAAGTAAAAGTTGGTCTTTGAATTCTTCCTACGCCTAATTTTCATTCTAACAGATCCATTGCCACTATGGTGGTGTGTCTGAATAATTTAATCTATGGTTAAAATGTTAAATTTGCGGGTGTAAATAATGAATAGTTAAATAGGTTTAGATGCTCCACCTAAATGCAACAGCGTTTCTCCAGTGTGATTCACCAGAGCCTTGAAGCCTAGTGTAAGTGAACAGGGTAAATGCGCAGTGTTATGGGCCCCACTGGTGCATGATTTGTGTGTTTTAAGGTTTCGGGAAATGGTGAGTATTGATTAGAAATGATTTCTGGAGCCGCGCTGGAGCAGTAAATAACTTGGTAGCAGAGTAGTGGTTGTTAAGGAAATTAGCTAGGGTTATGGTAAAGCACTATATAGAGTTTTGATGTACAGAATTGTGATTAACATCTGTTGAGTTTGTATTATGTTACATGTAGTCCTGTAAAGGCTTCATAGAGTAGGGTGAAGCCAGTGCCTCAGTCTGCAGGTGGAGGAAGTGTGGCAAGGTAGTCGCACAGTGAATTAGTCTGCTTCAAAAAGGAGTATTGCTGAATACTGCGGTGGTATCGTTGTATATCACTGTCTAGGGACCTTAGGTGTGAAAGGATAAATGTATAGTGAGGACAGTCTATGAAATTTCAGCCTTCAAGTATAGGGATCATTCCGTGCTTCCCGACTAAAACTTACTGCTGGGAGAGTAATAGGTCTTAACCCAAGCTTGATTGAAGGGTAAAGGGAGTGGCGTCTCTCTTTTGCTAACAATAGAGGAATTCTGTGGTGGGTTAGTGGACGCGCTGCCTACTGGTAAAACAGAGTTCATGTATATATGAATAGGGTTTTCCGTATGAACGAGTGTAAATGATATAGCAATACGCGTTCAAGCGAAACTCTGGGACTGTCTCTAAGGAGGTGAAAAAAAAGATCTCTGTATGTGCTTTTCTAGAGAAGCGAGATCGTTATTGCCTGATAGAAGAGTAAAGCCAGTAGTATTGCTTTATCGGCGAGTCTAAAAATTCTGAGGAGATAAGCACCGTCTATTGCGGTTACAGAATACTTGTGCGAATGAAAATTCTATCACTTTATTAGTGAAACAGATTAGTGGATTTGTTTTGTGTAAGTTACTAACTGATTTTGTAAAATATCTTGTAAATATGGCTTCTTGAAAAAAACCTGTAAAGGAGGGGTCAGTCGGCGCTGCAGAAGCCGGAGCGCTGGTGACGTCGAAAGTGTCGCGCTGGGATGGGTCCACGTGACCAAGACGGAGTAGGAGTTGATTAGTTCACCAGAGAAAGCAGCAAAAGCTATTGGTTAAGCACTATAGTGACGTATCGTGTTCTAACTGGTGCATTAGTGTGAACCGCGCTGTGATAGGTTGGTGTTATGGAATCAACAACAGAATAGTACGCGATCATTTGAAAGCAGGAAAGTTTACAGAAAAAGTCATACTAGTATCATGACGATGACAGGAAGAAATCTTCGTGGTTCAAAAAGCTGAAAAACATGTTTGTAAAAGACAAAGAGGTAGTTACGAGAGAGGGAAAAGTACTTCCTTCACCGAGAACGCCTGCTTCCTATATGTTGACAAAATATGGTTACCATACGTGTGTTTGGTTGGAAAATTGGGTACAATATACAAAGGATGATGGTGGGCTGGCATTTCCAGAATGAAGGTCATTTGATGTAGCAATTCTAAGAAATTTGAGAGACAAAATGTTGAAACTTGAACCGAGACCCAGACCAACTCAATTTGAAGCGCTTGTTGAATGGGAAGATGAGATGCATCAAATGGAGAGTGAGAGGTTGAGTAGGCACCTCAGACTGAGAGGGAAAGGCAGAGATTTGTGGGGACAAACACATGAGTCTAGAATGCGAAGATGGAGGGATGCAAGTATGTGCGATGGTATGTACCCAGTCAGATTGGTAGAGGAGTATGAGGGATGAAAAAGTACAGAAAAGAAAAAGAATACAGAATTGGCAAATCAAAGCTATGGTGAAAGTGAATCAGAGGATGCTGTTTTAGAAGAAATATTAAATAGGAGACCGCCTTCATATCAGCCAAGTTCTTTATGGACTACCCCAAACGCCCCAATGACGGAAGAAAAAATGGATGAAACACCAAGACAACCATCAAATTTTAGAGATTTCCCTGAAAGGGTAGAAACAAGATATATCCCAGGTACACCAATAGGAGAATCTAGAATTACAGGTACTCCTGTACAAAGTAATGATTCACACAGAATTGTGTTAAGTCTGGAAAGACGAACTAATGAACAGCCAAATATGTCTGATTATGAGCGTTCTGCACATGAATTGATCCAAAACCTTACTAGAAATATGGAAGCTGTAACTGTACCAGTAACGATAGGACCTGTAATACCGGTATTTGAGGATCAGAAAATAAAAGAGCCGAGATTAACCATTCCATTACAACAAAGTTTACAAAGAGCCAAAGAGAGTACTTGTCCTGATTTATCAGAAATAAGGCAGAATATGAGTGTAAATCCAGTTAACTTTTAATAAAAATTTGACATGCGGCTTCCAGACAGGAGCAGAATCTGGTTCTGCGACTCCAGAGAGGAGTGCAGACAAAATAGATTTAACGCAAACGCCCATGGGTCCATCAGACAGAGAATTAAGTGAATGGATAAAAACTTTAAAATTAAAAGAGCAGGAATCAAAAATACTGGATGTAGCCAAATTAAAAATAGACATGGAGGAATTAATAATTGGAACAATTGGGACAGACAGATTAAAAACTTACCAGGATGATGAGCTCATGTTTTTATGTAAAAGTATAACATGGAAAGCAAAGACAATGTATGATCAATTTGAAGAAGTGGCAAGCGAAAATGGAATAGATTTTTCAAAAATAAAGTCATTACAGAAATCTTATCGGGTAGATTTTGCAGAAAGAGACATTGAAAATACGAACACTGCAGGAAGACAAGTTCAGATAAAAAATGTGATTGTATTGTTGCGCAAATGGGGTGATGTAGGCAAATGGAGGGTCAAATGGGCAAGGAAGAAAGAAGAATATAGTGATAAGTCTACTTTAGCTTTCCCCATTAGAGAGAAGGGAAAAGTGGCAACTGAATTCCCTATGAGAGAAATTCCTGGAGGAGGATATGTACATGTGCCCTGGAGCAGACAAGACATATTGTCATTTACGAATGACTTCCCCAGATTGAGAGAAAAGCCAGTAGAATGGTACCGGCAGGTTGACCGATTTGTAAAAGTGTCTAAGGTACTGTGGATTGATTTGGATGGATTGTTTGACATAGTAGTGCCAACAGATTTATGGACAGAATGTAAGATATCAGTGGATTGGCCAAGGGAGGAGTATCCCAGAAATGAGAAAACGAGAGCTCCCTCACCAGATGTAATGAGGAAATATGAGCAAGTGATAGTATGGTTGAAAAACAAAATACCTCCAAAAGAAACTGATTGGGTAAAGATAGACAGAACAACACAGGAACCGAAAGAAACTGTGCATTCATTTTACGAAAGGTTGTTGTTAGTTTTCAAACAGTACAGCGGATATGAGGAGTTAAATGAGAAAGATATGAGTCACTTTGTGTATAGATTTGTATATGGATTGAGACCAGAAATCTCAGACATGATTAGACAAGGCATGATGGATTGGCAGTCGAGTTCAGTAGATAAGGTTCTGAGACAAGCACAATATTGTAGTGAAGAGATTGATGCAAAACAAAAGAAGCTGAAAGAGAAAGCCATGTGGGCACAAGTAAAAGTAGCTGAACAACAAGTAGCACAAATGGAGAATAAAAATGTAGGGAATCAAGGTGTGTTTAAAGGTAAACCTAAATTAGTGGGGGATATTGATGGAATTGAAAAAGAAAATGCCATGTTTCAACTGGTGCAATTGGTGAAGCTATATAATGAAATGTGATTAAATGTGTGATAAAAACACGATATATATTTTTGATTGGATAATTCAAATACTGTTGGTGCACGCTGGAGTCCTGGTCACGTCTGTTACCAGGCCTTACATTTAGCTATTTAACAGTGTGCAGGCACTAATCCAACGCGCACACATATCGCTCAAACTTGGTAAATCTGATCCATGAGTGCAGTCCCCACACACATACATTGTTCATACGTACTGCACAACCCGGGGTACTAGCACCAAGTTAAAATGTCTTTTGATTCCATTGCGGCAATCACAGATAATCGCGCAAATACTAAAGTTTATACACAGGATGAAGCCTCACAAATTTACAAACTCATTAAAGAAACTAAGACTTTTGATGCTAAAGGAGGCTCTGTTACGCAGCAGCTTAAGCAACTAGAATATTTAGCAAGGCGTGAATTGAATCAGCGTTTACACGCATCTACATTGATACAGTATCACCGAGTTAAGCGGATTCCGAGGGGACTTCGATTGGCAATACGACCCATGCTCTACAGGCTAAACAGTAACCCCAAATTCATGGAAAAATGGTTTGAAATATTGAACAAATGTTCTTTGGATTTAATACTCTTACTAATTGAAGAGCTGGCTAAAACCATCCAAGAGTTGGAGGAAGAAATTTTCAATGTTAAAAGAGAGCTCTCAGCTAAAATCGAAGAGGAACCATGGTCTAAAATTCTAGAGGACATAGACACAAGACTTGATAAATACGGAAAGGAACTTCAGGAAACAAAATTGCGCAAGTTCAAGCGAGATACAATAGATTACAAGCTCAATGAAGCTTATACCTGGGCTGAGATTTACGCAAAAAGACGATACACTGGCAAGAAACAACCAGCAGCCTCGTCCGATGAAAGTGTAATGTCCGACAATGACACGAATACGTCAAGACAACCTATCTCTGTACAACAACATCAAGCGTCGAGTTCACAAGCATCCACTGCACCAGATCAAGCATCGGGATCTGATGCTTTTTTAGAAGCTGGCCAGTCAGCAACCAAGCCACCGGATCCACCAACATCACAAATGAACGAAAAAAGACGCGAAGAGGAAAGGGAAAAGGACAAAGAGAAAGAATCATCGAAAAAGACAGGATTACGGAGCCAGACCAAAATCTCGTAATAAATATCTCAAAGTATTCTCTCTCTGAGTTCGAAGAAAAATTGCTAAATAAAGGCATGTCATTTGTCAGTACATACCATACAAACGAACTTGAAACTGAAGTAGCACTTTTCAAATTTATGAGGATCTTGCGTCTTAAGCATTTTTTCACAATCTTAAATCCGATTGAAACTTCGGAGACTTCAGAAACTCAATTTAAACCAAAGAGTAACTTTTTAGCACCTGTCTCACACAAAACACTGGACACATTTGAGACTTTGGTTAAAGCTGATCTGAGTAAAATACATTACAAAAGGAAATCCAACAACTTAACAAGAGCAGAGCGTAGCGCACTTTATGCATTGGCAAAAAACAGTACCATCAAGATCCAAAAGGCCGACAAAGGAGGAGGTCTGGTAATAATGGACTCGGATTACTACACACAACGGGGTTATGAACATGTTCTAGACGCAAATACATACGCGAAACTTGAGAAAGACCCGACTTTGGAAATTGTGAAAACATTGGATATGATTTTAGAGAAAGCAGAAGAACAAAAATGGATTAATAACACGACTAAACGCTTTCTAAGACAAATGTACCCAAGAAGACCTAGGATTTACTTTCTCCCGAAAGTGCACAAAAACTTGGATAATCCCCCTTTCCGACCGATAGTGTCTGGATGTTCGTCAATTTTTGAAAACCCAGGTATATTTATTGATGCTCAGATGCAGCCTTTCATTCGAGAGTGGCCGACATATCTGGAAGACACTTCCGACTTCCTCAGAAGTCTTTCTACAATCCCAACAGACAACTGCATGGAATGGACACTGTGTACAATTGACGTCACGTCATTGTATACTTCAATCCCGCATAAGCAAGGTCTAGAAGCTATGGAGTGGGCACTATTGAGAATTGATAAGCCTGTAGAGTTGAAATTGATGATCATGCAACTACTAGAATTCTGTTTAACAAACAGCTATTTCACATGGTTTGATGATTATTATATCCAATTGTCAGGAACAGCAATGGGATTTCCGGGGGCATGTATCTATGCCAATGTATTCATGGCGAAATTTGAATTGGACTACATTCTTGAAGACAGGACCTGGCAAGAAGGGCTCGTTTACTACAAACGTTACATAGACGATGTTTTCTTGATTTGGAAGCGGTCAACATCAGAACTACAGGAAAACATTAAAACCTTAAATCTAGCTAATCCGAGGATTCAATTCACTCACAGCATCAGCAAAACAGCATTGCCATTTTTGGATGTTATGGTAGAAATAGCAGAAAGCTCCATTCAAACAAGCTTGTACAAAAAAACCACAGATAAGAACACAGCTTTGCTCCACAGCAGTTTCCATCCAGCCTCTCTGATTAATAATCTCCCAATTTCGCAGTTCATGAGGATTAAAAGAATATCAACGAACGATTTGCAATGCGAAAAAAGTCTTGATGAACAAAAACATAGATACCTTGACAGGGGATATCCTAGAAAATTGCTTGAAGCACACCTAAGTAAAATCAAGTCAATCCCAAGAAAAGATCTTTTGCAAAAGAAACCCAAAAAGACCAATCAAAGAATGGTTTTTGTATCAAAATTTTCAACAGCCTCCAGAGATATAAAAAGGATCATATTGAAAAGATGGGAAATTCTCCAAACAGAGAACGATTTTGGCACATTGTTCACGGACAAACCTTTGCTCGCATATAAAAGAGCTCAAAATTTCAAAGAGATCTTAAATAAATCTTTGAACGATGGGAGACAACAAAATGAAACATACAAAGGCACGATGAAGTGTTTCAATTGTAAAAACTGCAATAATGCCATACTTGGGAATATCCTCTTGCACCCACGAACAGGAGAGAAAATACTACTGAGGCACACAACGAACTGTAATTCAGAGCATGTGGTCTACTCGATCAAGTGTCCATGTGGTCTTCTGTATGTCGGAAAGACGGATAGAAAATTTAAAATCCGATTGTCAGAGCACAAAAGCCGGATACGGAATAAAAATCTCACATCTCCATTGGCAAAGCATTGGATTGACGCAAGGCACACGCTTGCACAATTAAGATTTCAAATAATTGAACTGATCCCACAGCGTTTGGGTCACGATAACGCCAGAACCCTCCTCCAGAGGGAGGCCTTTTGGATTCGTAAATTGCGAACAATGTCCCCAAGTGGGCTCAATGATAAAATGGAAATGGTTTGTTTTCTATGAACATTGAAAACTAGGACCCCTCATGATCTCAATTTCACGGTGCTACTAATATCACCTACACACACTTTTCTCCCGCAATACTGATTAGCATAATACAATTAGGGTGATCTATCTTAGTACTATACAAGATTGTAAATAGGCAGGACACTCGCACGCAAGTTCCTCCTTTGGATCTCTAATAAATGGACTACGCAGCATCAGATTGCCAATAGGCAGTTCACGAAAATACTTTTTCTTTGTTACTTTATGTCTGTTTCTCACTATTGCTGCACTGACTCTATTCTTTTTTTGAAGGGTTCATTTCTTACGGGCCTCCTAAACAACATTCAGAACTTCTATTTATCATATTCTCTAACTCGAGAGTGAGGCTTAAGGGATTCAGCTATGGCGCTTCCTTTTAGCGCGGATCAGTCCGTCATTTATTTCGCTGTTCGATACTCCCGGCGAGTCAATAACAAGGTAAAGGGACTAGTCGTGTACATGATTGCACGGACGCGGATGTCTTTTTGTAACTGCCGGTCGAGTTTCGCGGTGAGTTCCGCTTCCCCACAACAGTCGATAATGTTCATAATCGACGAGTTGGTTTTTAAAGCTGACAACCGCTTATTTTTTTCACAGAATGCTGTGACCCCTCGCGTAACTGCTGCCTTGCAATACACACCGAACTTTGACAGGTAAACGCATTTCCCCGTACTGTGGAGGGCCAGTTTCAAATAATTTTCTTGAGCATGCATTATTTAAATGCTCATCAGTTTTCCTTTTCTTTAAACTTCGCAGACTAAAAACGCCTAATTTCTAAACCAGCAGGTGAGCTCAGAATGACTTTTTCTGTAGCAACATACGTCTACTGTCTAATTCTAGATTTGTTTGCCTCACTGGTATACACTCTGTTTGTCCGCTTATTTTCAGTTACTTCAATCACAAGCACTCAGGTAACTAGCACGTTCGTGCTTTCTCTGTACATAAACACATCCGTGGTTCATAGAATATTGTGTTTTCTTAAAGTATTTACTCATTCCCTAGATTATACGCCATTACGCGCCTCGCTATTCATCGAATCCATGAGTGGGTTCGTCTGCTCATAGTTGCGGTAAGATTAACGTTAAAAACATTACATGTAGATAAACATTGCCCTCCCAAGCACTGGAAGTAACTTAGTTTTCTTTTTTTCTGTTTTCCTTTTTTCTTTTCTTCATACAGACCCCTGACGAAGGGGCACAAGCCCCGAAATGCATTGGGTTTATGCAATTTATGATGTTATTTAATTTGATGTTACTCATGTATTTTACACTGGACCATATTAATTATTTGTTGGACTTTGTTCATGATATTCACTTGAAATGTTATGCAATTGGTGAAGCTATATAATGAAATGTGATTAAATGTGTGATAAAAACACGATATATATTTTTGATTGGATAATTCAAATACTGTTGGTGCACGCTGGAGTCCTGGTCACGTCTGTTACCAGGCCTTACATTTAGCTATTTAACAGTGTGCAGGCACTAATCCAACGCGCACACATATCGCTCAAACTTGGTAAATCTGATCCATGAGTGCAGTCCTCACACACATACATTGTTCATACGTACTGCACAACCCGGGGTACTAGCATCAAGTTAAAATGTCTTTTGATTCCATTGCGGCAATCACAGATAATCGCGCAAATACTAAAGTTTATACACAGGATGAAGCCTCACAAATTTACAAACTCATTAAAGAAACTAAGACTTTTGATGCTAAAGGAGGCTCTGTTACGCAGCAGCTTAAGCAACTAGAATATTTAGCAAGGCGTGAATTGAATCAGCGTTTACACGCATCTACATTGATACAGTATCACCGAGTTAAGCGGATTCCGAGGGGACTTCGATTGGCAATACGACCCATGCTCTACAGGCTAAACAGTAACCCCAAATTCATGGAAAAATGGTTTGAAATATTGAACAAATGTTCTTTGGATTTAATACTCTTGCTAATTGAAGAGCTGGCTAAAACCATCCAAGAGTTGGAGGAAGAAATTTTCAATGTTAAAAGAGAGCTCTCAGCTAAAATCGAAGAGGAACCATGGTCTAAAATTCTAGAGGACATAGACACAAGACTTGATAAATACGAAAAGGAACTTCAGGAAACAAAATTGCGCAAGTTCAAGCGAGATACAATAGATTACAAGCTCAATGAAGCTTATACCTGGGCTGAGATTTACGCAAAAAGACGATACACTGGCAAGAAACAACCAGCAGCCTCGTCCGATGAAAGTGTAATGTCCGACAATGACACGAATACGTCAAGACAACCTATCTCTGTACAACAACATCAAGCGTCGAGTTCACAAGCATCCACTGCACCAGATCAAGCATCGGGATCTGATGCTTTTTTAGAAGCTGGCCAGTCAGCAACCAAGCCACCGGATCCACCAACATCACAAATGAACGAAAAAAGACGCGAAGAGGAAAGGGAAAAGGACAAAGAGAAAGAATCATCGAAAAAGACAGAATTACGGAGCCAGACCAAAATCTCGTAATAAATATCTCAAAGTATTCTCTCTCTGAGTTCGAAGAAAAATTGCTAAATAAAGGCATGTCATTTGTCAGTACATACCATACATACGAACTTGAAACTGAAGTAGCACTTTTCAAATTCATGAGGATCTTGCATCTTGAGCATTTTTCACAATCTTAAATCCGATTGAAACTTCGGAGACTTCAGAAACTCAATTTAAACCAAAGAGTAACTTTTTAGCACCTGTCTCACACAAAACACTGGACACATTTGAGACTTTGGTTAAAGCTGATCTGAGTAAAATACATTACAAAAGGAAATCCAACAACTTAACAAGAGCAGAGCGTAGCGCACTTTATGCATTGGCAAAAAACAGTACCATCAAGATCCAAAAGGCCGACAAAGGAGGAGGTCTGGTAATAATGGACTCGGATTACTACACACAACGGGGTTATGAACATGTTCTAGACGCAAATACATACGCGAAACTTGAGAAAGACCCGACTTTGGAAATTGTGAAAACATTGGATATGATTTTAGAGAAAGCAGAAGAACAAAAATGGATTAATAACACGACTAAACGCTTTCTAAGACAAATGTACCCAAGAAGACCTAGGATTTACTTTCTCCCGAAAGTGCACAAAAACTTGGATAATCCCCCTTTCCGACCGATAGTGTCTGGATGTTCGTCAATTTTTGAAAACCCAGGTATATTTATTGATGCTCAGATGCAGCCTTTCATTCGAGAGTGGCCGACATATCTGGAAGACACTTCCGACTTCCTCAGAAGTCTTTCTACAATCCCAACAGACAACTGCATGGAATGGACACTGTGTACAATTGACGTCACGTCATTGTATACTTCAATCCCGCATAAGCAAGGTCTAGAAGCCATGGAGTGGGCACTATTGAGAATTGATAAGCCTGTAGAGTTGAAATTGATGATCATGCAACTACTAGAATTCTGTTTAACAAACAGCTATTTCACATGGTTTGATGATTATTATATCCAATTGTCAGGAACAGCAATGGGATTTCCGGGGGCATGTATCTATGCCAATGTATTCATGGCGAAATTTGAATTGGACTACATTCTTGAAGACAGGACCTGGCAAGAAGGGCTCGTTTACTACAAACGTTATATAGACGATGTTTTCTTGATTTGGAAGCGGTCAGCATCAGAACTACAGGAAAACATTAAAACCTTAAATCTAGCTAATCCGAGGATTCAATTCACTCACAGCATCAGCAAAACAGCATTGCCATTTTTGGATGTTATGGTAGAAATAGCAGAAAGCTCCATTCAAACAAGCTTGTACAAAAAAACCACAGATAAGAACACAGCTTTGCTCCACAGCAGTTTCCATCCAGCCTCTCTGATTAATAATCTCCCAATTTCGCAGTTCATGAGGATTAAAAGAATATCAACGAACGATTTGCAATGCGAAAAAAGTCTTGATGAACAAAAACATAGATACCTTGACAGGGGATATCCTAGAAAATTGCTTGAAGCACACCTAAGTAAAATCAAGTCAATCCCAAGAAAAGATCTTTTGCAAAAGAAACCCAAAAAGACCAATCAAAGAATGGTTTTTGTTTCAAAATTTTCAACAGCCTCCAGAGATATAAAAAGGATCATATTGAAAAGATGGGAAATTCTGCAAACAGAGAACGATTTTGGCACATTGTTCACGGACAAACCTTTGTTCGCATATAAAAGAGCTCAAAATTTCAAAGAGATCTTAAATAAATCTTTGAACGATGGGAGACAACAAAATGAAACATACAAAGGCACGATGAAGTGTTTCAATTGTAAAAACTGCAATAATGCCATACTTGGGAATATCCTCTTGCACCCACGAACAGGAAAGAAAATACTACTGAGGCACACAACGAACTGTAATTCAGAGCATGTGGTCTACTCGATCAAGTGTCCATGTGGTCTTCTGTATGCCGGAAAGACGGATAGAAAATTAAAAATCCGATTGTCAGAGCACAAAAGCCGGATACGGAATAAAAATCTCACATCTCCATTGGCAAAGCATTGGATTGACGCAAGGCACACGCTTGCACAATTAAGATTTCAAATAATTGAACTGATCCCACAGCGTTTGGGTCACGATAACGCCAGAACCCTCCTCCAGAGGGAGGCCTTTTGGATTCGTAAATTGCGAACAATGTCCCCAAGTGGGCTCAATGATAAAATGGAAATGGTTTGTTTTCTATGAACATTGAAAACTAGGACCCCTCATGATCTCAATTTCACGGTGCTACTAATATCACCTACACACACTCTTCTCCCGCAATACTGATTAGCATAATACAATTAGGGTGATCTATCTTAGTACTATACAAGATTGTAAATAGGCAGGACACTCGCACGCAAGTTCCTCCTTTGGATCTCTAATAAATGGACTACGCAGCATCAGATTGCCAATAGGCAGTTCACGAAAATACTTTTTCTTTGTTACTTTATGTCTGTTTCTCACTATTGCTGCACTGACTCTATTCTTTTTTTGAAGGGTTCATTTCTTACGGGCCTCCTAAACAACATTCAGAACTTCTATTTATCGTATTCTCTAACTCGAGAGTGAGGCTTAAGGGATTCAGCTATGGCGCTTCCTTTTAGCGCGGATCAGTCCGTCATTTATTTCGCTGTTCGATACTCCCGGCGAGTCAATAACAAGGTAAAGGGACTAGTCGTGTACATGATTGCACGGACGCGGATGTCTTTTTGTAACTGCCGGTCGAGTTTCGCGGTGAGTTCCGCTTCCCCACAACAGTCGATAATGTTCATAATCGACGAGTTGGTTTTTAAAGCTGACAACCGCTTATTTTTTTCACAGAATGCTGTGACCCCTCGCGTAACTGCTGCCTTGCAATACACACCGAACTTTGACAGGTAAACGCATTTCCCCGTACTGTGGAGGGCCAGTTTCAAATAATTTTCTTGAGCATGCATTATTTAAATGCTCATCAGTTTTCCTTTTCTTTAAACTTCGCAGACTAAAAACGCCTAATTTCTAAACCAGCAGGTGAGCTCAGAATGACTTTTTCTGTAGCAACATACGTCTACTGTCTAATTCTAGATTTGTTTGCCTCACTGGTATACACTCTGTTTGTCCGCTTATTTTCAGTTACTTCAATCACAAGCACTCAGGTAACTAGCATGTTCGTGCTTTCTCTGTACATAAACACATCCGTGGTTCATAGAATATTGTGTTTTCTTAAAGTATTTACTCATTCCCTAGATTATACGCCATTACGCGCCTCGCTATTCATCGAATCCATGAGTGGGTTCGTCTGCTCATAGTTGCGGTAAGATTAACGTTAAAAACATTACATGTAGATAAACATTGCCCTCCCAAGCACTGGAAGTAACTTAGTTTTCTTTTTTTCTGTTTTCCTTTTTTCTTTTCTTCATACAGACCCCTGACGAAGGGGCACAAGCCCCGAAATGCATTGGGTTTATGCAATTTATGATGTTATTTAATTTGATGTTACTCATGTATTTTACACTGGACCATATTAATTATTTGTTGGACTTTGTTCATGATATTCACTTGAAATGTTATGCAATTGGTGAAGCTATATAATGAAATGTGATTAAATGTGTGATAAAAACACGATATATATTTTTGATTGGATAATTCAAATACTGTTGGTGCACGCTGGAGTCCTGGTCACGTCTGTTACCAGGCCTTACATTTAGCTATTTAACAGTGTGCAGGCACTAATCCAACGCGCACACATATCGCTCAAACTTGGTAAATCTGATCCATGAGTGCAGTCCCCACACACATACATGTTTCAACTGCGGCCAGATAGGGCATTGGAAACACGAGTGTAAATGCCCACCTAGAGTTAATGGGGAACATACATCATTGAATCCGCAGGTGCAGTTTGAGGTAAATCAGCAGCAACCACAGCAACAGCAGATAGCAAATCAGCAAAGTCAGGTGCCGCAACTGCCACTGCCATACAGTGGGAATCAGCAGGGATACAGTGCAGAGACAGGATTCAGCGGAGGTGAGCAGGTAAAAAGACCACAGAGAGCAAGTGCGTGTTCTCAATATTGGTTGCAAGAAGAGAATGGCAGTGAGCCGGATGAAAGTTTCTGACGGTGCCTGAGGGAGGAAGAAGAGTGTGTGCTTGGAGCCACTCTTGAGGTAGATCAGTCAAGTCCATTTGAGAGCGGAAAGGTGAATGATGTGGAAATAACTTTCCTAGTGGACACTGGTGCTACCCGTTCTACTGTTAGGTCAGTGGAAATTCAGAATCTTCCTCTCTCGGGTGAAAACATCCAGGTTGTATGTGTAGCTAACAGACAGATAAATACTCCTTTGACAAAACCAGTTGAAATAGAGATTGGGACATACAAAGATATGCATCGGTTTGTGGTGTATGACAGCAGTCCTGTTAATTTGTTAAGTAGGGATATATTGTGTAAAATGAACTGTGCCATATACTGTTCACCAGATGGCATAGAATTGCAGACTCCAGATGAAGATAGTTTGTACAAATTGACAATGCTCATGATTGAGGCAGAACAGGACACACTGTTTGCTGTTTTTGATAAGGAGAAAATTCCTGTTGAATTGAAAGAGGCAGTAAAAGAAAGTGTGTGGGATTTCACTGGAAAAGATATAGGTTTGATGAAGGGAGTTGATCCTGTAAAAGTGTCTGTAAAAGAAGGTGCAAGTTATCCAAATATACCTCAGTATAAAATGACTGCAGAGGTAATTGAAGGAATCACTCCAGTAATCGATAAGATGATTGAGCAGGGAATTTTGCGAGAAATTGAGAGCAGTCCTTGTAATTCGCCAATTATGGGATTGAAGAAACCAAATGGAACATTTAGAATTGTGCAGGATTTGAGAAAAGTTAATAAAATTGTTGTTCCATGTTGCCCAATCGTTCCGAATCCAGCAGTAATTCTGTACCAAATACCACATGATGCAGAGTGGTATACTGTGATTGATCTATGCAATGTGTTCTTTACTGTTCCATTGCATCCAGAAAGCCAACCAATTTTTGCGTTTCGTTTCCAAAATCGTATCCTAGAATGGTGTAGAATTCCGCAAGGGTACACTGAGAGTCCATCGATTTTCAATCAGTTGCTAAAGAAATCGTTGGAAAATTTGAGCATGCCTGGAGAATCTGTGTTGGTACAGTATATTGATGATCTTTTGGTTGCATCAAAAACAAAAGATGCCTGTGTGACTGACACTGTAGCATTACTGAATCATTTGGCAGAGGAGGGACATAAAGTGTCTCCATCAAAATTGCAGTTTTGCCAGAAAGCAGTACAGTATTTAGGTCACAAGATTGCTAAAGAGATCAGACAAGTCACGATTAAGAGAATTAAAATGATACACGGAATGCAGCCCCCTAAAACTCAAAGACAGGTAAGAATGTTCCTAGGAATGATAGGTTACTGCAGACAGTGGATAAGTGGATTTTCATTGATTGCAAAACCATTGCAGAGATTGACAAAAGCAGAAATTAGAGATCCTATTGTACTGACCAAAACAGAGATGGAAGCATTCGAACAGCTTAAAACTAAATTGTGTGAAGCACCAGCTTTGGGAAAGCCTGATTATGAAAAAGAATTTGAACTGTACTGCAGTGAACGAGAGGGATGTGCTCTGTCAGTATTCATTCAGAGGCATAGAAGAATGAGAAAACCAATTGCGTATTTCTCAGCTGTTTTGGACCCTGTTGCAAAGGCTTTGCCAGGTTATCTGAAAGCAGTAGCGGCAACCAGTGTAAGTCTGGAGCAAAGTGAATGAATTGTGATGGGATTTCCTGTGAGAGTCTATGTACCTCATTCAGTGGAGATTCTCCTCATAAGAGCAAAGACACAAAACATGACTAACAGCAGAATGACATGTTATGAGAAAATAATTTTGGGAGCTGAGAATGTAACAATTGCAAGATGAGTGAATGTCAACCCATCAACACTGTTACCTGATACGGTTGAGGCAGAAGTGAAAGGAGAGCTTGATCACAAGTGTTTGGATGTTCTGGAATATTGCACAAAACCACGTCCAGACATTAAAGATGAACCTTTGCTTGAATCAGATTTTGTCCTGTTTGTGGATGGATCATGCTTGAGAACAGAGAGTGGTGTTCTAAGTGCTGCATATGCTGTTTGTACAGTAGCAGACGTATTGGAAGCATCTTGTCTGAAAGGAATTCATTCTGCTCAAATAGCGGAGTTGATTGCTTTGATACGAGCATGTGAGTTGGGAAAAGAGGTGAAAGTAACCATAGTGACCGATAGTCAATATGGTTATGGAGTTGTTCATGATTATGGACAGCTTTGGTCCCAAAGAGGTTATTTGACATTCAGAATGCTGAGTTTGTAAAGACATTGATTGAAGTGATACAGCTGCCTGAAAAACTGGCTGTGGTAAAATGTTCAGCCCACAAGAAAGGTGAAGATTATATCACCAGAGGAAACAGTTATGCTGATGCAATTGCAAAGCATTGTACAAAAATCAAATTTCAATCAATCGGGAGAAAACTGAAGAACATGTTCCAAGTCCTTTAATGCTAACCACTGTAGTAGAAACTTGGCAGGAAGTGAAGCAGATGCAGGAAGAGGCAGGAACAGAGGAAAAAGATATTTGGTTAAAATCAGGTTGCAGACAAAGGGAGGAAGATGAAATTTGGGTTTACAAAGATGAAAGACCAGTAATGCCTGAAAGCATGATTTCAGATATGGCCCGAATGTTATGTTATGTTATGTTATGTTATGTTATGTTATTTTTATTTGTACCGCGCACAGCTGCCCCAGCAAAGGGGCGTCCTGGCGCTTTGCAAAGGTAGACATAACACAGCATTAAGAGCAGATAAAAGGAAAAAAAGGCACCGCAAGGGACTAGATAAATAGAAAGGTCTTAATGGCTCGTCTGAACTGAAGGAGCTCATCAATGGCCCGAATTTGCGGAGGCAGCGAATTCCACCAGCTTGCCGCCAGAACTCGGAAGGAGCGTCCACCCACTCTGCTGAGCTTAAAACGCGGGACCACAGCTAAGTTCTGGCCGAGTGATCTAAGAGTACGGGAAGGGACGTAAGGGATCAACAGATTTTCCAGAATTTGTGGGGATATGCCCTTGAGGATCTTGAATGCCAGGCAAAGAACCTTGAATCTAATCCTCTGCTGCACAGGGAGCCAGTGAAGAGAGCGCAGGGTGTTAGACACCGCCTAGGCAAACCTATCACCAGTCGGGCCGCGACGTTTTGAACCCGCTGCAATCGGGAGAGTTCTAACTGATTAACTCCCGCCAGTAAGGAGCTGGCATAGTCCAACCTGGACAGAACTTGATGCTTGGACCACCAGTTGTCTTGTGGGTGCATCAAAGAATTTGAGGATGGGTCGAAGTCCTCTAATGATGCCATAGCAAGAAACTGCCACCTTCTTGGTATGGCAGATGAAATTCAGAGAGGGGTCAAGCCACACCCCCAGATTTTTTAACTCTGACGCTGGGAGGGGGGTCACACCCAAGTCCGAAGGCCACCACTTGTCACCCCACAAAGCCACCTGTTTACCAACCACCATAATCTCCGTCTTCTTGGAGTTTAACTGGAGACAGTTGGAATTCATCCAGTTAGCCACTTCCCGCAGACCATCACAGAACCTGGGGGCCTCCAGATCTGAGTCCCCGCTCAGTGTGACCGCCAGCTGCGTGTCATCAGCGTAAGAGACGATGGTCAGGCCCCACCGCTTGACGAACGCAGCCAGCGGTCTCACATAAAGATTGAAAAGGGTGGGACTCAGTGATGACCCCTGAGGGACCCCCTGGTCTAACGGGTAAGATGACGACTTGCCGGGTGGGATCGCCACCTGGAATGACCTATCCATAAGAAAGGATCGAAACCAGCGCAAGGCGAGGCCAGAGACGCCCACCTCCTCCAATCGCCGAAGCAGAATCCCGACCGAGACCGTGTCGAAGGAGCACTGAGATCTAATAACAGTAGTGCCGCCGTTCGACCCGAATCCAGCACGGAACGCAAATGCTCGACCATAGAGAGAAGGGCTGTCTCTGTGCTGTGACCCGCCCGGAACCCGTTCTGAGTAGGGTTCTGAGTAGGGTCAAGAATGTTAAACCTACCAAGATGGTCTGAAAGAGTGGCATTCACATGGGCCTCCACTACTTTCGTGGCCCAAGGAAGAAGGGAGAGAGGGCGGTAGTTTTCAGGTTTGAGGGGGTCAAGGGTCGCCTTCTTCAAAATTGGCGTGACTACCGCCTGCTTCCATCTGACGGGAACCACTCCAGAGGAAAGAGACAGGTTGATCAGAGACAGCACCGGGGTGCGACAAACCGGCGCCAGGGTCTTAAGTTGAGCCGGTTTCAGCAGGTCTGCCGGAGAGCCAGACTTGATTTTAACGCTGAGGGAGTCAAACACCTCCATAGATAAGGGGGGCAGGATAGAAAAACACTCCCCCTCACCTAAGGTGCAACCAACCTGCTGTAACGTCAGGGAACCCGTAGGAAGAGTGTGATAGATGGCTTGCACTTTTTCGTGGAAGAAGGAGGCCAGACCCTCGCAGTGGGTGTCCGAGCATATTTCCACCGCAGTAGCTCTCTTTACCATCAGGTCTTTTAATACTTTAAAAATGAGTTTCGATGGATTAGCCGAGTTCTGAAACTCATGAGCATAAAAGGAAGCATGTGTCTGACACACTGCCCTGTGGTACATCTTGATCTTGGCAAGATAACAGATCTTCAAATCTGGATCATACGACTTCCTCCATAGTCTTTCGGCCTGTCTACAAGCCCTCTTAAGAGATGCCAAGGTGCTGTCATACCAAGGACTCGGGTCTCTCCGACGACCCTTAGACCAACACATAGGGATCAGAGAGTCGAGGGCCCCAGAGTTCCACTCACAAAAGGAATCGTATCCACGATCAACCTCGGTGAGCGGGCCTAAAGTAGCCTCCTCGAGCAGATGGTAAAAGTCCTCCAGTCTTAGTTTGTTCCAGTGTCGTTTAAGAACAAGTCTGTCCTGTGATAGAAAAGGAGAATCAGACAACGAACATGCCGCTTTCACCAGCATGTGGTCTGTCCAGACCAGCTGAGAGGAACCAAGAAACTCTGAATCCTTCTAGGTTTGTAAAGAAAGGGTCAAGGGTATGACCACCTCTATGTGTGGGAAAGGAGATCATCTGTGAGAGCTGAAGGGCCTCAAGATCCGCCAGGAAGCTCCTGATGGAGGGTAGGGAAGGGCAGTCAAGATAGAGATTAAAATCTCCCATGACATTAAAGTTGGCGCATCCTAGTGCCTCTATACTAATTATAAAGAGCAGCCCTAAAAACGGAATCGCACCCCGGAGGCCGATAAACTAGTAGACCAGAGAAGGTAAACTGGTGACTAAACGAAATTTTAAATTGCGCACCCTCACACCCCGAGAGTTCCGCGGCTTTCCACTCACAGGGGTAACACCGTTTGGTGGCCATCGCAATGCCTCCACCTCTAGTCGTCCGATTTAAGGTAAGGCTAGATTAATTATCGAGGAATCTGAGTCCTGGAGCCAAGTTTCAGTCAGGAAAAGCACATCAGGGGAGCCATCAATGAGGAGATCATAAACCTCCTGATAATGCTTAACCAAAGATCTAACATTTAAGCTCCAGAAACTCAAGTCCCGTTGTCCTACCTTCTTTGTCGCAGGAGCTGACAGCCCCAAAGAGCGAATAGGAGCAGGAGGTTCCAATGACCAAGCACCACAACTACAGTGATAGGAGCCACAGAGCGGGGCCACGGGCGGAACCTTGCAGCGAGTACATAGATCCCGTAAGTTTTCAGCGGCAAGTCCATGATGTCCAGTACCAGAGGTCTGCCGCGACCTGCGCCTCCTTAGCGCGGACGGGTGCAGACAGGCAGGACTCTGGCACAACTCAGGTGCAGCGAAGGCGCGCCCGCTGCGCGTTCCCGCTGCGCTTACAAGGGAGCTATATGTAGGCGTGCCTCTGTTCACCTGGAGCGCTAGCCCGCTCGTAGGCGACGCCCCCCACTGAACACACACCACTCCAAGAATGTACCATGGTCAAGCACATGTTGGCAGAGACGCCATGATCTGTCTCTTTAGGCAGACTTGGTATAATCCAAAATTCAGAATGATTGCTGAAAGCTTGTGTCAAAGATGCTTGGTCTGCCAGCAATTTAATCCAAACAGAAAAACTGTTGTAAGTTTGGGAACCATAGGATGGGAGGGTGGCCCTTTTACAAGAGTTCAGATGGATTTTATTGAATTACCTCCATGTAACAGACTTAGATATGTTCTTGTGATAATTTGCTTGTTCTCTCGATGGGTAGAAGCTTTCCCCACGAGAAGAAATGATGGAATAACTGTTGCTAAACTGTTCTTGCGTGAGATTATACCACGTTTCGGGTTCCCGGTCACGATTGAATCGGACAGAGGCCCGCATTTTCAAAATGATTTACTGCAGATGATTTGTGAAGCTCTGGACATTCGCCAGAGACTACATTGTGCATATAGACCTGAGGCTTCTGGAGTAGTTGAACAAGTAAATGGAACGATTAAAAACAGAATTGCAAAAATGTGTTTGGCAACAGGAATGAAGTGGCCTGACGCCTTTCCACTTGTGTTGATGACATTAAGAAGCATACCAGACAGAAAAACTGGATTAAGCTCTCACGAAATCTTGATGGGTAGAGTGATGAGGCAGGCATTTATACCAGTTAATAGGTTGCTAGCTATAAATGATGATATCATACTGGATTACTGCAAAAACCTATCTGATGTGGTAACTTCTGTGCTCCACCAGGTGGGAACTGAATCAAATTCCAAAGAGAAAACTCCAGCTCATGATCTAGTCCCTGGGGACTGGGTAAGAGTGAAAGTTCATCGCAGAAGGAATTGTTTGGTACCAAGGTGGCAAAGACCACGCCATGTGATCTTGATTAGCAATACTGCAGTTAAATGTGCTGGATTGAAGAGGTGGGTTCATGCTAATCACACCATCCGTGTGCCTGAACCTGAATACCCATACGACGGTGAAAGTACAACTGACTCTGATTCTGAAGGTGAACCAGAAAAGGATGCAGATACTGAAGATCGACAAGAACGTCGACATCTGGAAGTATCAGAAGCCAGTTCTGCATCTGAAGGTGAAGGTGAAAGGGAGATTATTGAAATACCAGATTCAGAAGATCATCTTGAAGATCGAGAATCGGTAAAGGCAAGCACCAGTAAAGACGCAAAAGAAAGTGAAGAGAAAGCTGTAGAAAAGGAGAAAGCTGAAACGCAAACTGAAAACTCTGGAAGTAGAAACGGAAATCCTGAAACTGGGGAAGAGGAAGTAACTCACGATAAGGATGAGATTCCAAGTACCAGTTATGAAAGAGTTCCTGACAGAGTGACAGTAGAGAAAACTAAGACTGATGAAGACAGGGACATTGTGAAAATCATAATAAATGATACAGTAGAAGATACCGAAAGTGAAACAGATGACAGTGCAGATGAGACTCCATTAAGAAAAAGCACACGAAAAAGAGCTTGGAGAGTGGAGCATAACACTGTAGAACCAAAGACTAAGAAAGTCTGCAAAGGAGACAATTGGCCTAAAGGAGCAGGAGTATTGAGATTCAAAATAGTGAATACAACAAAAGAACAAGAAGAGCAAGTGAATGAAATTACCAGTCAGAAAGAGACACTGGGAAAGAAAATAGAGACAATTCAAAGGCCAAAAAGAGTAAGACGTCCAAATCAGAGGTACAAGTCACCTGAGTGTCCTTCCACCTATTGTTGAAGTCAATAGTAGTCAAGAAAATTTGTATGACCCAAAGCCAATTGGGAAAAGTGAGTAAAGAAGTCAATTAAGAAATGAGAAGTTAGGTGCTCAAAGTATATGATATTTAAAGTAAAAAGTCCCGAAGTCCTGTGAGACGGGTTTTTGTAAATATAGAAGAGGTCAGAGTTGACACAAGGTTGAAGAAAACTTGTTAGAAAAATTAATCATAGCAATATTTAGAATAGAAATTGACACAAGGTCGAAGAAAACTTGTTAGGGTGTTGTGTGAGTTGAGAGATTATAGGTGACACAAGGTCGAAGAAACAGTGTTAGAAAAAAATGGCAATGAACAATCACAAGACGAAATGTTCTATTTTTAGAAAAGGGTGCAGGGGTTGCTCAATATGCATGGGGTTATTGACTATATTATGGGTAATTTTAGCCATTGTGATTCCTTTCCAAACTCATTTAACAAAATTAAAACCGAATGCGAGTACCAATAAGCCAAATGAGAAAGAAAACGTACATGAGACACATGTGTATAAGCCTGATATGCATCAAGATAAGTCAATTAGTGACTTCACCAAGAATACTTTTTCAAAATTATTGCTTGAGTACATTAAAACTATGAATGTTGATGACTGTTATGTTTGTGTAAAGTTGCCAGCATCAGTGTCAGAAGGGGTGACCTATCACCATCTTCCTCTTACTTATGGAGTTACTTGTAGTGTAATCTCGAGTTTGTTTTATAAGACTGGTAAATTGGAGTATCAATATTCTAATGTGGATGAGATATTTGCAAAGTTGAAGATTGATGCCAAACTAAACAAAAGGAGACATGCAGAAGTGATGGGAGAATATTTTATAGATGTAGATTAATTAACACACGAGTATGCATTTAATAATAATCTGACTTGTAAAATGAGAATTGAAGAGAAATCGTTTTTAAATATGGTTGAAGAAAGAAGAATAGCTTATAAAAGAAAAGAAAAGATGAAACACGCAAAGTCAAAATATTATACATTCGATGATGAGAATATTGAAGATAAGAATGTGAACGTGTCATTAAATATAGATGCACCAATGTTGGGAACATTTTGTATCAGAAGAGATAATTCAATGTATGACAATTATTTTGTGGGTGCAAGTCAATGTGAAGACACTTATAAAATTTTAGGAGGTTGGGGATTTAAAGGGGGAAATGATCCTGTTTTCCCTGGAATTTATTTCATATGTGGGAATAAAACTTATTATAGACTGCCTGACCACTGGTATGGGACATGTTATGTAGGTTTGGTCTTTCCTAAAATTTTTCATGTAGATAGAGGTACTAATGGAAAACATGAAATAGCTAAAGTTCTAAGTAGAAAAAGAAGAGAGACTGTGTTAGAAATAATAGGTGATGTATTTGGAGCACTGATACCAGCAGTGGGAATTTCGTTCAATGCAAATAGAATCAGAAAAGTGTCCACAATTGTTGATAAATTGTCAACAGATACAGCAGGAGGATTCCTAATGGTAAACACTGAAATGGTTGCTATGAGAGCTATGGTTATGCAAAATCGACTTGCCCTTGATATAATTTTAGCAAAAGAGGGAGGAGTCTGTGGAATTTTGAAATTCAACATTGTTGTACTTATATTCCAGACAAAAGTCAGAACATTGAAAAGTATATTATAAATATTACAGATTTGCATAAGGAAATTGAACCACTGGAGGTTGAAGGTGTCCTTGTAAGGCTTGGTAAAAGTTTCTCAGCAATTAAACATTGGTTTCAAGAAATAGGTAGTTCAATTATAGGTAAGATACTAATTCCAATAACAGTTATAGTGATAGTGATCTTCTTTATAAGGTTATGCTGTATATACAAAGGTAGAAGATATTTCAGAAACTTGATGAAGAAAAGAAACGAAGAAAGATTGCCAAGGATAAGAGAAAAGAATGAGATAGAAATGGAAGAAATTAAAGATAAGGTTTTCAAAGATTCAAGAGAAAAAGAGACAAAATTATAGATGACATTAAGAAAAAGAAGTTGAAACATGTTCTGTTAAGTTTTCCAAAATTTTGAAGGGTTATTTGGTGATAAAATCACCAGATGAGGGAATTGATGGACCGAGGTGGCAAACGCAAAATTTGTGTACCCCTCGTGAAATTAATGTCCCATAACAATAACATTTACTGATTGCATGTTTTGTGAAATTAACCAACAATAGAGTAAAGTGCACACATTATTTTTATTTTTTTTCACATGGGGAGAACTAACTTGCTTACATGGTGCAAATTAACCTAGCTAACATGTATTGTTATTGTGTTGTGAACTAATGTGCAGCTTATTCGTAAATAAACACAATTTAAATGTGCTTATTGTAATCATTTATGTGATGGAGAGGTCGAAATGTGAGTATAAAACGCATTTATGCGGCTTATCTGCTAGGTAACAACTAATTGGGAAACATTAGTAAGGTGGGAGGTAAACAGAACGGGTTTAAATTCACAATTTAACATAAATCTGTGTTTGTTTTTGCAATAGTTCCAAAAGTGGCCTCTGAGGCCTACTCAGAAAATGGACGGTCGGGTAAACTGTGAGCAAGAGCTGAACTGCACAGGCGTGCCAAAACCTGCAAGCCAGAGTTAACTGCCTGTGCTCGAGGAGGTTCAAGGCTGATGCGGCCCGGAACCTAGGATGTGTGCCAAGCATGGATGATGTCGTGCTCAGAGCCTGGGAGAATAGATGGATGTTGCCACTCAAGGAAATGCCTAGGCCAAAGACTGTCCTAAAACAAAGCCCCTTTCTTTTTTCGCTGACACGTTGTGAAATTAATGCTGTAATGGTGAGATGATGCTCACCCACCCCGAAATTGTCCAATGAGAAACTGAATAAGAAATGTTAGATACTTTTTAGATAGATTAAGTTAGGGAATTAAGGTATAAAAACCCCTGGATTTGTCTAGTTGGGTCGCTTTTTCCATTTCCATCGGAGATGCTGCCCGATTGCGGACCGATTCCTGGATGTAAGACTCTTATGAAATTATTTGTTTGTTTTGCAGGATTGAAGGATAAAATGAGGGTGTTAGTTAGGGATGTTAGGAGAGAATGACTTTGGAACTATCTGTTCTTTGCTAATCTTTAACTGTTTTCTAAAATAAAGCGATTTTTCTTGAGCTCAAATAAAATGATCATTTGAAATAAAGTTAATATTTTACTGAATAAAGTTTTACTAATTACGTAAATGTCAGACATGATAACGTTTTTGCTTTAATTAAAAATTAGAGAAATGAAGAAGTAAAAGTTGGTCTTTGAATTCTTCCTACGCCTAATTTTCATTCTAACAGATCCATTGCCACTATGGTGGTGTGTCTGAATAATTTAATCTATGGTTAAAATGTTAAATTTGCGGGTGTGAATAATGAATAGTTAAAGAGGTTTAGATGCTCCACCTAAATGCAGCAGCGTTTCTCCAGTGTGATTCACCAGAGCCTTGAAGCCTAGTGTAAGTGAACAGGGTAAATGCGCAGTGTTATGGGCCCCACTAGTGCATGATTTGTGTGTTTTAAGGTTTCGGGAAATGGTGAGTATTGATTAGAAATTATTTCTGGAGCCGCGCTGGAGCAGCAGCACCGGAATGCAGAGAGTGCCGGGACGGAAGACGCGCAGAGGAACACAGGTTTGGGGGTACCAGAACAGGAATCTTCACTGGAGCGCGACACTGAAGACAGGTGAGTGTTGAGCTCTCATGGAAAGCGGAGCGTGTGTAGAAGAGTGAGTGTAATGTTCTCCAGCGGATTAGCGGTTCAGTCTACCCACGCCCGGAGATCGCGTAACAGCGCTGGCGCATCACGTCAGGCGCGAGTATAAAATAAAGAGGCGTGGCCCGAGTCAGGTAGTCGGGGCAACGCTGTAAACCAAATTAATTGAGTGGCGTCATATCTGCGGTCGCTGCAGCGCGCTAATTACACCACGGGACGACCACATCATACTGGCGACGAGATGTTGTTGAACCCACGCCGTTTTTAGGTCTCAGACTAGGCAGCATATGCGCTGTCTCGTCAGAGAGATGCTGTATACAGTATAGTGGGGATGCCCCGCCCACTTTCCGTCTATCTTTTAAATTGGCTTGTGGATTTGTTCTTTTCTAAATGCTGCCTTTTGATTGGTTTAGAGGCTGCTAGTCCCGCTATATGACTGCCATGTCTCCTTCCATGGCTATTGGCCCCATTACTGCACATTTACTAAGCACTACTTTGTGCCTGTGTACCCCTCCGCTGTCCGATCCTTCTCTCCCGCTCTTTCCCCCCCCCACATCTCATGGTGAGATCGCTGCCACAGGCCGGGGCATCGCCGCTGCTTATGTGGGAACTGTGAGGGCACTGCATGTTATCACCACCGCGGGCTTGTTTTTCTCCCTATTTAATCTTGTATAAACATTTAATCCACCTCGGGAACCCTGTGCGCTGCACCCCTGACGTAAGGAAGAGCCGCGCTGGGATTGACCCGGATTTTACAGCTGCCCTGCCACCCGGTTTCTGTGTAAACCGACTAGACAGACCGATAAAAAAAGGAGGTGGCCTGGCCATCATTTCTAGAGATCATCTCCGCACCAAAACCACCCCTCTTCTTAATATGAGTTGTGAGGCACTTTCATTTACGATTACACTCACTGGTAATCAGTCATTCTCAGGGAACCTAGTATACCGTCCCCCAGGCCCGCGCACTAAATTCCTTGCCAGCATTAACAACCTTCTAGAAAGCGTAGCAGGAACTCCTCATTTTACCATTCTTGGGGACTTTAATTTTCGTCTAGAGGCTGATACTGACAACGATACTGTATCACTTCTTGAAGATATGACAGCTGCAGGACTTAACCAACTAGTCTCAGCATCTACTCATATTGCAGGGCATACCCTGGATGGGATATTCACAAACAATCTAGATATTTCCTATTCCTCACAACTGCCTCTTACTTGGACAGACCATTCAGTGGTATTTTTTGCCATTAGGCTTAATAATTCCACAGTCCCTCCGTTAAAACCTGCGTCCCCAGTCACTTCTAGGAACTGGAAAAACATCAATATCCCACATCTATCCGTTACTTTGGCCTCATTACTAGATACAATTGACACAGATCCAGACATAGCTTCTAATAATTATCTTTTACAACTTAATAGCGCTTTAGACGCCTTCGCACCACCAAAAGTTATGTTCCGAAATCGCACTTTGCCCTCAGCCCCTTGGTATTCTGAAAATCTGCGCTTACAGAGACAATTCTGTAGGAATCTAGAAAGACACTGGCACAGACATTACAGCCTCACTGATAAACTTATATACAAAAGCGCTCTCAATAAATATAAGCAGCAGTTAGTCATAGAAAAAAGTAGCTACTACGTCACCCAGATCAAATCAGCAGAAAATTCCACCAAAAACCTCTTTCATGTAGTTAACCATCTGACTAATCCTCCTATTCCACCAGAAAAAACCTCTCAAGAGCTGTGCAATTCGCTGGCGGACTTCTTCACTGACAGAGTCACCTCCATATTTTCTGTTTTTACTCCTCAAGCTATGCCTACAGTTAAATCCCCGGTCCTTACCCATTTCCCCAATCCTCCGTCTTTTTCTTTTTTTCACCCAGTCACACTTGAACAAACCTCACCACTAGACCCCTGCCCCCCTTTTATTCTCAACCTCATTCCTGAGGCTATCTCACCTGCAATAGCCACCATTTGCAATAATATGTTCCAGGCAGGTACTTACCCGTCGGTGTGGAAAAAGGCGATCATCAGGCCCCTTCTAAAAAAACACTCCCTTGACCCCACAGATCCTGCTAGTTATAGACCGATTGCATGCCTACCCTTTCCATCCAAAATTTTCGAAAGCCTTATGAACCAACAACTATCAGACTTTATTGATACCCATAACTTATTGGACGATACACAGTTTAGCTTCAGGAAAGCACACGGAACTAAAACAGCGCTCATCAAAGCAGCGGATGAAATCAGATACACGTTAGACAAAGGAGGAGCGGCAGTCCTGATATTGCTGGACTTGTCAGTGGCTTTCGACACGGTCGATCACAACATCTTGATCGACCGTGTCGCAGCCATGGGGGTGAAATCAAAGCCAAGGACCTGATCGCATCTTTTTTGCATAACCGGTCCCAAACTGTTAAACTGGGGTCCTTTTATTCATCTCCCCTTTCCCTTCCCTGCGGTGTCCCACAGGGCTCCTCGCTAAGTCAGACTCTTTTTAACATCTACGTATCGGACTTAGCGAGGGTGATAAAGGAATATGACATCAGCCTTACCACCTATGCTAATGAAACTCAGTTAGTCCTCTCAATACACCGGGATGGAGACAGGGTGGCCGCCAATTTCCGGGAGGGAATGTTGGCCATCAGCTCCTGGATGGCGGCCAACTGTCTCAAATTGAATTCTAACAAGACCGAGATTATGCTTTTTGGCAAATTAGAGCCTTGTTGGTCCCCTCAGTGGTCCCCTCAGTGGTGGCCAAGCGAACTAGGCCCCCTGCCCATACCTGTCAAAAAAGTAAGAAACCTCGGAGTCATCTTCGATGATCGGCTTCTCTTCAACCATCATGTAAATAATGTTGTTTCCTCATCTTTTTTCATCTTGAGGAAAATCAAAAAAATTCTACCTTACATACCCACCTCGGCTGCAAAGACCCTTATCACCTCCCTCGTACTTTCACAAACAGATTATTGTAACGCCCTCCTTCTTAATGCTCAGGCAAAGGTGCTCAATAAGCTCCAGTTGGTGCAGAACGCTGCGTCCAGGGTTCTGCTCAACATTCCAAAACACAACTCCATTTCCCCTTTCATTCGTAAACTGCACTGGCTTCCAGTGAGAAGCCGCACAAAGTTTAAGGCTCTATGCATAGCATATAAGGCCATTAACAATACTGGTCCTCAGTTCCTCAAATCAGCCTTTAGACCTTTAGAGGTACCAAGAACTCTCCGTTCATCCTCAGCCCATCTCCTGAACGTCCCGCCCACAAAAAAGGTCAATTGGGGTGACAGACGCTTTATAGTGGCCACAGCTAGACTGTGGAACTCACTCCCCCTGGGCATTAAGATCTGCCCCACGCTACTCAGTTTCAGGAAACAACTTAAGACGTGGCTGTTTGCACAATAGACGTCTTGGTTTGTGCAGTTTTTGATCTTTAAAGCGCCGAGACACCTCCGGGTATTTGCGCGCTGAACAAATTGCAAAAATAAATAAATAAATAAATTGGTGCCCGCATG
Organism: Lissotriton helveticus; assembly: GCF_964261635.1. NCBI lineage: Eukaryota > Metazoa > Chordata > Amphibia > Caudata > Salamandridae > Lissotriton > Lissotriton helveticus. The sequence goes on along the minus strand of NC_136065.1, from coordinate 99,606,939 downwards.
GCGGTTGCCCAGCAACAAAGGCTGGTCCCGGAGAGGAGCTGCTGGGAATTTCAGGAAGAAAGATCAAACCCGACCTCCTCCGCCGTTCAACTTGGCGAGGGGGCAAGAGTCTGGGTGAGTCAGCTCTCAGACATTGGCAGTGAGAGCCGGCTCGTAGGAGCTTGTTTAAATTATGTTGGCAGCACGGTGGTTTCGTACCACCAGGGGCGGCTCTAGGCTCATGGCAGCCCTGGGTAGGGAGCGTAGGTAGGGGGCCCCGGAAGAGGGGGGGTCAGGGTGTTTGGAAGTGGAAAAGAGCCGGAGGCTGCCAAATCCCTGCCAGGGTCCACCACGCAAATATGTATCCATCCTTAGAGGATTATTATATTAAGGATATATATTGGCGTGGTGGCCCCTGGGGTTTGGTGGCCCTGTGCAGGTGCACAGCTTGCACATGCCTAAGGCCGCCCCTGGTACCACTGCGGGGTGTTGTGACTGTACACATTCTCTGTAGGTATGCTGGCTCACATGGATGTTTCGGTGTCTGTATTCACTGATATTGTAACTAACTGATGTATTTTATCGATATGAAATTGAGACAATTATTAACGGTTTGTGTTCAGGGTCTGAGGTCTGTATGCCCCTATTATGTATATTAAACTTAATTACTGTGTACCAGCTAGCTCAGAGGCCACTAGAAACTTCTTGAAGACAAGAAGGGAATAGCTTCTGGCAACCACATAACATAAAACCCACATCCCTCAGGATCATGGAAACAATATACTACTTTTCATTCAGTCACTCATCTCAGAGAAGTACATAGAAGAAACAGTCGGGTGTGTTTACAATAAAATTTATTGCACAGTTGTTATTCTAGTACTGGTTATATGTGCTGCGACAACTGTTGGACAGTAGCAGAGAATTATGGCCAGCAGTGCAGTTAAATAAAAAGGCTTTGTATAGTTATACCATTTTGCAATAGTAATGAACAAATACATGAAATACAGAATGCATTAAGATAAAGCCTATACTCCTATGATGCCTAACTAGATGTACCTAAGTGTACCTAGCATGTGTGTAGGTCTTAGAGAGCCAAGAATCCCCCTAGGAGTTAGTCTAACCCCTTTACCTTAGTGGGACTTCATCCTGATCTTGAGCTGGACACCCACAGATGGGTGATGGACTTCTGCCAGCTGGAGCTGTGGCATGACGCAGGTTGCAGCGCCTCGGGCAGAGTGTCGGCCTGGAAGTCTCTGTCTCCTCTGGTTTGCTTGGGCAAAGGGAGGTATACTTATACTGGATAGGTGTCTTGGATTGACGTAATGTTGGTCAGAGGAAGATGTGTTCTTGGCCTGTTTCCAAGAATGTGTTGTGACGTAGGTTAGTCACTGTTGGACATGGAGATTACATATTTAGGATGGACCGTCTTCTGTGCACAGAGCACACAGTGATCAGATAAGGGGACAGCCTCTCTGTTGCTCGTTATTGTGAAATGAGGGCTAATCTAGGTCAAAGGGCCTGCCTGTCTCTGAAAGGGCCTGCTAGTCTGAACAGAAAATTCAGTGCTTGCCCAGAGTTTAGCTTTGACAGCGTCTGATCTCTGCGCGTGCCCAGTACGTGCAAAATATTCTACCCCCGGCACAATAGGTCAGATCAGGCAGTTTGCAGAGCGGCGCTAATTTGATTATTATACAGTAAGGAGTTGTATACCTGGGCTCATTCTTTGCTCACCAGTGAGGCCAACGCTTTATTTACCTATGCTGTTTTTTTCTAGTTTGGTGTGCTGCCTGCTACTTCTCAGAGGCAAAAGCTGCGAGCCCCTGTGTTCTTCTTCCTCCTCAGTTGCTGCAGCATGCTCACAGATTGTTATGAATCACGCCACACTCCCGTAGATTTATAAGGCAAGTGTAAGTGGGATGAATTAGCAGGGTTTAATAACAGCAGCACAAATCATGGAGACTTCAAGGAGCTTTAATTGATATACAGGAGTGTGACGGGCATGAATCACTCAGCCATTCAACAACATGGTAACATATGGTCACCTCAATATGCTGCATCTAAAATCGTCCTTGCTTGTCCCATATGGCAGAGAAATATATTTTTTTCCATTTGTTTTATAATGTGGTTTTAAAAAGACAATATTATCATGTTTTTGATGGGTGTGATGAGAGGGAACGCTATTTAAGTTTTTTTTCCTTCTTGTAATCGAGCCCATTCAGTATACATTTATCGCTCTGTTAGAACAATCTATTCTGTATGCTTGTCCACCTCAGCAAATAACTTTATGGTAAGAACATCTAACTGAGAATAGTGCCAGGTCTGTACTATATGTTTCTCTGGAAAAATAGAAATAATCAAACTTTTGTGAGTAAAGTATGACACAGTAGAACTCACAGCCCAAAATATATTTTGTTAAGTCATAGAATAAATATAATGAACATCCCTCTGTCCTCCCCTAAATTATTTGCAAAATAAATGCCACAATTTCAAAACAGCTTGCAAATTCGGTAGACAATCCTTCTTTTCACTCTTCATAAAACATTTCTTGTTAACATTTCTTGTTAACAGCCAACATGAGCTAAATCCCCAGCAGCCACTAACCCCTTCGCTGCTAGGCCTTTTCCCCTCCTGTGCTAAGGCATTTTTTGGCGTTTTGGGGTAGTGCGTGCTTAGGCCCTTGTAACGTTTTGACCACATAAGGTATCCACGCCAAATTTGCGTCCTTTTCTTCCAACATCATGTGGATCCTAAAGGCGCCCAGGGTTTGTGGATTCCCTTGGAGGGGTCCCAGAAATTAACCAAACTATAGTGAAATTTTTGTTTTTTTCAGAAAAATGGGAAAAACGGGCTGCAAATGTAAGCCTCTGGGTTTTTCCCTGAAAATGTTATCAAAAAAGGGTTTGTGGGGCTGAAATCTCCATTTTCTCAGCTTTTAGGGAATGACAGTCTTTTGTCAGAGAACCGACATTTTTTACACAGTTTTGGCATTTTTCTGGGACATAGCCTATTTTTGCTATTTTTAGAGCTTTCCACCTCCTTCCAGTTAATGGTAGAAATGAGTTTGAAAGCAATAATGGATCCTGGAAAGCTGTACATTTTCGAAAAGTAGACAAAATTCTGAATTCAGAAAGGGGTCATTTGTCTAAATCCATGAAGGTTTCTTTATAGAAACTAACAGTTAAATATTGGAATAATTGAAAATTTGTTGAAAAAAACAGCCTTTTGTCTCAACGTTTTCACCTATACCTTTTTCTAATTTTGACAGCTCTTGGAAAGCAATATACCGTTACACCCGTTAGACCTTCCTGGTTGTGGGTATATATAGGACTTGAAGTTTCACCAAGAACCCGACGAACCCAGATCCAAAAACTGAGCAGCAACTTGCAATGGTATTTTTTCATTTACTGGGTATAGAGCACTTTGTCTTGGAAAATGTATACATGGAAAAATCTGTATGAAAGGCACCTATGTATTTTTGAATTGGGTACAAATTATAGAGTTCAGAAACAGTATATAATTGCACATTTTCAAAATTGGGAATACTCATACTAGCATGAGAATTATTGGTCATTTTTCAAAAAGATTTTTTTTTACACAATGTCTTTCATTGAAAGGGAGAAATGCATGAAAGCTCAATTGGTAATAACAGTTGATTTACAAATCTGAATTACCCCAAGTCTCCCGATAAAAACGGTACCTCACTTGTGTGGGTCGGCCTTGTGCCTGCGACAGGAAACGGCGCAAAATGCAACGTGGTCACACCTAAATTTTGCAGTTACAAATTGACCCTTTTTTGGCAAAGTGCCTACCTGTAGTTTTTGCACCCTAGCTCTGCCGGCACCTAGGGAAACATAGCAAACCTATACATTTTTGAAAAGTAGACACCCAGGGAAATTCAGGATGGGGTGACTCGTCTGCCTACCACCAGGTTTTGTTACCCAGAATCCCTTGCAAAGCTAAGATTGTGACAAAAAAAAAACATTTTCCTCATATTTCTGTGGTGGAAAGTTCTTGAATCTGCGTGGATCAACAAATTTCTACCCACCCAGCTTTCCCCCAGGTCTCTCGATAAAAACGGTACCTCACTTGTGTGGGTCGGCCTTGTGCCTGCGACAGGAAACGGCGAAAAATGCAACGTGGTCGCACCTCAATTTCCCAGTGAAATCTTGCGCTCTTTGGACAAAGAGACTACCTTTTGTTTTTGAGCCCTAGCTCTGCCAGCACCTAGGGAAACCTAGCAAACCTATATATTTATGAAAAGTAGACACCCAGGGAAATTCAGGATGGGGTGACTCGACTGCCTACCACCAGGTTTTGTTACCCAGAATCCCTTGCAAAGCTAAGAATTTGACAAAAAAACACATTTTCCTCACATTTCTGTGGTGGAAAGTTCTGGAATCTGCGTGGATCAACAAATTTCCACCCACCCATCGTTCCCCCGGTCTCCCGTTAAAAATGGTACCTCACTTGCGTGGGTAGGCATAGTGGCTGCGACTCGAAACAGCGCAAAACGCAACTTGGTCGCACCTCAATTTCCCAGTGAAATCTAGCACTTTTTGGACAAAAAGGACTACCTTTTGTTTTTGCGCCGTAGCTCTGCCAGCACCTAGGGAAACCTAGCAAACCTATACATTTTTGAAAACTAGACACCCAGGGAAATTTAGGATGGGGTGACTCGTCTGCCTACCCCCAAATTTTGTTACCCAGAATCCCTTGCAAACCTAAAAATTTGACAAAAAAAACCACATTTTCTTCACATTTCTGTGGTGGAAAGTTCTGGAATCTGCGTGGATCAACAAATTTCCACCCACCCAGCGTGCCCTTAGGTCTCCCGAAAAAAAATGGTACCTCACTTGCGTGGGTAGGCATAGTGGCTGCGACATGAAACAGCGCAAAACGCAACATGGTCGCACCTCAATTTCCCAGTGAAATCTAGCACTTTTTGGACAAAAAGACTACCTTTTGTTTTTGCGCCGTAGCTCTGCCAGCACCTAGGGAAACCTAGCAAACCTATACATTTATGAAAACTAGACACCCAGGGGAATTCAGGATGGGGTGACTCGTCTGCCTACCCCCAGGTTTTGTTACCCAGAATCCCTTGCAAACCTAAAACTTTGACAAAAAAACACATTTTCCTCACATTTCTGTGGTGGAAAGTTCTGGAATCTGTGTGGATCAACAAATTTCCACCCACCCAGCGTGCCCCCAGGTCTCCTTAAAAAAATGGTACCTCACTTGCGTGGGTAGGCATAGTGGCTGCGACATGAAACAGCACGAAACGCAACATGGTCGCACCTCAATTTCCCAGTGAAATCGTGGACTTTTCCCGACAAAAGACTACCTTTTGTTTTTGTGCCCTAGCTCTGCCAGCACCTAGGGAAACCTAGCAAACCTATACATTTTTGAAAACTAGACACCCAGGGGAATTCAGGATGGGGTGACTCGTCTGCCTACCCCCTGGTTTTGTTACCCAGAATCCCTTGCAAACCTAAACATTTGACAAAAAAACACATTTTCCTCACATTTCTGTGGTGGAAAGTTCTGGAATCTGCATGCATCAACAAATTGTCACCCACCCAGCGTTCCCCCAGGTCTCCCGAAAAAAATGGTACCTCACTTGCGTGGGTAGGCATAGTGGCTGCGACATGAAACAGCGCAAAACGCAACATGGTCGCACCTCAATTTCCCAGTGAAATCTAGCACGTTTTGGACAAAAAGACTACCTTTTGTTTTTGCGTCGTAGCTCTGCCAGCACCTAGGGAAACCTAGCAAACCTATATATTTATGAAAACTACCCACCCAGGGGAATTCAGGATGGGGTGACTCGTCTGCCTACCCCCAGGTTTTGTTACCCAGAATCCCTTGTAAACCTAAAAATTTGACAAAAAAAACACATTTTCCTCACATTACTGTGGTGGAAAGTTCTGGAATCTGCGTGGATCAACAAATTTCCACCGAACCAGCGTTCCCCCAGGTCTCCCAAAAAAAATGGTACCTCACTTGCGTGGGTAAGCATAGTGGCTGCGACATGAAACAGCGCAAAACGCAACATGGTCGCACCTCAATTTCCCAGTGAAATCTAGCACGTTTTGGACAAAAATACTACCTTTTGTTTTTGCGCCCTAGCTCTGCCAGCACCTAGGGAAACCTAGCAAACCTATACATTTTTGAAATCTAGACACCCAGGGAAATTCAGGATGGGGTGACTCGTCTGCCTACCCCCAGGTTTTGTTACCCAGAATCCCTTGCAAACCTAAATATTTGACCAAAAAAAACACATTTTCCTCACATTTCTGTGGTGGAAAGTTCTGGAATCTGCGTGGATCAACAAATTTCCACCCACCCAGCGTGCCCCCAGGTCTCCCGAAAAAAATTGTACCTCACTTGCGTGGGTAGGCATAGTGGCTGCGACATGAAACAGCGCAAAACGCAACATGGTCGCACCTCAATTTCCCAGTGAAATCTAGCACGTTTTGGACAAAAAGACTACCTTTTGTTTTTGCACCGTAGCTCTGCCAGCACCTAGGGAAACCTAGCAAACCTATACATTTTTGAAAACTAGACACCCAGGGAAATTCAGGATGGGGTGACTCGTCTGCCTACCCCCAGGTTTTGTTACCCAGAATCCCTTGCAAACCTAAAAATCTGACAAAAAAAACACATTTTCCTCACATTACTGTGGTGGAAAGTTCTGGAATCTGCGTGGATCAACAAATTTCCACCCACCCAGCGTTCCCCCAGGTCTCCCAAAAAAAATGGTACCTCACTTGCGTGGGTAGGCATAGTGGCTGCGACATGAAACAGCGCAAAACGCAACATGGTCGCACCTCAATTTCCCAGTGAAATCTAGCACGTTTTGGCCAAAAAGACTACCTTTTGTTTTTGCGCCGTAGCTCTGCCAGCACCTAGGGAAACCTAGCAAACCTATACATTTTTGAAAACTAGACACCCAGGGGAATTTAGGATGGGGTGACTCGTCTGCCTACCCCCAGGTTTTGTTACCCAGAATCCCTTGCAAACCTAAAACTTTGACAAAAAAAACACATTTTCCTCACATTTCTGTGGTGGAAAGTTCTGGAATCTGCGTGGATCAACAAATTTCCACCCACCCAGCATTCCCCCAGGTCTCCCGAAAAAAATTGTACCTCACGTGCGTGGGTAGGCATAGTGGCTGCGACATGAAATAGCGCAAAACGCAACATGGTCGCACCTCAATTTCCCAGTGAAATCTAGCACGTTTTGGACAAAAAGACTACCTTTTGTTTTTGCGCCGTAGCTCTGCCAGCACCTAGGGAAACCTAGCAAACCTATACATTTTTGAAAACTAGACACCCAGGGGAATTCAGGATGGGGTGACTCGTCTGCCTACCCCCAGGTTTTGTTACCCAGAATCCCTTGCAAACCTAAACATTTGACAAAAAAACCCATTTTCCTCACATTTCTGTGGTGGAAAGTTCTGGAATCTGCATGCATCAACAAATTGTCATCCACCCAGCGTTCCCCCAGGTCTCCCGAAAAAAATGGTACCTCACTTGCGTGGGTAGGCATAGTGGCTGCGACATGAAACAGCGCAAAACGCAACATGGTCGCACCTCAATTTCCCAGTGAAATCTAGCACGTTTTGGACAAAAAGACTACCTTTTGTTTTTGCGCCGTAGCTCTGCCAGCACCTAGGGAAACCTAGCAAACCTATATATTTATGAAAACTAGCCACCCAGGGGAATTCAGGATGGGGTGACTCGTCTGCCTACCCCCAGGTTTTGTTACCCAGAATCCCTTGCAAACCTACAAATTTGACCAAAAAAACACATTTTCCTCACATTACTGTGGTGGAAAGGTCTGGAATCTGCGTGGATCAACAAATTTCCACCGAACCAGCGTTCCCCCAGGTCTCCCCAAAAAAATGGTACCTCACTTGCGTGGGTAGGCATAGTGGCTGCGACATGAAACAGCGCAAAACGCAACATGGTCGCACCTCAATTTCCCAGTGAAATCTAGCACGTTTTGGACAAAAATACTACCTTTTGTTTTTGCGCCCTAGCTCTGCCAGCACCTAGGGAAACCTAGCAAACCTATACATTTTTGAAAACTAGACACCCAGGGAAATTCAGGATGGGGTGACTCGTCTGCCTACCCCCAGGTATTGTTACCCAGAATCCCTTGCAAACCTAAATATTTGACCAAAAAAAACACATTTTCCTCACATTTCTGTGGTGGAAAGTTCTGGAATCTGCGTGGATCAACAAATTTCCACCCACCCAGCGTGCCCCCAGGTCTCCCGAAAAAAATGGTACCTCACTTGCGTGGGTAGGCATAGTGGCTGCGACATGAAACAGCGCAAAACGCAACATGGTCGCACCTCAATTTCCCAGTGAAATCTAGCACGTTTTGGACAAAAAGACTACCTTTTGTTTTTGCACCGTAGCTCTGCCAGCACCTAGGGAAACCTAGCAAACCTATACATTTTTGAAAACTAGACACCCAGGGAAATTCAGGATGGGGTGACTCGTCTGCCTACCCCCAGGTTTTGTTACCCAGAATCCCTTGCAAACCTAAAAATCTGACAAAAAAAACACATTTTCCTCACATTACTGTGGTGGAAAGTTCTGGAATCTGCGTGGATCAACAAATTTCCACCCACCCAGCGTTCCCCCAGGTCTCCCAAAAAAAATGGTACCTCACTTGCGTGGGTAGGCATAGTGGCTGCGACATGAAACAGCGCAAAACGCAACATGGTCGCACCTCAATTTCCCAGTGAAATCTAGCACGTTTTGGCCAAAAAGACTACCTTTTGTTTTTGCGCCGTAGCTCTGCCAGCACCTAGGGAAACCTAGCAAACCTATACATTTTTGAAAACTAGACACCCAGGGGAATTTAGGATGGGGTGACTCGTCTGCCTACCCCCAGGTTTTGTTACCCAGAATCCCTTGCAAACCTAAAACTTTGACAAAAAAAACACATTTTCCTCACATTTCTGTGGTGGAAAGTTCTGGAATCTGCGTGGATCAACAAATTTCCACCCACCCAGCATTCCCCCAGGTCTCCCGAAAAAAATTGTACCTCACTTGCGTGGGTAGGCATAGTGGCTGCGACATGAAACAGCGCAAAACGCAACATGGTCGCACCTCAATTTCCCAGTGAAATCTAGCACGTTTTGGACAAAAAGACTACCTTTTGTTTTTGCGCCGTAGCTCTGCCAGCACCTAGGGAAACCTAGCAAACCTATACATTTTTGAAAACTAGACACCCAGGGAAATTCAGGATGGGGTGACTCGTCTGCCTACCCCCAGGTTTTGTTACCCAGAATCCCTTGCAAACCTAAACATTTGACAAAAAAAACACATTTTCCTCACATTTCTGTGGTGGAAAGTTCTGGAATCTGCCTGGATCAACAAATTTCCACCCACCCAGCGTTTCCCCAGGTCTCCCGAAAAAAATGGTACCTCACTTGCGTGGGTAGACATAGTGGCTGCGACATGAAACAGCGCAAAACACGACATGGTCGTACCTCAATTTCCCAGTGAAATCTAACACGTTTTGGCCAAAAAGACTACCTTTTGTTTTTGCACCGTAACTCTGCCAGCACCTAAAGAAATCTAGCAAAGCTATACATTTTTGAAAACTAGACACCCAGGGGAATTCAGGATGGGGTGACTCGTCTGCCTACCCCCAGGTTTTGTTACCCAGAATCCCTTGCAAACCTAAAAATTTGACCAAAAAAACACATTTTCCGAACATTTCTGTGGTGGAAAGTTCTGGAATCTGCGTGGATCAACAAAGTTCCCCCCACCCAGCATTTCCCTAGGTCTCCCGAAAAAAAATGATACCTCACTTGCGTGGATAGACATAGTGGCTGCAACAGGAAACGGTTCAAATTGTACGGTGGTGAATTTACAATACCCTAATGCAAAACTACCTTGATTTTGGGGGGGGGACACCTGAGTTTTTGGCCTGGGGCTCGGTGGCCATCTTTGGAAACTACCAAACCCAAACAGTTCTGAAAACTAGACACCCGGGGGAGTCCAGGGAAGTATGGCATGCGTGGGTCCCCCAAAGTTTTCCTACCCAGAACTCCTTGCAAACCTTAAAATTAGATACAAATATCACTTTTCCAAACTTTTTTGCGTGGGATCTCCGTGCCGGCAAAAATGTCCTACCACCCAGCGTTCCCCTTGTTCTCCCGAGTAAAAGGATACCTCACTTGTGTGGGTGCCCCAAAGCAGAACAGGCCAAAAATGAATTTTGAAAAAAGTAGTATTTAAGTTTTACAAATTAAGCCCCCCTGCCTTAGTCACAGGCCTTTGGCCCACCCACACAAGTGAGGTATAATTTTACTCGGGAGAACAAGGGAAATGCTGGGTGGTAGGACATTTGTGCCGGCAGCGAGATCCCACCCAAAAAAGTACGGAAAAGTGGGGGTTTTGACCTAAATTTAAGGTTTGCAGGGGTTTCTGGGTAGGAAAACATTGGGGGACCCACGCATGCCATACCTCCCTGGACTCCCCCGGGTGTCTAGTTCTCAGAACTGTTTGGGTTTGGTAGTTTCCAAAGATGCCCGCCAAGCCCCGGGCCAAAAGCTCAGGTGACCCCCTCAAAAAATAAGATTGTTTGGCTAAAGGTAATTTTTTGGTCTCCACAGTAAGAATTGGGCCTTTTCCTATAGCAGCCACTATGCCTACCCACGCAAGTGAGGTACCATTTTTATCGGGAGACCTTGGGGAACGCTGGGTGGGAGGTAATTTGTGTGAGCCCAGTGATGCCACGCTTTCCCACACTAAAAAGTGTGAAAAAACTGATTTTTTCCAGCTAAAATTGAGGTTTGCAAGGGATTCTGGGTAAAGGAACGTTGGAGGATCCACGCAAGCCATACCTCCTTGGAAGCCCCCGGGTGTCTACTTTTCAGAAATGTGTGGGTTTGGTAGGTTTCCCTCGATGGCCGTCTAGCACTGGGCCAAAAACCCAGGTAACCCCTCTTGCAAAAGCTGGTGGACTTGACATTGTCACCATTGTCAAACCCACCAGCTTTTGCAAGAGGGGTTACCTGGGTTTCTGGCTCCGTGCTAGACGGCCATCTAGGGAAACCTACCAAACCCACACATTTCTGAAAAGTAGACACCCGGGGGCTTCCAAGGAGGTATGGCTTGCGTAGATCCTCCAACGTTCCTTTACCCAGAATCCCTTGCAAACCTCAATTTTAGCAGAAAAAAATCAGTTTTTTCACACGTTTTAGTGTGGGAAAGCGTGGCATCACTGGGCTCACACAAATTACCTCCCACCCAGCGTTCCCCCAGGTTTCCCGATAAAAACGGTACCTCACTTGCGTGGGTAGGCATAGTGGCTGCAACAGGAAAAGGTCCAAATCGTACGGTGGTGAATTTAAAATACGCTGAAGCAATATAACCTTGATTTTTGGGGGGGGGCACCTGAGTTTTTGGCCCGGGGCTCGGTGGTATTCTTTGGAAAGTACCAAACCCAAACAGTTCTGAAAACTAGACACCCGGGGGAGTCCAGGGAGGTATGGCATGCGTGGGTCCCCCAATGTTTTCCTACCCAGAACTCCTTGCAAACCTTAAAATTAGGTAAAAATAGCACTTTTCCAAACTTTTTTGCGTGGGATCGCTGTGCCGGCAAAAATGTCCTACCACCCAGCGTTCCCCTTGTTCCCCCGAGTAGAAGGATACCTCACTTGTGTGGGTGCCCCAAAGCAGAACAGGCCAAAAATGAATTTTGAAAAAAGTAGTATTTAAGTTTTACAAATTAAGCCCCCCTGCCTTAGTCACAGGCCTTTGGCCCACCCACACAAGTGAGGTATCATTTTACTCGGGAGAACAAGGGAAACCCTGGGTGGTAGGACATTTGTGCCGGCAGCGAGATCCCACCCAAAAAAGTATGGAAAAGTGGTTTTTTTTAACCTAAATTTAAGGTTTGCAGGGGTTTCTGGGTAGGAAAGCATTGGGGGACCCACGCATGCCATACCTCCCTGGACTCCCCCGGGTGTCTAGTTCTCAGAACTGTTTGGGTTTGGTGGTTTCCAAAGATGCCCGCCAAGCCCCGGGCCAAAAGCTCAGGTGACCTCCTCAAAAAATAAGATTGTTTGGCTAAAGGTAATTTTTTGGTCTCCACAGTAAGAATTTGGCCTTTTCCTATAGCAGTCACTATGCCTACCCACGCAAGTGAGGTACCATTTTTATCGGGAGACCTTGGGGAACGCTGGGTGGGAGGTAATTTGTGTGAGCCCAGTGATGCCACGCTTTCCCACACTAAAAAGTGTGAAAAAACTGATTTTTTCCAGCTAAAATTGAGGTTTGCAAGGGATTCTGGGTAAAGGACCGTTGGAGGATCCGCGCAAGCCATACCTCCTTGGAAGCCCCCGGGTGTCTACTTTTCAGAAATGTGTGGGTTTGGTAGGTTTCCCTCGATGGCCGTCTAGCACGGGGCCAAAAACCCAGGTAACCCCTCTTGCAAAAGCTGGTGGACTTGACATTGTCACCATTGTCAAATCCACCAGCTTTTGCAAGAGGGGTTACCTGGGTTTCTGGCCCCATGCTAGACGGCCATCAATGAAGTAAGAATATGATCTGCAGACTTTTACAGAACAAACTAGCCCACCCCCCTCCCACCACTCCCCCCCAGTTGCGCTGCTGCTAACGTAGAAAGAACATGTGTACAGAAAACATGCATAGTCCAATCAAGACACCTCACAGTATTGCCAAATGTCCAGATGTCAAGGCGACGGGAGGGCAGCTCCATCAGGCGGAGGGTCCAAGTCCAGCCCTCGATAATCAGCCCATCCAGCCCATCTCTAACATATTCTAAAGTGTTTGCCTGGGCACCGCCTGGCCAGAAATATGTGTTGCTCAAGCCCCATACAAAAGTCCATACCGTTTATCCAGGCGGCCAGGGGCGGGGCCTGAGGCGCCTTCCAGGCCCTGGCAATGTCCCGTTTAGCTAGGGTAAGGCCCAGGAGCAGCAAATGACGTTTGTACCTATTGCCCCCAATACCCTCCATAACATTCAGCAGCGCCAATCTGGGGTCCCGAAGAAGCACCCAGGCCAACACTTCCGACAAGCATCGAAAGACCCCATCCCAAAACCTCTGTAATGCGGAGCATCCCCATACAGTATGCATGAGTGTACCTACTGCCAAGCCACATCGAAGACAATCTGGGGACCAACCATACCCGCCCTCCACAGGCGCTGTCTCGTAAAATACGCGCAATGCAAATACTTAAATTGCATCAAACGCAAGCGAGTGAAAATTGTCGCTAGCCGCGGACTTGCCAGAGCCTCATTCCAGTCCTCCTCCTCCAACTCACCAATATCCTCCTCCCACGCGGCCTTGAGTTTATGTAGATCGGAGGAGCAATGGTGCACAAGGGTCTGATAGATACGTGAGAGTTTCTTATTGGGTAATTCCCCCATGAACAATTTGGCCTTAAGCGGACTAAAGTCAGGGAGCTGCTCTAGGTTAGACAGATAGGCGTTAAGGCGTGCCGAAATTGAAGTTATTTAAAAAATTGGGTTCGGGGCATCCCAAATTCGTTCTGCAAGTCCTGGAAGGATTTAAGGGTACATCCTGCTATCACCTCGCCCAACGAGGAGATACCTATGGTATCCCAGCCCCAGAAACCCAGTAGCGCAGCCATCTGGGGCAGGTGACCATTGGACCAAAGAGGGGTTTCCTGAGTAAGCACGTTCCACCACCCCATTCTACGCAGCGCTTGTCGCCAGACGCAAAACACCACCTGCGTGGCAGAGGGAAGATACCGCCGGAGCACCGCCGAATACAGCAGCGTATGAACCGACGCTGAGCCCATGAGGAATCACTCCACAGCATAGGCCGGGTCGCCCCGGTTACCGTACCACCAGTCATTCAAGACCAGCAGATGGGCTGCCTGATAAGAGAGCACGTCCAATGTGGCCAGTCCCCCAGTATACGTTGAGCGGAAGCACGTCCGCAGCGCCACATGAGCAATCCCCCCCTCCCACATGAAACCACTCAGCACCGAGTTGACCTTTCAGAACCAGCGGGACGGGATCTGATAGAGATGATTTTGTAGTTGGTACACGATGCGGGGAAGCGCAACCATCTTAAAAATGGCCGATCTGCCATATATAGACAATGGCATTCGGGACCACACACTTTTATATCCTCGCGCATATGATTCCAAATCGGGGTGAGATTGTGCTCCCGGGAGACTGTAGCATCCTCTGATAAAAACACCCCCAAATACTTCACTCCGCCCGACTCCATTTGGAGGTCCGAAGCCCACGCCCCGACCCGCACCTGTCCACCGAATATCCACAGCGTCCACTTAGCGGGGTTCATATATAAGCCGGAGGTTTCGCCAAAAATCTGCAGAATGCGCAGCAGCCGCGGCCTCGAGCTGTCCAAATCCGTAAGAAAAAACAAGACATCATCGGCGTAGAGCGCTATTTTATCAACCAGATCCGCCGACCACCAAAAACCTTTAAGTTGGGCATCGATGCGCACCCACGCCGCGAGGGGTTCCATGGCAAGCGCGAATAGGTAGGGGGACAAGGGGCAGCCCTGGCGCGTCCCCCTCTGAACTAAAAAGGAACGAGAAACTGCGCCCCCGACACGCACAGAGGCCGTAAGATCAGTGTAAAGCAGCTGAATATATGCCAAAAAGCACGGGCCTAGGTTGAGGCGTTGCATCAGGGCAAATAAGTATACCCAGCTCAAGGAATCAAAGGCGCGATCCATGTCAGCTAAAAAAAGCGCCGCCTGCTTCCCCAGACTCTTCCATGTGGACATCGCGATATGAGCTCGTCGAATATTGTAGCGAGTGGCCCTTTGAGGCATAAAGCCCGCCTGATCGGGATGGACCAGGTCCGCAATGTGAGGTTTAAGCCTATTGGCCAGAACCTTGGCCAGAACCTTAGCTTCGGTATTGAGCAGCGATATTGGGCGGTAGGACGCATGACTTTCCGGGGGCCTGCCCGGCTTCAAAAAGACCACAACCTCGGCATGACGCCAATCCGGTGGGAGCTCCCCCCCCTCGTGCGCCTCCTCCATCGCCGGTCGGAGTCGCGGACCCAGCTGCACATAAAACCGACGAAAGAATTTGGCGGGGAAGCCATTGGGACCTGGCGCCTTACCGGGGTTCAACTCACCCAGAGCCGTGCCAATTTCATCATCAGTCAGCGGCTTGTCCAATAGATCCCGCACCTCATCTGAGACCGCCCGCGGGGGGAGGTCATGAATACATTTCTGGACCATATCAGCCGGCAAGCACTCCCGGGGCGCGTAAAGTTCCTCGTAGTACGCAGCGAAGCTCTCCGCGATGGCCATGGGTTCGAGTACGGGTTCCACACTAGGCCCTTTAATTTGAGGCAACGGTTGGGAATGTAAAGTGCCTTGACATAGGCGGTGTAGCATTTTGCACGATTTGTCCGCCCACTGGTACACCCGACTACGAGTGGCCAACCAAGCCTGTCGCGCTTCATCCATTAGAACGGCGGTGTACTGTTGCTGGGCAAGTATCAGCTGACGTCTGACGGGTCCTCCATCCACCCCCGACTCCTACGCTCTAAGTCCTCAAGGTCAGCCTCGCGCCGCACCAGTTCTCTCCTCCACTCCGTACGGGCCGCTGCGCACCAAGAAATGTCTACCCCCTGCAGAGTGGGTTTTAAGGCCTCCCATATAATGGTCGGGGAAGCTACGGAGCCCACGTTGGACAACAAGTAGTGATCTATTTCTTTGGCCATGTGCTCCCTGTAGTCATCCTGCGTCAGGTGCCACACAGACATACGCCAGCGAAACGGCTGCCTGGCCGGGCCCATGAGAAATGTGAGGGCTACTGGCGAGTGATCAGACAAGGCTCTCGGTAGAATAGCCACCGAGTGGATTCTATGGGCCAGCTCCCTTGGAACAAAAATGTAATCCAATCGGGAAATCGAATCATGGACTGCAGAGAAGTATGTGTATTCCCTACGTGATCAATGTCGATACCTCCACGTATCAGTCCAGTCCAGACCTGTTACCAGAGCATGAAGTTTGGTGGTGGGAACCCCCCTCCACCTCCCCCATCGACCACCCCCCTACGCCACCTATCACTGCCCAGGTGCATGACATCATTCCAATCTCCCCCTATAATAGACAGAGCATCTGGCATGGCGCCCCAAAGGGGCATGAGCTTTTCCACAAGAGGCCACTGCAGAGGTGGCGGGGCATATACGCTACCCAGAGTCACCCTGTCACCACCCACCCCCCCCAACATACCTGCCCTGTGGGTCAGTACAGAGTGTATCATGCACATAGGAGACCCTACGATGTACAAAAATAGCAACCCCCCTAGATCCCCTCACAAAGCCTGAGTGGAACACCTGTGTGTACCCAAATCGCTGGAGACCTGGTTCCTTTGTGCCTAGCAGATGTGTTTCCTGCAATAATAAGACATCCACCCCCGCCCTCTTAGCAAATCGGAAAACCGCACCCCTCTTCACCTTGTCCAACACCCCAGCACATTCAAACTTAATATACGCAAGGAGCCGGAACCTACCGGCCCACCTCCCCCCGCAGCAGACATAGGGTCAAACGTTCATAAAGATGACATGTGTCTTGGTGACTCAACACGTAAAAAGCATAGCAAACACAGAGCAGCATAACATGCACAAACAGTCCCCCCAACTCCAACCCCAAACAACTTGGGGTTCAAGGGGGCCTGGTTCCTTCTGTCTAGTTCCCCGTTAGCATTTTTTCTTTAAAGTGTCAAGTGCATATGCGAATTTATGGACGCTCCCTAGAGCTCGCTTTAAAAGGGGGCTGCCAACAGGAAACAGGTGCTTGGTTTCTTTATTGGTCCCTTGCCGTGTGTTTCCTGTTCCTGTGGTTCTACCTTGTTTCCCTTCCTTCGAGCTCCGTTCCAGCGGTCTTTTCTAGTGCTGGGTTTTGATCCCCTTTTTTCCCTGCTCCCTTGTTTTCCTATTCCCTTGGGCATTTCAGAACCCTTTATTGGGGACCTGTTTTTGATCTTCGGTGACATTCTGGGATTCGCGGCTGCGTTTCCTTTGAGTTTTAACGCCCCGTTATTGTCCCTTTTTTGTATCCAAACCATCTTGTTATACGCTGTGTTTGGGTGGTTTCACGAAGGAGCTGAATAACGGCCGTTTTTGTGCTACCTTCGTGTTCTTTTTTAGATTCCAGGTTTTTTTTGGGTGTCTTTCGTATTCCCTTTGATACCATTTTTCCACTGTCCTTTTTTTTGTCCTAAGAATTGTGAATTCCACCCCCTTTGTCATTCTCGGTGTTTCCCGAGGGGGTGTGGTTGGTCTGGGGTTACGCAAGAAACAACCAATACGATTTGAGTGGAAGAATTCCTGTTTCGTATCAAGCCACTCCCGTTTGTTATCTGGGTTAAGCAGGGAGGTCGGTGGTTCGTGTGTGTACTTGGCACTGGTAATAGTAGTAGGGGTGTGTTTAATCTTGTCTCCTTCTTTCATTTTCAGCGTTCTTGTCTGTGTCAAGCTGTCAGCTGCCTAGAAGCCAGAGGAGACGAGTTGTGTTCCCCAAGACCTTGGGTTCCCTTGTTTTGTTACCCACCTTCTCCCGGTGTCGTGTTCTCCACCATCTGTTTTGATTGTGGGTGTTGGGGGTCACGGTGAGGGTAGAGGATTGGGACGTTCTTCACTCCTGCGGTGTTGGGCCGGTCGGCAACGGAACAGAAAACCAAGCCCACGAATTAACACACCGCCCGAGTGAAGAATGGTTGAGGAGGCAGCAGGGGGGGCTCTTCGATGCAGGAAATCATGCAGGCTTTAGCGCACATACAGGGTGAAGTCCAATCCCTGCGTCAGGAGAATCAGGAGTTACGGGGGACACTGAGTGAGGTGAAGGAAAGCACTAAAAGAAGAGGGAGGGATCCCTCCGTTAAGGCTAAGCCCCCATTGATTCAACCAGCCACATTTCAATATGAGAGGAGTGGGGGGCAGAGTGGGTCTCCTTCACCTTTGTCCGTTACAGTAAACACTCCCGTGCCGGTGCCTCTCGCAGCTCCAGAGAGGTTTTCCGGGGATAGTAGCAGATATGCTATATTTATGAACCAGCGCCATTTGCACTTCATGTGTCGACCAACCGCTTTTCCTGACGACACTACTAAAGTAGCGTTTGTGATCTCATATCTTTCGGGTACTGCAGCTAGTTGGGCGGTCCCCTTAGTGGAAAACAATGACGCTGTGTTGAATAGTTTCCCGGCCTTCAAGGACCAGATGCATAGTCTGTTTGCTAAGCATGCTTTTATGCAGGCAAGCGATGTTGAATTGTTAAAGCTCCAGCAGGGTAAGCAGGATCTTTTGGGTTATGTGGCTACTTTCAATCGCCTAGTAGCAGAGACACAATGGCCCATGGCAAAAAGAACCTCTTTGTTTTATCAGGGCTTGTGCGAGGACTTAAAGGATATAGTCTCTCAGGTTGTAGACCCCCCTGAAGATTGTGTTGAGTTCATCGATTTGGTTGTCAAACTCAACCATCGTGTGAGTGAAAGAAAAGGGGAAAAGATCAGGTTTCAACCCCCAAGGACAACTGTAACCAAGAGAGAAACATCTGAGAATGGGGGCGTGGGGGAGGAGCCAAGATGGCGATCGGAACGGTCGCATAAACGCCTCGCTCCGAGATCCCTTCCTCCCCGCCGCCTATCCTGTCTTTAATCCTGTTCGGGGCGTTCCGAATTTGGTTACCAAGGAAGAGCCTTCACTTACCGTCTGTTTCCGGGGCTCCGGCGTGCAGTGGTTTCTGCGTTCTGCCCTTGTCGTCTTGCCGGCCTTCCCGGCCCTGACGCCGGGGCCTCGAGTGCAGTGTCTGCCCGGAGGTGTTCGGAGTGCCGGCGATCCGGGTCCGGTGGAGAGACCCGATGTTGGGAGCCTGAGAGCCGCGAGCCGGGCGCGGACCCACCCCCGATAGTGGGCCGCCCCACATGCCCGATTGCCTGCCGGACCGGGGAGAGAGGCCGCGTTGTCCGGCACCCCTCGGGTGAGACGCCCACTCCTGTTGCTTGTCCCGCCTGGGATCCAGTGCGGGGCTCCCCGAGAGTTGTGGGGAGCACGCCCGTTCTTCTGGTGACTCTCCTTTCTCCGCCGGGCGCCGTCCGCCTCGGATCGGCTGTGTATCCTGTGGCCTCTGGCACTCATGGTGGACTTGGAGGCGGGCGAGACAATGGCGGTGGGCGATGTGCCCAAGATGGCGGATGGCCCCTCGGAGAGTCTTCCTCCTGGGGACAGGGACGTTGCTGCATTTGCTCTCCCCGGACCTCGTTTGCTTTGGGCGGCGCCTACACGGAGTGCTGTCTTCCTTGCCCTGGCTACTCTGCGGATCGACCTGTCCTTGAAATGCCGGGACTTGGAGTTGCGGATCGCCGCCATGGTTGCTCCGCCATTTTGTGACGCTGTGTCGTCTCCCCGAGTTGGTATCGTTGAGACTCCTTCAGCTGCTGTGCTGGGCTCTCCGGATGGGTGTTCGATTCTAAGGGATCAAGTGGACCCGGTGCCGATGCTGCAGTGTTTCCTACATCCTGATTTCTTTGCTTCGTGCTGGACGGCTCAGACTTTGTACTTGGCCACGTGGATATTTTGTGTACTTTTGCATTCTGACTGCTGCCGAGTTTTCCTGGTTGCTTCTTGGTGGCCGGGACGGTGTTCCGCGAAGATTCCACTTGCTTTCCCTGACTGGTATGAGCCCGCTATGTCGTACTGTTTCTTGGCCATGCCGGGGTCTGGCAGTTCTGTTCTCCACAGAAGTGGACAGGGGTGATCGTGTCTGGGTGACTGCGGGACTTTCGTTTTGTTAATGGCGTCTCCGGGCCTCATTATTTGGACAGTTCTTGTCTCCAACCTCTGTGTGGGCTTTTCTCAGTATGCTCTTTGACCTCGATTATTGCATCTTTGTTGCGGGTGGGGAGGTGTTGTGTGTTTCGATCGCCGGCTCCTCTCCTCTCTCTCTTCTTTTTCCTCTCCTTCTCTCTTTTTCTCCTTTTCTTTCTCCGTTATTTCTCCCTTTCTCTTTTCTCCTATCTTTCGGGTGACTCTGGGGCGACAGACACGCTGTTTAGTGGGGTAGGCCATAGCCATTACAGTGATGTAGGGTGGGGGGGGGGTGTTTGTTATTTTAGCTTGTTTTGTTCTATGGTCCCTTTTGCTTCCTTCCTAGGGGGTGGGCTATGTCCCTTTGTTCTTTCTCCTTCGTTTCGCAAGTGTCTGCACTTTCTCCTTTTTCGGGGCGGGTGGGCTGTCTATGTAGCGTCCTATTCAATTGTTTGCTATGATTTGTCCTTTATTTTTGACCCCTTTGGTGGGCATAGGATGTCTTTGGGCCTTGACCCTACTATGGTTACCTGATTGCGTGGGGGGCTATATCCCTCCCGCCCCCCCCCCCCTTTTTCTGTATATGTTGCATGACGCCCTGGTAGATATGGCTGCTGCCTCCTCTATAAATTATAAAATGAAACCTTTATTATCCTGGCGCTTACTGTGTAGCAACTTTATTCCACGTCTATACTGTATTCGCTTTGCAGTATACGTTGCTGTTGCTCCTTGTTGGCTCTCCTGATTTTGCGGCCGGCCCCTGTGGTTGTAGGCCTGCGCTTGTACTGATACGAGTATTTCAATAAAGGTTTTTATAAAAAAAAAAAAAAATAAAAAAAAAAAAAAGAGAATGGGGGCGTGAAAACAGATCCTGAACCTATGCCTTTGGGTGGGGTGCGGGGTCCCTTATCCAAGGAGGAAAAGGAGCGAAGGCGCTTGTTGCAGTTGTGTTTGTATTGTGGGAGGGGTGGACACTTTGCTCGAGAGTGTCCAGTGAAACCGTCCCGGATCCCGGAGAATAAGGCTGTGGCTTTCGTGGGAAGGGATTGCGAGAGTCCTTTAGTCCATGAAAGAGGTTTTTGTAACCAATATGACGTACAAGGGGCGGTTCAAAGAGTCCCGCATCATTTCACGGTATCGGCTTGCTTCGCTTAC
This sequence comes from Lissotriton helveticus, assembly GCF_964261635.1. Taxonomy (NCBI): domain Eukaryota; kingdom Metazoa; phylum Chordata; class Amphibia; order Caudata; family Salamandridae; genus Lissotriton; species Lissotriton helveticus. The sequence goes on along the minus strand of NC_136065.1, from coordinate 99,585,987 downwards.
TCATCTTGTGGTAGAGCTTCCTTGTCGGTATTATTGGATTGTGGGGCCACAGGGAACTTTATGGACATTGGGTTGGCCGAGTCGTTGATGGTTCCCTGTGTGATGAAGAAACAACCTGAACCCGTGAGGGCTATTGACGGCACGGAGCTAACCTCTGGGTCGATTGTACGACAAACCGAACCTTTGTTGATGGCATTTGGGGTGGTACTCGGGGTACCCTGGTTACAGGCCCATAATCCCAGAATCGATTGGGCGCGGAGGCTGGTTACGCTTGATTCGGAGTATTGTCTTCTTTACTGTTATTGTGAGGCGACAAATAGGGTGTCTCCGTTGTCTTGTGCAGCGAGTGGTTGCGATCAGAACGGTTTGCCTCCTTCGTTTGTGGCATATAAGGAGGTGTTTGATAAGGATCAGGCGTGTGTATTGCCACCACACAGGGCTTTTGATTGCCGTATTGATTTGGTTCCGGGGGCCATTTTGCCCTGTAGTAGGGTTTATGCGTTGTCGGAGCCGGAGGAGAAACATCTATGGCAGTATTTGGATGAGATGTTAAAGAATGGGTTTATTCGGCCTTCTTCTTCGCCTGTGTCTTCCTCCATATTTTTTATACCGAAGAAGGAGGGTGATCTTCGCGCTTGCGTGGACTACAGAGCGTTGAATAATGTCACAATAAAGAACAAGTACCCATTACCTCTTATACCTGTGTTGTTAGGCCAGCTGCTCAACAGGGGAAATCTGATACATTATCTCGGATTTATGCGGATCCGTCACAAGTAAACAAGATGGAGGAGTCCTGTTTTATGATTCCTGGTGATAAGATAGTTGGTTGTGCTTCCATGGACGATTTCATGGTTAAAGTGCAGGATGAAATGAAGCAGTTAGATCTGGCTCCGTGGCTGTCGGAACATGGATTCACGTTAAAGGATGGGTTATTGTATCAGGCAATGAAGTTGTTTGTGCCCCCCGAATTGCGTACACTGGTTCTTACATATTGTCATTCATCGTCCTTGGTTGGGCATCCGGGGGTTAATAAGACCAAAGAGCTGTGTATGCGTTGGTTTTGGTGGAAGTCTCTGGTCCATGATGTACAGGTATTTGTGGCCTCATGCCCGGTGTGTGCTGTTAGTAAGTCCTCGCACATGTCTCCGTCTGGGTTGTTGCACCCATTGCCAGTGCCTCCTTCCCCCTGGCATACGGTCAGTATGGACTTTGTGACCGATTTGCCACTTGATTCAGGGTTTATGGCCATTTTAGTTGTTGTGGATTTATTCCCAAAAATGGCTCACTTCGTTCCCTTGCCAGGGTTACCTACATCTAGAGAATTGGCTGATGTGTTTATGGCCCAAGTGATCCGACTGCATGGGGTTCCTTCTGCCATTGTTTCAGATAGACGGGCACAGTTTGTTTCACATTTTTGGACTGCCCTGTGTCGATCATTAAAGATGGAAGTACGTTTGTCAACAGCTTACCATCCACAAAGCGACGGGCAAACAGAACGTACCAATCAAACCATGGAGCAGTATTTGCTCTATTTGCTAACGTCACTGACGGGCAGTTGGGTACAAGCCCTTCCTGTGGCTGAGTTTGCATATAATAACAGCATGCACTCAGCTTTAGGCATGTCACCGTTTTATTGTTCAATGGGGTTCCATCCCAAGACCATTCCTATTCAGCCATCTGAGAGGCTACCAGCAGTGAATTCCCTGAGTAGGGATTTGATTGTAATCTGGAAGAAAGCCCAACAGCATTTATTTGAGTCCAAGAAAGCCATGAAAGTACAGGCAGATAGGCATAGACGGCCAGCTCCTCTGTATGCAGTTGGGGATAGGGTTTGGCTATCAACGAAGAATCTGAAGTTGCCAGGACCAAGAAAATTACAGCCTCGGTTTGTAGGTCCCTTTCCTGTCCAGAAGGTGGTGAATCCAGTTGCGATCAGGTTGGCTTTACCGGCTGAGTATGGTATTCATCCTGTATTTCACACCTCTTTGTTGAAGCCATACGTCACCACTTCTCAAGAGTTGCCACCTCCTCCTCCCGTTTTATTAGATGATAACGTGGAGTATGAGGTTAAAACTGTTATGAATTCCAAGCGGATGAAGGGACGGCTGTATTACCTAACTGACTGGAAGGGTTATCCCCCAGAGGACCGTTCTTGGGTTCCAGCAAGTAGGGTTCATGCTGCCCGGTTAGTTCGTCTGTTTCATCGCCTGCACCCTGGGAAGCCAAGGCCTGTAGGGAGGCTTTCGGGAGGGGGTACTGTTGGGGTTACAGGGGGCCTGGTTCCTTCTGTCTAGTTCACCGTTAGCGGTTTTTCTTTAAAGTGCCAAGTGCATATGCTAATTTATGGACGCTCCCTAGAGCTCGCTTTAAAAGGGGGCTGCCAACAGGAAACAGGTGCTTGGTTTCTTTATTGGTCCCTTGCCGTGTGTTTCCTGTTCCTGTGGTTCTACCTTGTTTCCCTTCCTTCGAGCTCCGTTCCAGCGGTCTTTTCTAGTGCTGGGTTTTGATCCCCTTTTTTCCCTGCTCCCTTGTTTTCCTATTCCCTTGGGCATTTCAGAACCCTTTATTGGGGACCTGTTTTTGATCTTCGGTGACGTTCTGGGATTCGTGGCTGCGTTTCCTTTGAGTTTTAACGTCCCGTTATTGTCCCTTTTTTGTATCCAAACCATCTTGTTATACGCTGTGTTTGGGTGGTTTCACGAAGGAGCTGAATAACGGCCGTTTTTGTGCTACCTTCGTGTTCTTTTTTAGATTCCAGAAGTTTTTTGGGTGTCTTTCGTATTCCGTTTGATGCCATTTTTCCCCTGTCCTTTTTTTTTGTCCTAAGAATTGTGAATTCCACCCCCTTTGTCATTCTCGGTGTTTCCCGAGGGGGTGTGGTTGGTCTGGGGTTACGCAAGAAACAACCAATACGATTTGAGTGGAAGAATTCCTGTTTCGTATCAAGCCACTCCCGTTTGTTATCGGGGTAAGCAGGGAGGTCGGTGGTTCGTGTGTGTACTTGGCACTGGTAATAGTAGTAGGGGTGTGTTTAATCTTGTCTCCTTCTTTCATTTCAGCGTTCTCGTCTGTGTCAAGCTGTCAGCTGCCTAGAAGCCAGAGGAGACGAGTTGTGTTCCCCAAGACCTTGGGTTCCCTTGTTTTGTTACCCACCTTCTCCCGGTGTCGTGTTCTCCACCATCCGTTTTGATTGCGGGTGTTGGGGGTCACGGTGAGGGTAGAGGATTGGGACGTTCTTCACTCCTGCGGTGTTGGGCCGGTCGGCAACGGAACACCCCCCCTCCACCCCCCGCCCTGCACCTCCCAAACATGGAAGCACCTGTCGCGGTCGAAGCGCAGTCCGGTCCCAATGGGGGAACACAAACCCCTCCTTCCATTGGATCCCCGAGCGATAACCCATAGAAACAGGGTTCTCACGCCCACCCACCCACACCTACTGGGGCAGGCTCCAGCCCCCAGTACCTGAGCACCTGAGCGTCTGTTACTGCTGTTTACAAAGTTCAGGACGTGAGTCTCATACATCAGGAGTCTTCTTGTTGCTGCTGTTACAGAGTCAGATCCCCTTGGTGAGCTAAGGCCAGAGGTCGAGCCCTTGCGTCTACGCCGCTGACTCCATAGACCCCCACGAGCCTTCCCACTCGAGGAAGAATCCGATTCGCCGCCCGGAGCCGTGGTGACGCGAAGTTTCACTGTCTCATCCGTCCACTGGAAGACTCCCTCGGGGGAATCAAAGAACAGCGTGCGGGACTGATAGGTGACCCGCAACCGCAACCGCGACGGGTAGAGCAAGGAAGGACTGGTGCTGCTGCTGCACCAGCCGTGTGTAGTCTGGGAAGATGAGTATGGTGACATTGTTGTAGGTGAGAGAGGCCTTCGTCCGCGCCTGCCGCAAGATGGTGTCTCGGTCAGCATAGTTCAAAAATTTAGCAATGATTGGGTGTGGGCGCGCCCCTGTAGGGGGCTTCTGCATGAAAGCCCGATGAGCCCGCTCCACAACGAAGCAGCGGGACAGAGCGTCTGAGGGAATCCAGCTCTCCAGCCACTGAGCCAGAAAGCGCTCTGCGTTGTTGCCCTCGCAGTCCTCCGGAAAACCGACAAAGCGGAGGTTATTCTGCCGAGCACGCCCTTCTGCATCCTCAACCCGCATAGCGAGTCTCCGTGCCGGTGATCCTTTCAACAGCTTTCCGTAGATCCTGACGGAGTAACATAACGTCAGACCCAACAGCCCCAATCTTGGCGTCCAGCATGCCCCTTTATTGTGTTATGTCCGCCAGCAGCGCTGCATTGTCGGGCACCGCGTTGTGCGGCCCTCCACCGCCTGCCACCTGGCCCGCCTCTGTAAATTTGTCGAGGGTCCCTTGCTTAGAGTGTCCACCACCGGCAGCACCCTGTGTCATTGTGCCTGTAGATGATATGCGTGGCAACGGGGCTCCTCACTGCGACACCCATCAGCGCCCACACACCGGAAATCCGCGGGGCCAATATAGAAGGCTGCGGGCCAGATCTCCTCCTCCAATAGGGGATCCTACCCCTGCTGTGCACTATGGCCCGAGCCGACCACCGGCGCACACCCTCAAGAGTCCGGATCGCCGCCCCCGGGGGACCAGAGCGCATGGACAGCCACACTAGATCACTGCAGCCGTCACACCCCCAATCACCGCAGCCGATGAGGCCACCGAGCACCCAGAAGCAGGGCCACGACTACTCCACCGGAGAGCCAGGCAGGATATATGGAAGAGGGGGGGAGAGATTGAGCGGGCACCCTCACCCCCGGCGCTCAAGCCCCACGCCCCTGAGCTCCAGCCAGTCGTCGTAGCGGGCCGCACAGGATCCCCCGAGGGCGGCACACAAAGTCCCCCAGCTCCGCCAACTGCGGATGTGGTGGATCGCTCCAAAGTCTGATTGGGGGGGGAAACCAGCAACCCGGGCCCAGGCCGTCCCTGCGTAGCCGCCGTGATCCTCCTCTCAGCGCGTGCGGGAGTCTCAGCGCGCCGCCCGGGAGACCAAAGATGGCCACCGTCCCCAACAGGCCACATACAGAGACTTGCTCGTCCACACCAGGTGCCGCCTCAGGCCCACAATGTCAAAGGCTCCACAGTGAAGCCACATAGCACAGAATCCACATGTATTAGGGCCAAGACATAGCCCGCGGCGGGTCGAGCATCCAAGATGTCCTCTAAGGGGCCGGTCGGCCCTTCGTGTCCGCCTCCCCGGCACCGCCACGGCCGGCCCATGTATTCAGGACCTCTGGGGGAGGCCCAGAAGCGCAGCGATCCGCCTCGCACTCCAGCGGCCAGGGCCTCCCCACGACAGTGAAGCAGGAAGGGCTCCACGGCACTCCGGTGCGCCGGCACCCCGCCGCCGGCCCGATAGTCACGGCCTCGGCCAGTCGCGACACTGCATGCCCCAGCTCCAGCCTCCCGGGCACGCACCAGGCCTCACCTCCGCCTCGAACCGTCGTACAGCGCTCCGGAAGCCCCCACTGATAACAAAGGGCCCCCTACGGATAGCGCTGGGTCTCCGATGACAGCAGGTCGAAGTAGCACGCTAAGGGCAGGATATTTGTAAGGATAATAATGAGGATGGCCGGAGGGAACCTAAAACACTGCCGCTATCGCTGTCGGCCACGCCACGCCCCCTTGAAAGTGCTTTTTTTACTTTGGATCGTGCATCCGGATGTCTTGAAATTATCTGTGCATGTTAACAGCGGTGTGCGCTGTTTGGGTATGAGAATATTACCCTTGAATGTGAACTTCGATTAAGATACAGATCATTGGCACACATACATGGCAAGAAGTCTGTAACCTTTGGTTATCAAGGAGGGACGAAGCCACCACTTAGAGTTAGGGTCAAGGTCTTTTATTTTGTCAGTAGAGCACGTAGATAGTATTTTATAAATCACAAGAGGTATCACGGTGGGCTTCTGTCTGCGCAAGGTTCTTCCTCTTCGGCCGTTCGGGGTCCCGCTTCCAGCTCACCCGCAGGAAAACAAAGAAAACAAAACCTGGCTGTTAGTGCACAGGTCTTAAGGTTTCAACTGATATGGGAAAGGGGGTGTGAGCGGAACGTTCATGTCTCGGGTAGCTACCACCACCATTGCGAACACTCAGTCTATGATCCCGAAAGTGTAGTGATGAGCTGGAGATAAGCCTGTGCCCGACACCTTCCTCCCTCCTACCCGGTTCCTCCCCGCTTAAATGACAGTAAGGTACGCAAACGGTCACGTACCTGGCTTAGCCACGCGTCCTCCTGCGCGTGGCTGGGCGATGAGCGATACCGGTGGCCTCCTGGCTTCTCCTGGGCGGTCTTTCGCTCCTCCGGTTCTCCTCGCTGTGGGACTGCGTCCTCCTCCTTCGGGTCGTCGCCGTCGCTCCTTCTGCCCTCCGGACCTCCACACCGCGAGACAACTTCTTTTCTTGGGATCTCGCCATAGATTCCGCTTTCTCCTGTCTCGTCCTCCGGGTCCGTGTCCGCTGGGCTTCTTCCTCCTCTCCACGCCGTGTCGTCCCTGGCCACGAACAGACTGGCGTCTTCCGTGTCCACCTTTCTTTCAGAAGGGATCGGTCCTGATAGGCCCACGAAACGCCGTGTCATAGGGGCGGAGCTGGCCTCGCCGTAGTCCAGGCAATCGTTAAAGGGGCCACCCCAGTCCTGTTGAGGAGATGGAAAGTCCGTTACGGGGCTAAACAGAGGGGAGGTCTCGACCCGCTGACAAAGTCCTTCGGACATTTTCCTGTAGTATTACAGCACAGGTTGCGTGGGTCCCAATAAACACATAGTGGAGGATATGGCTGTACTATAATAGAGGCTATAGACTGAGAAGGGATGCATTGCGGTGTTTCCTTTATGAGAGACTGCAGTGCTACTGAATGATGATGTCTTAACTAAATATATCTCCACAGGTATATTATAAGCAACAAAAGTTCTTCAGAATAAAGGAATGTGAGCTGAATAGACACCCTTTTGGCATGTTGGAAGCTGGTACGTGCGTCCTTGGCTCCCACTTGGTAAATATAGCTTTCTATAGATTGGGCATATTCCAAGTTGAAATTTAATACAACAGTATATTATCTGCTTGGTTTTATTATGAAGCTTTCTTTGTTTGTGTGTTTGTCTGTCAGCCACTCCGCACACAAAAGTCCGTTGTCTAGTGAGGCAAATACTAACCTCGCGCCCTGACGAAATTGCCACGACAATGCAGAGGCAATGAAACATGTTGGCCTACTTCGAAAAGGTTTGCAACATGCTGTGCTTTTAATGTTGAGTAAGCTCGCGATTGATTATATGTGTAAATGTTTATATAGCGCTCGATTGCCGTGGCGTCTTGGCGCTGTGGTGAGTGAACAGGATCAACACACTATATTAACCGCAGACCTATGCGGAAGTAAACACCCATGTTTTCAGTCCCTTCCTAAAATGCTGCAAGTTGAGTTGAAGTTTCATGGCCAGAGGCATTTTGTTCCAGAGCTTTGCCGCACATTGTGATATCGCCCTGCCTCCCCAACTTGCCCGTCTAGTCTTTATGATCCTAATAAGACCCAGACTAGCAGATCTAGGGGCACATGGGGCAATATAAGGTTGGAACAGTCTTTGAATGTCTTCAGCACCACTATATAGCCTTATGCACAAGGCATAAAGACTTGAATTCCACCCGCTGTTTAACAGGAAGCCAGTGTAGCGATTTAATTCCTGCTGAAGGTGACTTTCCTTTGGGTATGCCCAGAAGTAATCTCGCTGCGGCATTCTGTAAAGATTGCAGTTTTCACGTTTGGGACTTGTCAATGCCCAAAAGTTGGCTATTGCAATAGTCTAACTTGGACAAGAAAAGTGCTACCATCACAGTCTTCTACATCTTGTGAGATGAATGGAAAGATATTTCTCAGTGTTTTTAATAGAAAAAAGCAGGAGGAGTTGAGACTATTAACCTGGGCAGAGAAATTCAGTTGGTTGTCAAAAATGACACCAAGGTCCTTAACCTTGGTGACAGGGTGTGGGCATGCTCCAGCCTTAGTTGGACTTGTTCCATAAGGGCTGGCCCGGACCAAAGTCCATCATCTCTGTTTTGTCTGTATTCATTTTCAGGAAGCTATAGTTCATCCAGGTCATAATCTCAGTGAGACAGTTATGAAATCTGGCAGCTGTGTTCTCAGGCCGGTTGGTAATAGAGATGACAAGTTGAGAATCATCAGCATAAGAGACCAGGGCAAAACCATGCCTCCTGACAAGATTGGCCAACAGGGTGACATAGGTGTTAAACATTGTTGGAGAGAGGGCGGATCCCTGTGGGACACCGCATGGGAGTTGGAAACTATCTGAATTCAGTCCATCCCAGAATAGCCTGTGCTCTCTTACCTCCAAGAAGAAGAATAGAAGGGCCAGGGCAGTAGCCTCCAACCCCCACATCCCTCAAATGCTGCAGCAACACCGTGTGGTTCACAGTGTCAAAAGCGACCGACAGATCCAGGAGCACGAGGCTCGCCCTCGCTTCCCCCATCCACCACCCTGCGGATCTCTTCGGTTACGACAATCAGGGCTTATTCAGTGGATTGGCTTGAACGAAAACCATGCTGAGAAGTATCCAATAAGTTGTTAGCGTCTAAATAGTCAGTCAGCGCTGTATTTAAAGATTTTTCCAAAATCTTAGCCACAATTGGTAGGCCGCCAATGGGATGATAGTTTTTTGGTTCAGTTGGGTCCAGGTTTTTTTTTAGGAGAGGTTTAATAGATGCTTTTTTCCAAGTTTCTGGATAGCAAGCTGATTCCAGAACTTGGTTAATAAGGGGTGTGGGGTTATTACAGATCTTCTGGGCGGCCAGATGCATTATAGTAGGGGGGCAGGGATCTGTGGGTGAGACAATTTTTATAGAGAGAAGAAGTTTTTGTACTTCGTCGTTTGTGACTGTCTGGAAACAAGATAGCCTACAGTGAGTGAAAGCCATTGGTTGTTCTTTTTTATCCTGAAACCTCGGAGAGCTCAGGAAGCCATTGTAAACTCCTTGCACCTTGTCTTGGAAGAATACAGCAAGTTTGTTACACATAGCTTGGTCAGGCTTAAAAGAATTTTCCTGTTGTGGTTTAGCAAGCAGACTGATGGATTTGAATAATGCTTTGGTGGAGTTTCCAGCCTCCTTCATGTTAGTTGTGAAAAAAGACTTTTTTGCGGCAATAAGTGCCTCCTTATATTGTTGAGTAGCTAAGTTATCAATGTTAGAGAGGGAGCTACCCTTTTGACAGGAAAAGGATCGGGTCAACAATCTTATGAAAACAAAAAACTCCTTCTCCTGAGTTTGGCAGTTGATTAGTAGTGCTAAATGCCCTTGAGGGCATTTGCATCAGTGGGGGGGACTAAATTGTTGCGTAGGTTACCAAATTTACACCTTATTATGTATCAGACCAAAAATTAGCATGAAAATATTGTAAACACAAAAATTAAACCAAACAGCTCGGGAAGGAGGAGGACGCCACGCAGTTCAGCTACCCTAACCAAATATGGCAGCTAATCCATAAAAGCCCAACAGAGTGACCCTTGACTTCACACTAAAGGAATAAGAAGGAGGAAATCAAAGTTAAAAGCAGGCTTTTTCACCAATAAAAGACAAAGTGGTGAGAAAAACAGCTCGACGGGTAGCTCCCAGAGGCGTCCTTCTAACCCTTTAAGATACCAAGAAAATAGGACCGGATTGAAGTTGGTCCATTTTTTAATCAACCCGGGTGGAGTTCCAGCAAAACCGATACAGAAGAATAAAAAAGAGGAAAGCAAACAAAACCTCCCTAGGAGAACACAAGAGCTGAAGAAAACCTACTCAGAAAACCGTGAAGATACGGCCAGGAAGGAAATATGTACCTGGATATGATTTATATGAACAAGTCCTGAAGAAGGTGCGAGAGTATTCGAGGCACCGAAACGCCGCGTCGACAGTTTGTTCCTTATGTTTAATAAATATGATGTAAATGTAGACTTGTGTATTTATGCTTAACGGCATTTTTTATAAAAAATTGGAGTTTTTAATTGAGCTGGCTAACAGCAAAGACGAATGTGCATAAAATTGTTTTTGTAATAATGTGTCATTATAATTTTTTTAATCATTTTAAAATAAATGAATGAAACGTTTCATTTTTGTGTTTGCAATATTTTCATTCTAATTTTTGGTCTGATACATATTACGGTGTAAATTTGGTAACCTACGCAACAATTTAGTCCCCTCCCACTGATGTAAATGCCCTCAAGGGCATTTAGCACTACTAATCAACTGCCAAACTCAGGAGAAGGAGTTTTTTGTTTTCATGAGTAGCTAAGTTATACATTGTTTTCATTTGATTACTATAGTCTTGCCTCCAGAGACGCTCAGCTCTTCTGCAATTAACTTTTAGGCACTAAGGGGCATATCATCAACAAACTGCGATAAATATCACAGAGCGCTCTTAGCGCAAATTTGTTTAACGCCGGCTATCGCCGGATTTGTTCGCTGAGATAATGCGTTATCATCAACGCTTATCTCCACGGCGATGGAAAATCCGGTGATAGCGGCAAAATGAGGGAACATCGGTGGAAATCGAACTACAGCGCTAAGGGAATCCTTGGTGATATGGACTAAGGCTTAGAATCCACCTCCCTTTATAAATATATAAATCTGACATTTTGCAGACGTTAGCTGATGGCGATAACTGCGGTTAGCATGGCTTTTTATATCGCTATGGGTTTCCTGGGTCAGCTTGTTGATACAGAATAGTGCAGTTAGCGATATTTCCCATGTTGTTGAGAAAGGAAACGCCTTCTTTGCATCTCATTACAGATGCGATACGAGGCATTAGTGGAACATCGGCTGACAAAAGGAAACACATGCTGATGCTTATTAGAGTGTCCTTGCTAATAGTGAGGTCATTCTATCGCCGCATTTTGGCTGAAAACGTCCGTTAAAGCGGCGTTGTTGGCCTTGATAATATGCCCCCTAAGCTCTGGGGTGTACCAAGGTGGTGATGTCTTGGCTCTCTTTACCGTCACAAGATTTTTAGGTGCAACATGCTCGGCTGCTGCCAATAGCCAGTCATTAAACTGCAAAGCGGCTTCATTATTGTCCCTTTCTGATGTGGCAGGGAAGTGACCAAGGGCCGACTCTAGGTCGCTGCCTTTGACTTTATTCCAGCGCCTAATTTATACCTTAGATGACTTAATCTGTGTGCGAGGGTGTGGCTGCGTAACTTTAATGTTAAAAAGGACAGCCTTGTGATCTGTCCACGGCAGGGCTAGTGTTTTAGTCAGATTAATGTCAGGGTTGTTTGTAAAAATACAGTCTAACTTGTGTCCCGCCTGATGGGTAGATTCAGTTATGAGTTGAATTAGGTTAAAGCCTCAAGATTGTCTAGCAATCTAATTGTGTCCGAGATGTTTCCTAATTCTAAGTGATAATTAAAATCACCCAAGAATGTAAGGGAATGAGGATTAGTGTATGACTCCAAAAGCGTATAGAGTGCTTGGGAGAAGGCCGCTTTGGGTGCGGTTGGGCGGTATATTAGTATGCCCTGTAAGGTCGAAAGATTGTTTAATTTTATACAGAAATGCAATGCTTCTGCAGGTAGAACAAAAATAGCTTCAGCGCGGCACATTTAAGTAGTCTCGATAAATAATTGCTATCCCCCCTTTGCCTTTCTCCCTGTCATGCGAATATAGAGCGTAGCCTGTTGGTAAGGCAATATTCCAATCAGGGCATGATGTACTATCTGCCCAGGTTTCAGTCACAAAGACTATATCTGGGGTGGAAAGTTGAATCAAATCTTCCAGCTGATATTTGTGTTTTACCTCAGAACGGGCATTTAACAGAGAACACTCAACATACTTCTTTTGTGTTGCCTTTGGATCTCTAGCAATCCCGTTATTTTCATTGTCGCTACACCCTGTTTCTCTGTTTCTATGAGCTGCAGGCCGCCTGGTTTCCAGCCCTTTCCCTGTTCTATTAGTAGACCTAGAACCATTATAGAGGTCAAGATTAATCCGAAAGGAGCATTTAGAGCAAAGGGCCTCTTTCCCGTGTAAATTTTGCAGAGTTATATTGTGTGAAATGCATGTACCTCTTCCCAGATCGAGCAATTGTTTCCTAACATATGTTTGAGACAAATATCAACCAGTGGTTCTGGCGCAGACGGGCTTGCCTTTGGCGCTCCTTCAGCATGCCCGCTGCGCGCAGGCGCTCCAGCGCGATTTAAATAGTGGCGGAGAGAAGAGAAACTAGATCGTCAACCCCTGTCCATTGCGGTCCCGTCTAACATCCGAATGCCGCGGGGGTCAAGCGGAAAGCCCACTAATCATGTACCAGGTAGATTCCAGGTATTTTAAAATGTGTGAATTGTGATTAAAGAGGGCAAAGAGGGCAAAGCTAAATGTGAAACTAAACTCAATTTTAATTCTGGGACACACTGTCCTATATAGTTCACAGGGTTTCTGTTTTGGATACATTCACTTCTAGTTTTCACATCTCTTGATTCTTTACTGGACACAAATTCTTTACTCTCAGTGAGAAAGCAACCGATGATGATAGATGTGGGCATGCTGGTGAGAACCTGCCAGTAGCTCCTCTGGTGTAGCACACGTGAGGTGCTTTCTCACCTTTTCGCTTACTTTCTGATGTGTTTTATATTCACCTTTGCTTTATCAAGGGAATATGTTTGTGGAGTGTTCTGACTTACTTTGTATTTGGAAACAAAAATAGGAATGGCACGCACAGCCTGACTGATCCAAAAATTGAAACACTTTGTCGCGTGCTCCTGGGGTATCACTCTCTGATCCTTTGGAGTGTTGGATATATATGAATTCAATATGCATCCCCTAACTAGAGGATGTCCCTCAGTGCACAGCCATGAGGCCCTTAAGGGCATATACAGTTAAAAATAACAAGTGTATCATTCCATAAACAATCTGGTTGAAAGAAACGTTTTTATTGAACGTATTTTGTTTCCTTCGATCTTTTGTGTAAATTCAACTCATAATGTCAATGAATTCAGTTTCAATAATCCATAAAGTATTCAACAACACATTCCCGATGCATTTCGGGCAACTAAGTGCCCTTCTACAGGGGACTCATCTGAAAATCAAACCAATAACACGCGCTTACCATCAGAACATATATAGCATCATAAACTCATGCTCCACTTAATGTGTAAGAAAGTTCAATCAATATACATGAAGGTGAGTAATGTTACCAAGGCATGGAAATCTCAACAAAAGTGTTCATCGAGTGTACATAAGGACACATATCTCAAGATAACCACAGTACCCCAAGATTCTCACAAGTACAATAGCACCAGCCACAATGTCATGCAACCAGACACGAATAAATAAAGATATGGAAAGAAAAATCCGATAATGAGGTGTAAGGTGTAAACCCAAGATAGTTGTGAAAGGTGAAACCAATGACAATAATGTAACGCAATGTGACGACTGTAGAGGCATGCAATATCATGCTCAAACATAAAGCGAAATTACTCACAACCATATGGACACGAGGTTGTTGCCTATAAAATAAGTTTCAACAGCGTAAGAAAAAGTGTCAAACTTATACGACAAAATAAATAGGTGGTGTTCCTCTATCAACTTACTTCAGAATGTGCGGTTCGCGTGTATCAAAACTCGGAAAATGCAAAGCCACAAATGGTGGACTTATAATGAACCTGTGTTGTTTTCCGTGAATCTATAATGAGAAAAATCACCATTACAGAGATATAATCACCAATTTTGCGATTCCTTATTTTGCAAGTAGGTTTGAACTCACCTACATTGCTCTCAGCCAAATACCAGTCGGTACCGCCGAAATTCTGTATATTTCTGCATTACCGCTCGGTATTTGGCCACCTACATCTGGCCCTAAGAGATTTAGAGAGAGAGAAAGAGCGAGAGAGAGAGAGAGAGAGAGAGAGAGAGAGAGAGAGAGTGAATTGACTTTTAAGGAATCAGCAATGAACACAACAGTAGGTGCTTGCTCGGAACTGTGCATAGGGGTCAGGTGGAGGAGGGGAGGGTCTTCACTGGTCAGGACGGTGCATTGAACATAGGTGGAACTCTTGGATTGCCCACAAGAGCTAACTGCTCAAAATTCTGCACAGAACACTAGGGGCGAACTGCTCCTGAGTGTGCACGAAACAGCAAACTGACGTATCAGGATTGTGCACCTAACATAGCAGACTGACTGCTCAGGATTGTGCACATAACATAGCGGGCTCAATGCTCAGGAGTATGCACCTAACATAGCGGACCGACTACTCAGGATTGTACACAGGTAGGGAGAACATTGCTTTGGATTGCGCACAAATAGAAAACTATTCAGAATTAAGCACAATTTGTTAGGGAGAAAGAAGCCTGCTCAGGATTGTGCACAATTAGGTAGGAAGAAAACTGCTCAGGATCGTGCACAATTTGCGAAGGGAGAATCTGCTCAGGATTGTGCACTGTGCATTCTGTATTCTTCACAATACAGGGTTGTGCACAATTTGTAAAGGGAGAAGCTGCTCAGGATTGAGCACAGCAGAAAACATCAACAGTTACCAAGCCCGGTCACAAGACACAAAAAAAAAAAGCCCAGGAGTGGTGCATGCGCGCGTTAAAAGGAATTTGCACCAGAGCCAGCGCGACCACCATCTGTTTCCAATTAAGATAATTGGTAACAGATGGCGCTGCTGCTTTCCCCCACGGACCCTAGGCCAAGGCAGAAAGAAGGCGGGCCATGCAACCGCCTTTGGCCAATTGTGAGCTGTCTTTTTTAGAAAGACGCACGCAAAGGCAAATAGGTGTGATTAAAAAAAAAGCACATGCACTAGCGTGTGTTTAAAGTTAAAAAGCCCTAGCTTAAAGTCTCGCAAATCAGCGCATGAGTGCTGGCTCAGACGAGACCTAAAAATAGAAATCCCTCTGCTGTTTACAGCAGAGGGATTTCCTGCCCCTGTCCTCATGACGGAATGGTTCTGTCATGAGCACAGAAGCACCGGTGCTCATGACGGAACCATTCCGACATGAGCACTGAAGGGGTTATGAGGATATTTACTTTCTATGTTGTGGAGCTTGATGCCTGAAGGTAGCTGCCTAGAGTAGGTTATGGTTTGCTTCCTGTACCTCAGTCTTGCTGCCAATTTCTGCATACCCTGGGGCGAATGTTGATTTGCTCCGTATTCCATCCATCACTTGTGTGTATTTTTCCTTCTTGCCCTAAGTGCGCGGGGTATGCCCAGATGTGGGTCCCAGGCTCACTGCGCCACTGGATTAAAGCTCGCCTGGCTGAGGAGGTACGGTACCCTGAAACCAGTCCCAGGATGCTTTTTAACCGGTCCAGGGAGCCTTGCTTGGCAGTTCAGGCTGGACTGTTCCCATGAGGAGCAGAGTCAAGTCTGATTTTCATACGGCTGGATCTAAACTGGGGCTGCATAGTGAGCAAATGAACGATGGATTTAACCAAGATCTCGACTGCCAATTTTCAAATTTCAAAATGGCTTTGCTTTTCCCGGTTCTGCGCAGTAGAAAAGCTTACATCATTTTGCTGAGAGAAGCTTGTCCATGCTCTGTGCTTCACTGAAAATTTTTCAACTTCAGCTGACTATATTCGAGGCCATTTGATATGAACGCTGGTGATTGCCTGTTGGCCAAAATGATAACCACGAGAACAGCTGAATGTCTGCCAAGGATAAAATTCAAATGCCTTCCAAAAATGACCACGTGGAAACAGCTGAATCACTGAAAATGAACATTTAAAGGCCTAATTATGAACCGGAACAGTCAAACTTGTATTTATCAGTTTTTAAACAAAGTTGTTCACGGACATCCTGGAAGTTAAGAAATGCATGGACAGTCGAATTTGTATCTGTCAGCTTTTTAATCAGGAAGATATTCATGGACATCCTGAAAGTCAAAAAATACATTGTCGATTAACGAACATCCTGAGAGCTAATAATTGCAATGTCATGACCAATCAGAGAAAGGGACATGGCAAGACTTGAAACATTTGAGGGTAGAGAGCCAGCAAATACAGTATAAATATCTGAGCAAAATTGGGGTTTAATGTCACAGAAGCTGATCACAGAGAGATGCTGTTTGCACTGCAGCTGTTTGCAGAGATACTGGGAGCCTGAAACTATGCCTGAAGGCTCACTGATAACCCCTGTAGGTTGGAGAACGTACCGGGACACTAGGCCTGGGAAAGAGTTGCGTCCGAGGAGGCCTGGGTTAGTAAGTATAGTTGAGGTTTAATGCTGGGTAGGTAGGTTTTAGTGTAGAAATCTTTAGAATTAAATGCATGTGTTTTTTAACTATGGTTCTCTGATCTTTTCATGAAGAATTCTCTTTCAGGTACATGACTAAAACTAATTGATGTTTTTATTTCAGAGAATAATGGAATTAATGTGAACCTGAATTTTCTCGTCACGTCTTTTATTAAACAGTTTTCTTGATTTATTTCCTGAATAAATGGCAATGCTCAGTGAGAATTAATAATAACAGCATATATTCTAATTTTCTTTTATGCAAATCAATTACATAACATCTTTTAAATGATTTCAGGAGTTTGTGATTCCTTAGAGTCAATTAATTATGCAAATTAATGTATTGTTGTAGTGAGGTTAAGCTGGTCTTGACAATCACCATCAACTTACTCAAATAATTGGTCCATCGACCTAATTGGCGGGGTACATTGATACATAGATTAGCTAGTAGAAGTATTGATGAAAACAAATGTTGGTGTTAAAATCTGTGTTTAAAAGGTATCCTGTCATAGGAGAGAATTCACTCAACCCATTTTATATATATATTTGCAAGGGTCTGGGGTAAAGTGTGTGTGACTAGGTGTGTTGTACTTTGGTGTTATGGGCCACACCGGAGTGACCTGGACCCTGGGTTGGTGATATTTCTGGGTGAGCGCTGCATCAGATAACTTGGTAGCAGAGCATTGCTTGCTATAGAATTAGCTAGAGTTATGTATAAAGTGTTACATAAGGGTTTTTTATGACTAACATGTGTTGAGTTCGTATTATGTTATATGTAGTCCTGAAAAGGCTTCCGAGGATTGCGTGAAGCTGGTCACTCTGTCTGCAGGCAGAGGAAGTGTGGCAAGTGAAGTCACACATCGCATTGTCTGTTTCAAAAAAGTAGTATTGACGTATACTGCGGTGGTATCGTCATATATCACTGTTTAGGGACACTATGTGTGAAAGAAAAATGCATAGTGAGGGCAGTCTATAAAATATTAGCTTTCAAGTATAGGGATCATTGCGTATCCTGGTTTAAAACTTATCGCTGGGAAAGTAATAGAGCTTAACCTGAGCTTGAGAGAAGGGTAAAGTAGAGGAAGTGGTGCTACTTTATTGGCGAGTGTAAAGATTCTGTGGTAGAGAAGAGGTAAGCGCTGTCTACTGGTGTTAGATTTGGGGGTCTCTGGTTGGCACAGGTAAGTACTTGTGACAAGCAGGGACCCTCTCCTCTAGACAGGGCAAGGGACTTACTCTTTAAAATAACCCCTGCTCACCCTCTAGGTTGCGTGGCGCGAGCAGACAAGGCTAATACTAAGTTCTTTGTAAATACGCTTAGTTTAAGATCTGTGCAGTTCGTGCTTCTAGGGGCGACTAGTGATAAAAGTGAGCAAACAGAGTCTTAACAACGAAGCGGACCCTCTGGTCCGAGGCGTGCACCCATTGGTGCGATGTGTGCACAGTACCTTGTAAGTTTCGCTGCAGGCAATGCGGGGGCAAGTGCAGACGTTCGTTGGCAGCTCCTCAGAGGTAAGTCCGGCTCTTGGAAGGCGCCGTGATGCGGGGCATCAGGGCGGGACCTCAGGAGTTGCTGCGGAGGGTCTGCGTCGCTGCAGAGTCCGTAGCGGGGGGGAGGCGTTCGAGCCGTACCTTCGTGGTGAGGCTGGTTCCCGGAGGCGGCAGTGTGGCACTCGGCGGCCCAGACGGGAGGTTCCGGGCGGCTCTCTCTGTGCGGCGCGGCTTCGGGGAATAGAGACATGGTGCTGTTTGGTACTCTCCAAATGTACGAACCGTACCTCACTAGATGACGGGCTGTGTAAGTCCGTGGCGGCTGAAGGCGGTGGCGGTGCGGCTCACTTAGGGGGAAAGTGGAGTGCGGTGCTGAGCGGCCCACCTAAGTACGGTGCAACCTACGGCTTTAAAATCAGCGTAGACACGCGGTGCAGGGCTGCAGCAGCATGGGCTTCCAGGCGGCAAAAGGGGGGCGAGGCACACTCGGCGACGGTTTCAGCGGGGCACGGACACAGGCAGTCCAGCAGCTCACAGCGAAGGCAGGAGAAGAGCCCAATGGTCCTGGGGCTCAGTCAGGGGGCAAGCTCGCTTCCAAGCCCTTGGAGATCGTTTGTTTGAAGTACAAGTCTTTTCAGAAAATAAGCAAGTCTTTGTAGATTCTTTCTCACCTTTGGCAGCAAGGCAACCACTGCAGGTCAATCCCCCAGGACAGGGACAATACTCCTCCTTCAGCTTTCCCGGTTCCTTCTCCTCAGGCAGAGGTTTCTTCTTGGTACAAGCAGGATCTGATTTCTTAGGAGCAGGGCTCCTACCTTTATACTGAAAATCCTTTGTTCTTTCAGGCGAGGGGGGCCTTTGCCTAATCCAGTCCAGTTCCTGAGCACTTTGTTTTGGGAGACTCTTTTAGTGTGCAGGGCAGAGACATCAGACGCTCCGCAGGAGGTGGAGCCAGCATTGTGGTGACAAGTACAGTCCAGGAGTACTCTGTTGACAGTCTTCCCTTCTCTCTTTACAAGGTGCAGGGCAGAGAAATCAGACGCTCCTCAGGGGGCAGAGCCAGCATTGAGGTGGCAGAGCACAGCCCTATTCAGAGTCAAGAGGCACTCCCCCCACCCATCCTGGTGTAATCTCTCTATTCACCACCTGTCAGCCCCAGCCTGTCTCCTGGAATTCCCCAGCCCTGTCACACACAGAAACCAGACAGTAGATACACATCAGAGCAGAGGCGGGCTGAAATGATTAGGCAAGCAAATACCAACTTTCTAAAAGTGGTATTTGCAAACACAGGACATTAAAATAAACTTTGGTAAAAGATGTATTTTATTATTCTGAGTTCAGGCATATCAAACTCGAATTTCTACCATGTTCACTAAGCCTGCTAGGATTATAGAGTGTAATAATTCCAGCAGGCCATTCTGGCCTATGAGAACAGGTAGCCTTACAATAGTGAAAAACGAAAATGGCTGAAATTCACTATTA
Organism: Lissotriton helveticus; assembly: GCF_964261635.1. Classification (NCBI taxonomy): domain Eukaryota; kingdom Metazoa; phylum Chordata; class Amphibia; order Caudata; family Salamandridae; genus Lissotriton; species Lissotriton helveticus. The sequence continues at coordinate 99,566,778 of NC_136065.1, read as the reverse complement.
GGACATGCCACACACATCAGGGCTTGTCCTACCTTATACTTACAATGCACCCTGCCCTTGGGCCTACCATAGGGGTGACTAATATGAAGTTAAGGGAAGGTTTAGGGACTGGCAAGGGGGTGCCCTTGCCCAGTCAGCATGACAGTACCAGACTGCACGCAGGTTCTGCAATGGCAGACCTTAGACCCATTTTACCAGGCCGCTTCTGTGGGTGGCACAACCAGTGCTGCAAGCCCACCAGCAGCATTTGTATTTACAAGCCCTGGCACTCCTGGTGCACTTTACTGGGGTCTGACAGTAAACCAAATGAGCCAATCATGGAAACCAATCAATGTATACACTTTATACAGGGAGCATTTGTACTGATTGGCAGTGGCACAGTGCTCTGAGCAGCTAACACCAGCAAAACACATGAGGCACAGCAGCAAAAAGTGGAAGGGAGACTCACGCCAAGGTGCCAGGTCTAACAACTGGAAATACCGAATACTTGTGTGATTGAAATTCTATCACTTTGTTTAGCGAAACAGACGAATAGAGTTGTTTTTTGTAAGTTATTAACAGATTCAGTTGTATATTTTGTAAATACGGCTTCTCGATAAACCTTGTAAAGGAGGGGTCAGTCGGCGCCGCAGAAGCCGGAGCTCTGTTGACGTCAAAAGTGTCGCGAAGGGATTCGTCCTTGTAACCAAGACAGAGTAAGGGCTGATTGGTGCATCAGCGAAAGCAGCAAAGTAATTGGTTAAGCACTAAGAAGATGTATTTTGTTCTAATTGGTACGCTAGAGTAAACCGTGCTGTGATAGGCTGGTGTTACGGAGCAGCAATAGAAGAGTGCGCAATCTTTTGAAAGACAGGAAATTAACTGAAAAATGTACTGTTTGGAAAGGTGAAAAGATTGTTTGTGAAAGACAAGCCTGTAGTAAAACAGGAGTGGAGACTAGTCCCTCCCCTAAGAATGCCTATATCTCATATGGTAATGAAGTATGACTGGCACACTTGTTTGTGGGTCGAGAATTGGGTGCAATATACGAAAGGTGATTGTGAGCTTGCATTTCCTCCAGAAGGTTCTTTCAACATAAAGGTTTTGCGGCATTTGAGTGAAACAAAGATGAAACTTAAGCCTAAACATAGATATAGACAATATGAAGCATTCATGGATTGGCAGGATGAGGCATATGAGAAAGCACAACAAAGATCAGGAAGAGGTTATGATTTTGGTTTGGATAAATATCGGAATGAGAATATTGAGGACAAAATATGTAGATGGGAGCCGGTAGATGTACCAAATGATTTGTTTCCTATCAGGAGTATGGGAGGATCTACAGGAGATAAAAATAAAGAGGAAGAGAAGCATGTTCACATTTTAGACTGTATATACAGTGACACAAAAGACGAATTTCTAGGTAACATTCTGGATAACAGATCACCTCCTTATCAAGGGGAGTCTGCAACAGTGGTGCCAAAGGCATCGCCAGCAGAAATTACAAAAGTTTTCCAAACTGTTCCAGTTCCCATAGGGATTAATGCAATAAATAGACAGGAACCTGTTCAAATTAATAGTACAGTAATGAAGCAAGAACTCCTTCCAATGAGTAGTATAAGTATTTGGCAAAAAAGACAAGTGATAAATAGGTCAAATAATGAAGAAGAAGAAAATGAATTAGCTGTCAAAACACGAGAATTGTCTAAAAATGTAAAAGAAATGCCCATGAATATGGAAGCTTTAACAGTCCCAATGAATATAGATTCTGAAATTTCTGTTTGTAAAAGTGAGGTAGAGGAAGAACATTCACTGACCATACCGTTAAATGAGGTAAAACCAAATCCTAAAGGAGAATTATTATCTGAAAGTGTCAGGAATAAACAGCTTAGTATGTACCAATTATATACAACGGCAGATCTGACAAAAACTCTGACTTACGCAAATGGAACTGAGATACTAGCTGAAAAACAGACTGGATTGTTGCAGGGAATGGAACCTAGAGAAAGATTAAAAGAAGTCTCTTTGGGTCTGACAAATGAGGAGTTGGGAGAGTGGGTACAAAGTGACTATAGAAAAGATGCAGAACGCCAACAGATAGATATTGCCGAATTAAAGGTAGACATGGAAGAATTAAGGGGCCGATTAGGATGGCAGACGGATGCATGACCGCTGGGCTGGAGGCAGCGGAAAAGGCACCTCATCGTCCGCCAGCAGCGGGCCTTCCGTCCGCCATATTAGGAACGGGAACTGGGTACATTTACCGTCCGCCGTGTACAAATGTGATCCGCCGTGGGAACACAACAGACACAACGGCGGAGAGAGCCAATCCAGGCTCACCGCCGTGCGGAATGACATCCCGACCGTCCGCAATATTACGATGTCGCGAACAAACCAGAACACCGCAGCGGAAACACCTCCATCTCATAGACGGCGGAAGCACCACAACGGAGAGGGAAAGCATTGCCACGAGACCCACCGAAGGGACCCGAGCGCCATGGACCCAGCAGTCATGCACCGTCGTGTCGCCGCCGCAGGTACGCAAGCATGCAATACACACATACCATGCCACAGCATACATGAACACTGGTACCTGTCCACACCAGACATCCTGGTGGGGACAGGAACACACACAAGTGCACACACACCAATCCCACCTCAGCACAATCACCCCCACGTCAGGCATACACCGCCCACGCAACACCACAGCCAGCCCACGGACGGACTCCGCTGCACTGTCGGCGGTTGGGCCTGTTACCGCGGCCACTTCGTCTGCGGCGGTCGGTTTTTCTATGGTTCCGTCTGCAGTCGGCGGATTTTGGAGACATCCGTCCGCCGTTGTCGGGTTTTGCTGGAGGGGAATCCTAATAGCACTGCTGGTTTCCCCACGGTGCGGTCAGACGGTCATTTCCCGCGAGACTGGTGGTCCGGACGCGGTCCGGACGCTTTCCCTCCGCCATCCTAATCGGCCCCTAAGTTCTGGAAATGTAAGTATGAACAGATTAAAATGTTACCAGAATGAAGAGATAGTCTTGAGTAAAAACATTACCTGGAAAAATAAAAATTTGCAGGAAAATATTGAGGAAGCTACCAGTGAGACAGGAGTAGATATTTCCAAATGTAGGCATTTGCAAAAACAATATAGATCAAACATCACAGAGAAGGGCATAGAAAATGTAAACAAAGCTGGAAGAAAAGCTACAATTAAACCATTGCTGAGAAAAAAGAAAGAAAGTTGAAGAATGGAGAAGCAGGGGGAGAAAGAAGAAAAAACGAATAGCTGATAGGGGATCATTAGCAGTTCCTGCTGCTCACAAATGTGAAACTGATTACATTACCTGAGGGAATTGGTTTGCAGATGAATTTGCAAAATATTGCACAAAATAAGATTGTTCTTTGAATCAGACATGGGCGAAGAAAGACACTTTTTCCCAATATCACATGCTTACAAACACAGTAGAAAATGGGAAGAAGTGAGGCAGTTGCAGGATCAGGCAAGAGAGATGAGGAAATTGAAACATGGGTAAGAGAAGGTTGCACTCAAAAAGAAGAGAATGATGTTTGGGCCTTCCAAGATGAAAGAGCTGTTATGCCCAATAGTATGTTTGCCCATTTTGCACACATGTATCATGGACAGGCACACACAGATAGGGAAACTGATTTCGCCAACAAAGTTATCAGTCTGATTCATGAAATACTGAGCACTAAAAAGAAACTGCATTATGCCTATTGTCCAGAAGCTTCTGGAGTTGGTGAACAGGTGATTGGCACAATGAAGATGCAATTAGCAAAAATGTGTGATTCCACTGACTTGAAATGGCTGGATGTTTTGCCCCTAGTTCTAGTGACCATGAGAAATACAAATAATAGAAAGACAGATTTAAATCCCTACAAGATACTAATGGGACAAGCAATGAGAAAAGCACATATACCTGACCAACAAGACAAGCCACTGAGAAATACAATGCATATCTTGGATTCATGTTCAGAATCGGGTGCTAAGCAACCAGAAGCTGATAACACAAGAGAAACAGACTGTAAAACTGGTGATTTAAGACCAACAGACTGTGAGAGTGTACAGCATGGTGTAAGACTTAATGATTTTTCTCCTGACGATTTAGAAAGTACTTAAGAACTAAGACAACAGACACAGAGACCAAATCTGAAGTACAAGTCACTGGAATGGACATATATGGCACTTCCTGATATACAAGAGGAAGCGGATAGCCAGGAAAGTCTGAGAGTGACTGTACGAGAGGTGGTCAAGGAAGAAGAAAATTCAGAAATACTGAGTTATTTTATCTGACACTAGAGGAGGCAAGGATGATCAGGAAAATCCAAACAAAGACTGTGAACCTATAGATAGGGATGATTTACACTTGAATTCAGGGATTACTTGAGGTGACCATAACAGTGTTACAGAAAACAATCTGGGTTTAGCACACAAGACAAAGCCGATTTTTGATGAACCATTTCCAAGTAGTTAAAATAAAAGAAGGGGCAAAGGACTGAAAGTCATTCAAGTGTGAAAACACACTTTGTACAGACAGTACATATTTAGTAGATTTATTGGATAATTTAGATACCATAGTAAATATAACATGTTTTGCTTTAGGTATAAGATGTGTTTATGTTGTATCATTTTTTCCTAATGAGACTGTTAACAATGTACCAATAGTTGCCACCAGTAGATAGAATTGCACTTCATAAGGATAAGTACATTTTAGATTTAGAACTAAAGATAACATTTTTGTCAAGAACAAGGGAAATGCGAAAGAAATTGCCGAACTAACAAAATTATTGAGAAGTGTCTTATCGAATAAAATTTAGTGGAATATATGGGTGGTCTTGGGTTTTGGTGATGATTCACAAATCGTTTAAGGTATTCAGGATTTGTGGTCATCAAAGGAGGGAATTGATGGCGCGAGGTACAGAAGATTTTGTGTGTACCCCATTCAGATCAATCACCCCATAACAAAGTAATATATTAAGTTTGATTGCTGTGTATCAATAAAAACACACACATTACATGTGGGAAATGCTTTGCACTAACAGGTTTGATTAACATATTAATTAAAGATGTAAAACGCATGTTTAATCTATTTTGTGCATTTAAGTGATGTAATAATGCATGTCTGTGTTGTAATGTACATTGTGCACTGCATGCTGCTTTTCTGCTTCATTTTTAATGGCTTGCAGTGTGATGGTTTTCTGCTAGTATGTATGTAAGAATATGTAAGAGTATGAATGGTGGATGAATGCATGGTTTTCTCACAGAAAGGTGCCAATCACGTTTTCTATGCATGAGAACTATCACGTTTTTTGGAGGCATGGAAACAATCACGTTTTTGTAGACAAAAAACGTCATGTTGAAAAACCACGGAATAGAAATTAATGTTTCTTGGTGCAATCTACTGTATATATCTATGTGTGCTTTTGTTAGGGGTAATACCCCGTGACTGTTCAAGTTGTTCTTTGTTTTTACAGGAACCGCGTGATTCAATAGAATACGTAGGTATTATATGCATGTATTGATTGCATTGAAAAGCTTATTTGAGCGTTTAAGGAGTGGCGAACACAGGGCTGGTCCCTGTGTAGTCCCGAAGAAGTGCTTGGGGTATGCACGAAACATGTTGACAGGAGTTGATAGGTACACCTGACACATTGTGTTTAGGAAATCCTAGTTCTACCACCCCATATTTTAACGTTACCACCTGGAAGCAGGAATAAAGTTTATTGAAAGCTTACTAGGCAGGTATTTTTAAACTTTTCACGTAGCCCACTCCACTATCACACCCGCACCACACATAGTCATACTATAAGTGCTCCTCCGTAATTCGCCAGTCGCAGCACGCCCCAGTCCGTAGAGGGCTGGGATGGCCCCTATGATGAAGCATGTCACCATGGGGCAACCCTGGTGAGTGAGGGAACACAAAAGAAAAAGAGCATTTCTCTTTTTCCATTCACTATACCTACCAGTCCAAACCATTTGATGTTTGTGAATGGTTTTGTGGTGATCGGTTAGGCTTTTTGATTTCTCCTTTGAGAAATCTTCTGTTGATTACAGTATTTGGAGGGTGAGCCTAGCCTCCCTTTCTTTCCCTCTATCTCCCTTACTTTTTGTTCTAGTCTATATGGAGCGTGCAGCTGCTGGAGTATTTTTAACGCACCTAGTCCTGTGACTCATTACCATTGTATCATCCCACTCATAAATACATAGTAAATACATAATTAGACAGTAGATACCACCATGGCAGAGATTACGGGACTCTCCTTTACAGAAGATGAGGCAGACAGGATAATAGCTTCAATGCTTCCCCACACCAATGTATCCTACAAAGATACTAGTGAAGCCCAGCAATGTTGGGATGAGGTAACAGAATTGAAGCGCAATCTAATTAAAACAATTATACATGGAATCATGATGAGCGAATATCATAGGGCTAATGCAGCACCGCGTGGCCTAATAGTAAATAATGAACCTTTCATCTTTCAGGACGATCTTGTCTTTAAGAAAGATTGGTCTCTGATTAGTTGGCACTGCACGAGGGACTGGCTAGTCCTCATTGTAAAAACTGCGGCAAGTCGAGCAGAGGCGTTGAAAATTGAAATTCATGACTTAGAAGTAAAATTGAAGTCCTACCAATCACCAGCGGACCTTAAAAAGAGACTTGATGAATTGAACAAGTCAATGACTGAGTTTGAGGTCTCATTAAAGGATACGAAATATGTGAAATTTCATAAGGATAAAAAACCTTTTTCACACGAGAAAGTGTATCCATATATTAAGGTGGACCACGTCCCCTCTGGAAATAATCCCGGTTATAACACAGACACTGGGAGTTCAGATTCAGGATCAGACTCTTCAGGCTCAAGTTACAATCGTAACCAACCAAAAAACAGACGAAATAGAGCTGGAAGGATGAGAAATAGGGGACATTTCTGGCCACATTTTCAAGGACAACCACCACCACAGTTTTTCTATGGTCCTCCACCTTTCCAACAACCATATCCCCAGCAACCTTTCCCGTTTTGGGATAACACCCAAACATCAGGCACTCAGCAGCAGCCTTTTTTAGGGAGAGGCAAAAGGCCGGGAAGAGGAAAGACCAGAGGCCAACAAGTGCAATGGGCACAACCGTTGGAAACAGGGAGAACACACACGAGGGGCCAAGGCCCGGTGAGTGCACCATCGACCAGCAACATCTAAGCCTAGTGGTCAATCTATCAAATAAAGTCCTTACCCAAGATCAAATGAAAATACTAGAAAGGGGTCTTGGTTTTTGTCCCAACAACTAACTTAGACAAATTCAAATTATATTGTGAATTGAAGGAGTTCATCTGCAGTATAAAGTTACAAGTATTTTTTAAAGACAAACCAGAACCAGTGGGTATCTGGAATGACACGGGACTAAAGAAAAAATCTACTTTCACTCCACCAGCAGCAAGTCTACCAGTGGAATTGCTGGCTTTTGAAAAAGCAATCCTGAAGGATGTGATGGATTTGGAAACAGGCTCATGGAGAGGCTTTTATAACACCAGCAGATCCGAAAAAGAGGCGATACAGGAATTGGGGAATGACCCTAGCATAACAATAAAACCAGTGGATAAGGGCGGTGCAACGGTGGTGCAGAATTCACAAGACTATGAGAAGGAATGTCTCAGACTTCTGGCAGATCAACGTAACTATGAAATCCTAACTGTGGATCCAACCGCACGTCTGCGGGTGGAAATTGCAACAATGGTAGAGGAATGCTTAATAAATGACTGGCTGTCTAGAAAAGAAGCCGACTTTCTGGATAATAAACATCCAAGGATACCATACTTTTACACGATCCCGAAGATTCACAAAAGATTAGAAAATCCACCCGGGAGACCGATTGTCTCAGGGACCGGGCGGTTCTGGAGCCTCTGTCTAAATTTGCAGACGCCTTTTTACGACCCCTTGTACAAAAGACAGAGACTTACCTACAAGACACCAAAGCAGTGCTATGTTTAATAAAGGACCTTGAATTTGACCCTGCCACACAAATATTGGTGGGACTTGATGTGGAGAGTCTCTACACTAGTTTTCCCCACAGAGAGACCTTGCAGATCTTAGAAGAGATTCTGTTTGAAAATGAATGGCAATATAAAACACCTAGACATGTTGTCCTGGAATGTTGCCGTCTAGCCCTGACCGAGAATTTCTTCAAATTCCAGCAAACCATGTATAGACAGACCCACGGGACCAGCATGGGAAGCACATTCGCGCCGAGTGTGGCCGGGTTGTATGTCCACCAATTGGAGAACAAAAGAATTTTGACTCTGAACAACCCATACTCAACACATATCCAGATGTGGAGGCGTTATATTGATGACGTCCTCCTCATCTGGAATGGAAATGAGGTGGATTTCGACAAATTTCTCGTCTGGTTGAATGCACAGGATCCCTTTTTGAAATTTACTTCCACGATAAGTAGGGAGTTACTGGTTTTCCTAGACCTGAACATAAGAGCAGAAGGTGGTCGTTTAACCACAACCACACATTTCAAACCTACATCCAGAAACTGCCTCTTAAGTTTTGAGAGTTTTCACCCACGACAATTAAGGGAAAATCTGCCCTTTGGGCAATTTTTACGTCTAAGAAGAAACTGCTCAGAAAAAAGAGACTATGAGACACAGGCAAAAGAGCTGACCTCAAAACTGATTCAGAGACAATACCCACGCAGGATTGTGTCTAAGGCAAAAAAGAGAGCGTCAAATAACGACAGAGATGCTCTCTTAGAAATAAAGGAGAAAGTGGACCCCAAGAGTGAGACTGCTAAGAGGCCCATATGTGTGACTACCTACACTGTGGCCTCACAAAAAGTAACTAACATTGTAAAAAACCATTGGAGGACATTGAACAGTGGTGGTCTAAATCTTATCCAACCCATGTTTAGCCACCGTAAAGGCAATAACCTAAAGGACTTGATAGTCCATACACGCCCAGAAATTGCAGAAGGTCCAGTTCGTCGTTTGCATCCACTGCCGGTGGGACACTATCCATGTTCCAGTTGTAGTGTTTGTCATCTAACGAATGCAACAAAACAAGTCAGATGCAACAATGGCATAACCTGGGATTTGAAAGCCTATTCTAATTGTAACACTACTGGGGTGATCTACATGATCACATGTACATGCGATCTACACTATATTGGCATGACCACCAGGAAGGTCAGTACACGGATGGTGGAACACCGTAGTAATTTCAGATGTAAGCATTCCAATACTAAAATGACCACTCATTTTTTGGAGAAAGGACATACCCCCAATGACATGCGGTGGGTGGTCCTAGAAATACAACAACCACATTCAGAGATGGAGAAAAAACTATTAGAGAAAGAACAACGTTGGGTGTTCAGACTCCGCTCACATATTGTGGGTTTAAATGATGATATTCCTTGGGGCCAGTTTGTATAGTGACAGTAGCTATATAGTGACAGTATCTAACTAATGGAAGTAACTAGGAGTTCAAATTCCTTTCCCCATATATATATATATATATATAAGGTGCATCAGTATGTGGCGAAACATCATCCACTAGATAGACCTGGGTTCCCCATTTGGTTTAATCTTGTGAATCCTGACCAGGGGTTTTCTCCACATATATAAAAACCGCTTTAATATATTTTATATATTTTTTACGAAAACTATGGGAATTTCATTGACAATTATGAGAATCCATAGCAGTCTACCCATAATTCGTTAAATACTGGAAAGGTTACTCTGAAAAAGAATATTGACCAATTTATAACACCAAAATGTATTGAATACACCTAAGATGGCCGCCATCTAAGACCTCTGTCATACGCGCCCTAGTTGGAGCACACCGATGAAGGCAATGCGGAAGGAACCGGCCAGCCAATCTCTTAAAACTAACCCGGCCGCCCAGGTCCAACAACATTCGGACCGAAGCGGCGCGAGTAGGTGCTTAAAAGAGGGAGGTATCCTTTTAGCAAGTAAGTGATACAAAACGAGTGTGTTTGGCAAACCGTGGTGCCGTTTTACGAACAGATCAATCAGCAGACAACCTTGTGGGTAACAACAAACAATGCAAACAGATGGGTTATGAGCCCGTTTTTTCCCACTTTTTTTGCCTTTTAGATCGCTGGGATACTGATCCCCTTCGAGTCCATGGGGCACAGTTAGGTCCCACTACATGTATGTACGAATATGTAAGAGTATGAATGGTGGATGAATGCATGGTTTTCTCACAGAAAGGTGCCGATCACGTTTTCTATGCATGAGAACTATCACGTTTTTTGGAGGCATGGAAACAATCACGTTTTTGTAGACAAAAAACGTCACGTTGAAAAACCACGGAATAGAAATTAATGTTTCTTGGTGCAATCTACTGTATATATCTATGTGTGCTTTTGTTAGCGGTAATACCCCGTGACTGTTCAAGTTGTTCTTTGTTTTTACAGGAACCGCGTGATTCAATAGAATACGTAGGTATTATATGCATGTATTGATTGCATTGAAAAGCTTATTTGAGCGTTTAAGGAGTGGCGAACACAGGGCTGGTCCCTGTGTAGTCCCGAAGAAGTGCTTGGGGTATGCACAAAACATGTTGACAGGAGTTGATAGGTACACCTGACACATTGTGTTTAGGAAATCCTAGTTCTACCACCCCATATTTTAACGTTACCACCTGGAAGCAGGAATAAAGTTTATTGAAAGCTTACTAGGCAGGTATTTTTAAACTTTTCACGTAGCCCACTCCACTATCACACCCGCACCACACATAGTCATACTATAAGTGCTCCTCCGTAATTCGCCAGTCGCAGCACGCCCCAGTCCGTAGAGGGCTGGGATGGCCCCTATGATGAAGCATGTCACCATGGGGCAACCCTGGTGAGTGAGGGGACACAAAAGAAAAAGAGCATTTCTCTTTTTCCATTCACTATACCTACCAGTCCAAACCAATTGATGTTTGTGAATGGTTTTGTAGTGATCGGTTAGGCTTTTTGATTTCTCCTTTGAGAAATCTTCTGTTGATTTCTGCTAGGTAACAGTTTTAAAGGATAAATATTAGCACTGGTGGGTGGGGGGACAGAAACCACATATATTCTGTGTATTTACATTTTCTTTTTCTGTTTATCGTAGTTTTGGTTGGTTGCCAATTCCAAAATGGCTTCGCTTTTCCCGGTTCTGCGCAGCAGAAAAGCTTACATCATTTTGCTGAGAGAAGCTCGTCCATGCTCTGTGCTTCACTGAAAATTTTGCAACTTCAGCTGACTATATTCGAGGCCATTTGATATGAATGCTGGTGCGTGGCTGTGGGCCAAAATGATAACCACGAGAACAGCTGAATGTCTGCCAAGGATAAAAGTCAAATGCCTTCCAAAAATGACCACTTGGAAACAGCTGAATCACTGAAAATGAACATTAAAGGCCTAATGATGAGCCGGAACAGACACACTTGTATTTATCAGTTTGTCAAACAAAGTTGTCCACGGACATCCTGGAAGTTAAAAAATGCATGGACAGTCGAATTTCTATCTGTCAGCTTTTTAATCAGGAAGATATTCATTGGCATCCTGAAAGATAAAAAAGACATAGTCGATTAACGAACATCCTGAGAGATATTAATTGCAATGTCATGACCAATCAGAGAAAGGGACATGGCAAGACTTGAAACACTTGAGGGTAGAGAGCCAGCAAATACAGTATATATATATATATATCAGAGCAAAATTGGGGTTTAATGTCACAGAAGCTGATCGCAGAGAGATGCTGTTTGCACTGCAGCTGTTTGCAAAGATGCTGGGAGCCTGAAACTATGCCTGGAAGCTCACTGATAACCCCTGTAGGTTGGACAACGTTCCGGGACACTAGGGCTGGTAAAGAGTTGCGTCCGAGGAGGCCTGGGTTAGTAAGTATAGTTCGGAGTTTAATGCTGGGTAGGTAGGTTTTAGTGTAGAAATCTTTAGAATTAAATGCATGTGTTTTTTAACTATGGTTCTCTGATCTTTTCATGAAAAATTCACTTTCAGGTACATGACCAAAGATTAATTGATGTTTTTGTTTCAGAGAATAATGGAATTAATGTGAACCTGAATTTTCTCTTCGTGTTTTCTTGATTTATTTCCTGAATAAATGGCAATGCTCAGTGAGAATTAATAATAAATGTTCTTTTATGCAAATTAATTACATAAAATCTTTTAAATGATTTCAGGTGTTTGTGACTTTTTAGAGTCAATTAATTATGCAAATCAATGTATTGTTGTAGTGAGGGTAAGCTGGTCTTGACAATCACCATCAACTTACTCAACTAATTGGTCCATCGACCTAATTGGCGGGGTACATTGATGCATAGATTAGTTAGTAGAATTATTGATGAAAACAAATGTTGGCGTTAAAATCTGTGCTTAAAAGGTATCCTGTCATAGGAGAGAATTCACTCAACCCATTTTACATATATATTTGCAGGGGTCTGGGTTAAGTGTGTGTGACTAGGTGTGTTGTACTTCGGTGTTATGGGCCCCACCGGAGTGACCTGGACCCTGGGTTGGTGATATTTCTGGGTGAGCGCAGCATCAGTAGTGGTGGTCACCAGGAGCCGATGGATAGAGACTGGCTGTGAGGTCATGGCTGGAATAAGCATGCCTGATGTCAGGCAAGCACTTAGAGGGCTGGGGTCAGGAGATTTTTAAAAAGCAAACCTGAGTACCTTTTAGATATAAGAGATGAGGGGCGTCTCGGTCTATTGTGTTAAAGAAAAAAGATGGTGCACACAAAAATGGCCACCGACATAACCGAACACACGTTTCATCTCATGCGCTTCCGTAGGCACACCATGTTTTCCCAATAGAGGACCCTGTACTATACGGACGCGGGGTCAGCGACAAGAGCGAGGCCCTCCACATCTTCCTAACGGTCATCAATGACTTCGTTTCCCCATCCAAATATAGCCACTTTTCGAATCCGACAGTTTTCCGAGCAGCCATCATCGTCTCGTTCCTACAATGCCACTCCCCCCTTTCCATCTAATGGTTCTTGTTTTGCGAGAGGTCCGCCCCACTAGGGCACCCCTTCTCTGGGGGTTATCAACTGCAGGCGCGTTTGAGTAAACAAGCAGGCGACACCTAGACCGAGCATGGACAGCGGGAGGCGGGCGGGGGGAAGGGGAGGCATGGGAGGCATGGGAAGAAAAGAGTGCTTAGGAACACTCAAAGTAAAGGGGCCAGTAGCCTCGGAAGGATACAAATGATGACATGGCCATGATACGGAGGGACTAAGAAGCCTAAATCCAATCATAAGGCAGCATTTAGGACCTAAGCCAATGAAAAAGATGGGCGAAAAGTGGGTGGAACTTCTACAAAGCTTCCATGCTATACTGAATTCTGCATGCCATCGCAAAGCGAGCAGCGCATGCGCTGAAACGCTAGGCTCGACCTACAAACGGGACAGGCCATATTTAGAAGAATAAAGTCTTTCATTACATATTCATGTCTGGCCTGTCCAGGTTTTTACTTCTCAAAATCTGGTCACCCTAACAACGAAGTACAAAGAGAACAGCAGATGTAGGGTCAGAAAGCAGAAGGCTATAGGGGACCTGGGTAGTACAAACAGAACAGCTTCTGGAGGGTTCAGAAAGTAGAAGGTTGTAAGGACCTGGGGAGCACAAACAGAACAGCTACTGTAGGGTCAAAAAGTAGAAGGCTGTAGGGGATCCAGGGAGTACAAAGATAACAGCAGCTGTAGGGTCAGAAAGCAGAAGGCTGTGGGGGATCCAGGGAGTGCAAACATAACAGCCTCTGTAGGGTCAGAAAGTAGAAGGCTGTAGGGGACCCTGGGAGTACAAGCAGAACAGCCGCTGTAGTGTCAGAAAGTAAAAAGTTGTAGGGGACCTGGGGAGTACAAATAGAACAGCAGCTGGAGTGTCCAGAAAGTAGAAAGTTGTACTGGATCCGTTGAGTACAAACAGAACAGCTGCTGGAGAGTTCCAAAAGTAGAAGGTTGTAGGGATCCTAGAGAGTACAAATAGAACAGCTGCTGTAGGGTCAGAAAGTAGAAGGTTGTAGGGGACTTGGGGAGTACAAACAGACCAGCTGCTGGGGGGTTCAAAAAGTAAAAGGTATAAGGGATTCCTGGGGGGAACCATCAGAGACTGGAGTGTTAGAGCCCAGAAAGGGAAGGAGGACGCTCAGGGAGTTCAGGGTAGTAAATCAGAGCAGTCCGAGGCTTCCTCCGAGAGGTGGTGTGGGGTTAGAGACCAGAACACAATAAGATGTAATAAATCAAAGTTTGATCAGTGCTTTATCTTGTAGAAAAGAAGGGTAATTTTTTTCTCTGCACCGCGCAATGCTACACATGAAAAATAACACAGCAGTACATGCGAGTATAGACAGGGTCTGAAAACGGGCACAGTGTTAGTACGCAGTGTGTGTCCCAATCCCAGTCAACCACCCACTTTGATTTCTGCCTCTATCATGAGGCTCAACATCCCTGGGGAATTGTGGGTCTTGTAGTCCTTTCTAGCAGAGTGTGGTGAATCCAAATTATGCAGGTGTCTGGATTGGCCAGATGCACGCTTGGCTTTCCAGCACAATTTGTGGAGTCAGCAATGGTGGCTGGGTACAAACCCAACCCTGTCTTAGTCACCACACCAGGGACACTTTCTCTGGTCTTGCTGGCTCATATACTGCCCCCCATAAGAGGACCAAAGTTCCCACCCCTGCAAGATGTTAATCCTTTGGGTGAAAGGAAACGGTGTTCCAGGGGCCAGTGGTTAGGTTGGCTGGAGTCCGATGGGGACTCATGGTGAAACTTAGTGTCTGTGCACCAGGATCCTGGGACCATGCACGGAGAAAATTCAGGCAAAGTTACTTGCGAACGGCTGCTGTCTGCAGCTACCACACAGTCAAGAGTCACTTGGGTGATCTCTCTAAAGCATCAGCAGGGTTACTCCGGGGAGTTGTGGGGCAATGGCTCCCTGCCTATCCTGCTCCTTCAGGTCAGAATAAAGGACCGAGCAGAGCTCTAGGCTCTCGGTGGGGGCAGCCAGGTATCACAGTGGGGTTCAGCGATGAAGAGGGCTTAGCACTGTTCAGGGGAGGCTGGTCCGTCCTCTGGGACAAACGCAGGTCTCGCTGCCGTCCGCCGTTCAGTCTCTGCTACACAGCGGTACTTGGTGGTGTTTGGACAAAATATCGAAAACACCAATATCGTGGGACAGAATATTGTGTCAAAAATCTCAAGGATCCGAATATCGTATCAAAGATATTTAGGACAAGAATATTGTATAATAAATATCCAGGAGAAGAATATCGTGAAGGTCATATTCTACGGGTGAGTAAAGTTTTACTATACATAACTCCACATATGTGAACCTTCACAAAATATTATCTTCAAGGTACGTAAATCTGGAGCTAAGAATAGTACATTGATACTTAACATATTTGCACTTACCGTCTCGATATTTGTGTCCTTGATATTTTTGGCACAATATTCTGTCCACACAATATTTGTATTTCCGATATTCTGTCACTGATCCGTGCTTGGCCACTGGGCTGGGGAGTCCTCTTCTAGAGTGCCCCCTTCTGCCAGAGTACCTCGTGTACCACTTCCTGGTTACAAAGTAGTCCTCATCCCTCAAGGGTTTTCCAAACATCACTTTTTTAGCAGGATACAAGACTTCTCAAGTGTCTGGTCGGTAACAAGACAAAATATCGAATTCAAAATATAGAATTACCAAAATATCAAAGTCAAAATATAAAATGGACAAAATATCGGATGGACAGAATATAGTGGTGAAAAATATCGAATTGAAGGTAAGTAATTTAATATTGAATAGTAATTTTTACTCCTACACTATCCAACGCTTTCCCTACTGTTGCACTCTCTGGAGTGGGAATAGTAATTTTTACCCCTACGCTATCCAACGCTTTCCCTACTGTTGCACTCTCTGGAGTGGAAATAGTCATTTTTACCCCTACGCTATCCAACGCTTTCCCTACTGTTGCACTCACTGGAGTGGTAATAGTAAATGCTATATTTATTATTTCATTAAATTTAAATTACTTTTAAGACATTTAAAACAATTCGATATTTTGACTAAGTATATTTTTAAAACTATATTTTTGATTCGATATTTTTGTACTTACCTGTTTGTAGATAGGAATTCGATATTTTTACATTCTATATTTTTTCTTCGATATTTTGGTAATTCTATATTTGTGAATTCGATATTATGTCAGTGATCCGTCTGGTCAACCTGAAGGGAAGCTGGAAATCAGGGATCCTCATGCTGGAGATCAGTGGTATCTCAGATACAAGGCTGTGTCCATGTCCTTGGTCAAGGGTCTCCAGGCACACTTTCCTGGTCTTCCACCAAAGTTATGTCCCATTGGCTGATGCAAATGTGGATTAGCTCTGCCTCTCTCTTTATTTTGGTTTGGGGTGTTGGCCACCATTGTTTCAGAACCTATGGCTGAAGCTGGGTGTGTCTTGACTGTGAATATAAAACAATGGTACAAGAGGGAGAGGTTTGTTCTACCTAACAACAACACTAACACTTCACAGCAGCCCTTCTGATGGATAAAGGAAGGAAGAGGAGCGAGGGTTGCCTCTGCACTTCTAGTGACTAGCTTTCCCCTACTATCTCTTCACTGGGGCATAGGGAGTGGGTTCCAGGGCCCTCTACCAAATCACAAAAGTATCTGAGCTGACCAACCTCCCCTTTATCTATTCAACCATTCACATACACAGAGATCTACAGGGATTCCTGTTCACAGTTCAGCACACACACAAACTCAACATAGATCCGAATTGCCTGCATTTGCACACTCAACTCTGCAGCCATGGTCCAAGGTGACGTGCAAAGGATTTGGTTTTGGTTGAGGGAAACTCAAGCAGTGTTGTAAAAACAAGGCCAAAAATTAATTTCTCCTCACAAACAATTGAAAAAAAACAATGTCCCTTCCACTCTAGCCAGTGCTGCCACCACTGCCAGTCTCTCTTATCAGAGTGTGAGGACACCAACAATTGTCTGCAGTAGGGGTGCACTTTGGGTGTCACTCCAGATCTGAGAGCACTCTCTGTGTCTTGTTGTCACACAAGAGGTTTCCAGTGAGTCACAAAACCCACCGCAACTATCAGGGGACATTCCTCTCCCAACTTATTAATCTAACTTTAGTAAGTACACACATCTCTTCCAATGTCCTCCAGGACTGACCTGTAACACTCTTGCTGTTCTGAACTGTGGATCCACACAAAACTCTGCTGATCCCCTCAATTCCAACTTCAGAGACTTCTGTAAAACTGGCACTTCCACCAGTGTCTTTGAATTCTGAAATGAAGTACCCCACCTAAACACGCGATCACTCCATCACCAAAGCTGAGGATGGGGTGTACCATGTGACACTTCTTTACTAACAAAGGGGAACTGATCAAGCTTAAAATTGCGACCACATCTCAACAGCTCTCGAGTCTAACAAGGGACCACACTAGGGGGCGCTAGAGGGCGCACGAGCTGAATGGCCGCACTCCTGTGAGGCTCCAGCCGCCTGGTTCTAAAAATCCTGCATTTATCCTTCTAACCTGCAGCTTCCCGTCTAAAACTTGGCACGAGTGTGCATCGAGGTGTGCAGCGGCCTCGGTGTGATTTCTGAGCCTCTGCGCTGCTGCATGCCGGAATTAGCGCTGCTCGAAGGCTGACCGCACCTTGTCTCTGGAGCCTGCTGCGGCGCCTGGCCAGGCGAAAATCTACGCAAGACCGGGGCGGACCACGAGGGGAAGGGACGTGAGGGCGCCCGCGGAGAACCTGCCCGGCGGCGGCCGCCCGAGGGACTGAGGATCGCCGAGAGGTACCCCCCCCCACTGCTAGCGTCTCGCGGGGGGAGGACACCTGGCCTAGGCCCCCCGGGGGGAGAGAGAGACTTGCAGGCTTGCGCTGTGGGCCTGGTGGTGCAGCGCTACGGATCGGAACCCTCCGACCTTCTCTCCGCCGGAGACCGGGGCGGGAGACAGATACGGGGACTGGGGCCCGCACATCCCTGCACCGACAACGAGCGCGGGGGGCCCGCGTTGGCGGTCCCCTGCTGTATGGATGAGGCCCTGGGAGGGCCTGGCGCTGAGGTGGCTCCGTGGTCGGATCTGCACTCCTCTTCCTGATTGAGCCGCCGAAGTGAGAAGGACACACACTGCTGCGCTGGGGAGGCAGGCCCTTGCTGATTATACGGGCGATGGTGATATTGCTCGCTGGAGGGCTGCTTTCACGAATGGAGCTGGCTGCTGTGCCCTGCCAATACATGTGTGTACACTAGAAGGGGCCGGCCACTTGCACAGTGAGGCGAGGACCACTACATTGAGGCCAGAGTGATGTCGATGGGGATGTGGCTCATTGGAGTGACTGGTGCAGCAGGGCGACTGTGACTGCTGCGGCGTGATACGCTGGGGCTGCTGGCGAGATTGACCTGCGGACCACTACGAATTACCGGCATTTTGCGCGGTGAGTGTCAGGAGGCATGTCGTGGCTGCAGTTCGTAGTTCTAGAAGGGTTAGGCACTCTTGATTCCTGATCAAACCTAGAACTGTCAACGTATGGCAGTATCTGTAACTTTAACGTCCTTCCTAAGATGGCCGCCAAAGGCGCCAGGTAGCTGTAAGTAGTTGCTTGGCTAGGCGGTTTAGTTGATGTGGGGCGCGCGAGCCTGGTGAGCTGCGCACTTCAATTTTGAACGTTCCCTGAGGAGAAGTCTGTGTCCGTTCCTCCGCGTTTGTCTTCATAGCGGGAGGAAACGGAATTAGTATTTCAGAGTAGTTTCAGTCAGGAGATAAAAGAAGCCTCTTTATCTGGTAGTTCCAGTGTGAAACGTCAGAGTGAGTTCTTAGTCCGTTGGTGTGAAAAACGGAACTCCTTTATAAACTTTCCCTACATAGTCAGGAAGGCGATTGGTGGACCTTCGAAGCAGTAAGCAGTTCGCATGAGCCAGTTCTGAGACTTTCATCAGTGCTAGCTGTTCAGAGACATTGGAGACAAGCCAGTAATTTCGTATACTTGAGGACTTCAGACTGTTTGACGTAAAGGTACTGTTGCTGTGCAGAACCTCCCTTCGTGCGCTTATCCTTATCTTTCCCTTCCTTTCTCTCCTTCCTTGTTTCCTTTTTGCGCGCTACGGATGTTCGAAGATTTGCACAGCTTGTACATAAGTTCAGCGGAATAAAAAGACAATAAAGGTACAGACAATAGAAAGTCTATTCTGGAGATTCAACAGGTAGGATAGTTCTGAGTGGAGCATTCCTAGAATCCTTCTGCTGCATGGGAAAATGTTATTAATGTAGTTATTTCTCTTTTAGATAGAATCTTCAAACCCTACACTTACTTAATATAGAAGAGAGGCGAAGACTCTGCAGTGAGCTGGTAGGATAAAGGCTATGTAGAGTATTGAATGTTAAATGACTCTGAGTGTAGTGTTCTCAAACCCCCACCCCTCTTTGTGTGCATTAGACACCCCACTAAAGATGTCAGGAGAAGCAGTAGAAGATTCCAGAATCTGACCGGGGTGCCAGCAACAGAGTGTCTCTTCTTTCTCACTCCACTTCCCCTTTCCCCCCCTTGCTGGTCTAGTAGATAAATTCGCTGCGACACCAGTGAGTGGGAGTTTGGGACTAGCAGCAGTTCAGCCTCTGCGAAGCATCTGGAGCCTTTGACAGTGAGTGCTCTACGCACGCTGCACGGATATTGGCGACAGGTTGGGGCTTGGGAGGGTGTTACCGTCTCTCGGCACCCCTCCAGGCCGCGCACAGTGGCTCCGCGCTGCAGGTCCGGCCGACAGTGAGTGTTTGCATCGGGGGCCTGCCTCTGCTTCCTGCCTGACCTTGGAGGCGCTATACACGCTGGTCTTCCGCAGTCATTCTGCGATACGACTTAGGGTCACCGAAGAGACTACTCGTAGTGCCGTGGAGCTGGCTGCTGTTGGTGGGACTTGAAAACACTGCGTGCACACCAGCCCTGTACTCTGGAACTTTTGCCTCGCTGCTTAACTCGAGACTGCGCTTGGACCTGAGACCGCGCAGGGTGTCAATGCACAAGGGGCCTTCACCTAGTAGAGAGGATCGAACCAGTCGTGTCTCACCGGCGGCCTCCAGTCCCTATACAAGGGGCGCCATGGGGAAACAAGATAACAAGCAGCCGAAACTGTCCTTTGATTTTGCCGCTGTAAAGAAAGTCACACGCAACACAGCTGAGAGCGGAGGAGCGCATGGTCCCGCTACTCCGGCCAGCTCTACCACGTCGCCATCCCCGGAGATGCGGTTAATGATGGAGGAGATGCGACAAGGCTTCGCCACCATAGTCGATAAGGTAGACCGCCTCTCTTCTAGGATGGATGCTGTCGCTCATAAGATAGAAGTGCATGAGGAACGCCTGGTCGAGGCGGAAAGGCGCATATCGGGGACTGAAGACACAGCTGCGTCCCACGAAACTCGGCTGTCGTGGATGGACAACGTACTGAGGGTAATCGCTGCAAAAAATGAGGAGTTGGAGGCGCGCAGTCGGCGCAATAACATACGAGTCCTTGGTGTGCCGGAATCGACCAACACCGGTCGCATGGAGGACTACGTTGAGAAAATCCTGTTGGCGGCGGTGGGAAAGGACGCCTTCTCCAGCCAATTCATTGTTGAGAGAGCACATCGCTCCCTTGGTCCGCGTCCTAAGTCAGGAGCCACGCCGCGGCCTATAATTGCCCGCCTTCTCAACTACCGAGATCGCGACGCTGCACTTCGAGCGGCGCGGGCGACTAGACACCTGTCATGCGATGGAGTGAATTTTTCAATATACCCGGATTTCACCCCCATTGTGCAGGAGCAACGTAGGAAGTTCCTCGATGCCAAGAAAAAGCTTAGGGATATGCAGATAGACTATGCCCTCCTCTATCCGGCCAAACTCAGGGTCACTCATCAGGGCACACAACATTTTTTCACGACTCCGCAACAAGTGGAGGACTACATAAAGAAACTGAGGCGAGATGGAGGGGGGCGGCGCAATGCTGACGAGGATGAAGCTGAGAGTCACCCGGCGGAAAATGAAGATAACTGATTTATAATAACGGTCTGTGGTAGAACGGTGATGCGCCAGTACACTTAGTTTGACCATGCTGAGGCTCTGCTACGTCGGGGGGAGCCATATGGGATTGGAATGCCATGGACGGGTATGACACTGCAGGTGGTGATACCTGCCAGGCACCGCCCCTCCTCTCTAACTGTTCCCTTATGAGTCCTGGGGGGCAGGATGGAGTTGTGGGGGTGAGTAGGTGCGCACCTTGGATGTCCCCCGAAGGGAGTTCCCCTAACTGTTTGTTGTTGTTTCCGAAAGTGGGATCTGAGGGCGGGGGGTGGGGTTGGAGTGCTGGCAAGTTGGGGTTGCTTCAGTGGGAGGTGGGAGGGCTGGGTATGTGGATGTTGGGCTGTTGTTGGTGGGGGAGGCATGGGAGCTGTCTCTTTATGAGGCACTTTTGCTCCGGTTCTGTTTGCTTGTGAGAGGTACAAATGGAAAGGCTGGGAGTGACGTTTTTCAGGGATCATGCTTGGGTACAGACAATACCTTGCGAGAGCTACATGTTACATGGCGGCTGGTGTGTGCTGTGAACGACTGGTGGGCTGGGTGCCTACAAGGGCTGGCTACTTTGATTCTCATCATGTGTAATGGGTGATAGTGCTTTGGGCAGCATATCAGTGATATCTTGGAATGTGCGGGGCCTCAATGACGCAAGGAAGTGTAGGAATGTGCTTGCATATCTGGATCGACATTATGTGCAAATAGCCTTATTGTAAGAAACCCACCTCCGCCCGCGGAGTGAACCCCGGTTTGCCAGTAGGTGGGCCCTCATTAGGAAATTCTCATCGTACTCTACATATGCTAGAGGGACTGCAGTATTGGTTAAGAAATCGCTTGCATTTCAGGAACTAGGGGTGAAGTTGGATGTCGAGGGGAGATACGTGGTCTTGTGGGGGAGGCTGGGTACGGATGTTGTGATCATTGTGAACTGTTATGCACCCAACGTTGATACACCAGGGTTTTTCACGACACTTTGGGGGCACATACTCGAAATTGATGCCACACATATCATCTGGGGTGGAGATTTCAACCTTGCACTTAGGCCGGGCGCAGACAGATCAGACGGGAGCGGTCAGTATAATGTCCAAGCGCGAGATACGCTACAGGGTATACTCCTTGAAGCGGGACTGCTAGACAGCTGGAGATTTACACATCCTGAGAGCAGGGAGGGCACACACTTCACGGCGCATGCGCAAACTTGGGCGCGTCTTGATTACTGCTTTGTATCGCGGGGGCTTGGGAGTGGACTACACAAGGTGGAACATTTGCCCAGGACCTACTCGGATCACTGCCCGGTTCTGACTACACTAGCTATGCCAGGGTTGAACAGGGTTCGCCCACCTTGGCGTCTGTTCCCATCAGCTCTACTAGATCCTGTCTTTAAATCGGAGCTGGGCGAAGAAATAGAGGCCTTTTTTCCCAGAAACAAGGGATTGGTGGATAGTGTGGAGGTGATCTGGGAGGCATTTAAGGTCACTATAAGAGGGGTCACAATCGCTAAAAGCTGTGGGGTGCTGAGGGACATAGTACGCACACTGACCAGATTGGAGTCGGAACTTAAGGCACTCGAAGATGGCATGGTTGGGGGTGATGATCCAGCACTGAAGCAGGCGTTCAGGGAGAAGCTGTCGGAGTTTGAGGAGGAGGCAGCCAGGGAAGTGAAATTCAGGGGCAAATACTGGACAGCCAGGAGGTATTGTGAAGGTGAGCGTCCGGGTAAAGTTCTAGCTGCCATCACGAGACATCAGCGATTTAGCACTCATATCCTAGAAATCACCACTAAGGAGGGTAATAGATGTCAGGACACTGGGGGGATACAGGAGGCCTTCCTACAGCACTACCTGCAACTGTATTCCACGCAGCAAGAGGGCGAAGTGGAATTTGGGGACTTTCTGAATGACATTGCACTCTGCTGGCTCACAGACGGCCATCGAGCCTTTCTTGGGGGTCCTCTAGAGGTGGAGGAAATACGGGATGCCATCCTGTCCTTGAGTAATGGCAAAGCGGCAGGGCTGGACGGCCTCCCGGCTGAATTTTATAAGTGTTACGTGGACACGATGGCGCCAGTACTCAAGGAAGTTTTTGAGGAATCGTTGGAGGCGGGGAGACTGCCGGGGTCGATGAGAGAGGTGGCGATTACTTCTCTTTTGAAACCGGGCAAGGACCCTTTAGACACTGATTCTTACAGACCCCTATCTCTCCTTAACTGTGACGCGAAGATACTGGCGAAAGTGTTGGCGGCTAGGTTGTCGCTACTTATGACCACACTAGTGCTCCCGGACCAGGCTGGCTTTGTCCCGGGACGGGCCACGTCGCACAATCTTCGCACACTGTTTTCACTCATCCCCACAATAGCCCCAGAGATACCGGTTGCTGCGATATTTCTTGATGCCACCAAGGTGTTTGATTCGGTGGAATGGAAGTACCTCATGGCCATACTGTGCAGGATGGGGTTTCCCAAGATATTCATCGCATGGGTGGAGCTGTTGTACACCGCACCGGTGGCTAGAGTTGTCATTAATGGGGTGCTATCCTCCCAAATGCCGATCACGAGGGGGACCAGGCAGGGATGCCCTCTGTCCCCCCTCCTGTTTGCCAAATCAATTGAGCCATTGGCGTGCCGGATTCGGCAGCTGCATAAACTTAGCGCGTTTAACTGCTTCCAAAGGCAGATAGGGATATCGCTTTATGCTGATGATGTAACGCTTTATGTGAAAGACCCACAACAGAATCTCAACCCGTTGCTGAGGGAATTCCTTGTCTTTGGCAGGCTGTCCGGAATACACATTAATTGGAAAAAATCACAATTTTTCCCCCTCACGGCGGCGGTACAACGCTTCCAATTAGACTTCCCCCTAGAGTGGTGCAGCACAGACTTACGCTATTTGGGCATTACGATCTCGCTCAATAGAGAGGAAACGATTAGACTTAACTATGGAGTGGCTATCTCTCAACTGGCCGATAATGTAACACGATGGATGTCCTTGCCGCTCTCAATGTCGGGCAGGGCCTCGTTGATAAAGATGGTGGTGCTCCCCCGTTTCTTATATATCTTTCAAAATGTCCCCTACTATCCGGGCTCCTATTTCTTCAAGAGATTATGGTCAGAACTACTGCGACTGTTCTGGGGGGGTAAACAGCCGCGGCTAACTTGGTCCACCCTGACGCAGCCTTATGACAGGGGCGGGTTTGACGTGCCAGATTTTGAGACTTATTACTTGAGCGCGCAGGCGCAACATGCATACCACTGGGTTCATCCTGAGCCCTTCATGCCACAGGTAGCGGCTGAGGAGTGGATTGTGCACCCCCTCCCGCTCAGTGGTATGCTACAGGGCAGAGCAGGAGACATTGAGACACCAGCCACCACAGTTACGTGTACTGTAGACGCCTGGCGGAGGGTGGTGAGGGCACTTGACGCTCCTTTGCTGTACTCACCGGCCATGCCACTCACGTACCACCCACGACTGTCCCTGTTACAGGAACCTGGCTTCCGTTCAATGTGTAAACGCATCAAATTGGACACGTGGGGTGATATGTTCCTCAATGGGAAGTTCCGCACTAAAGACCAGATATTTCAGAGTGGATCCCAGACGCCGCTGGAGATTTTCTATTTCATTAGACTTAGACAGGGGATGCGGGAGATCCTCCCACACTTTCCGGATGAGCCAGGTGTGGTCTTGCCCCTGCATGTGCCACTGATATCGGATGGCCGACACTTGGTGTCGAAGCTGTACAATAACATCAGATCGCAAAGAGTGTCTGCCACACCCCGAGCGCGCGCCAGTTGGAGTTCGGAACTGGGTACTGACATAACTGACGAACAGTGGCAATATTGCTGCTCCGTCACTGCGAACATCTCGTCTAGCTGCAGGCTCAAAATTATCCATTACAAATTTGTGCAGAGATTTTATTTTACACCGGTTAGGAAACTAAAGCTACGTTTAGCGGATAACGACAGGTGTGCTCGATGCCGTGCAGAAGGAGCGGGATTTCTCCACCTTGCTTGGGAATGTGGAGCGGTTCAGGAGTACTGGACTCAGGTACACGCGGCTCTTCAGGTCATGACTGACGAGGTGTTTCCACAGGACCCCATCACGATGATACTGGGTTATACTAAAGTTATTCCTAAAGCATCTCGTAGATTTGTGGATGTTGCGCTCTTATTGGCAAAAAGGAGAGTGGCTTGCAGATGGGGGAGGGGCAGGGCTCCGAAGTTTAAGGAGTGGATTGATGATATGACGTACTGTCAGGAACAATACAATGTCTATGCTGAGCTTATGCCTGTGCGCTGTAGACCTAAGGATATCTGGGGTCCGCTACAGCTCTATTGGCTGTCTCAAGCGAACCAGAGTAGAAGCTCTGACGATGATAGTCTGAGAGGAGGGTCCTGATCGGGGAGCTATCTAGGAATTGGGTTGTAGGCAACTGGCGATGCGGGCGGGGCTCCGCCCGTACTGCTGACGAGCCTCGGGAGTAGTCCTATTACTGTTATACGGCTGCACTGCGATCGCTCGGGGTCATACTGGCAATACATTACACTGCGCAGCCGCAAAATGAAGGTTCCTGAGACGTTGTAGCTCAGGGAGCAGTTGGGCTATCCCCTGCCGGCGCTTTAAGATGGTAAAATGGCGTCATGCTCAAGCACATTGACTGATCCACATACCAAACATAGCTGGGTGTACTACACTGCAATCCATACACACCATTGGGATATGCGACTGGGCCCTTCACATAATGGAGATTAGGGGGCTTTGCCTGCCCTGCTGTGACATGGATCGCTTCCGATTTGAATGTGCAGGAGTGCCCGCTGAGGACTGTTTTGTGTTCCCTAACGACTTGATGATACCACGTGGACTAAGTGATCTGCTATGATACCTGTTGCACCAAGTATGACATCATTGTTATAATTGCTGGCCCCTACTTGTTTCTCAGGATGGATGTATTACTGCACGTTGCGCATTGGGAATATTGTTGTGCTAATGAGAACTGTCAGTCATGCCTAGCCCGCTCGAAACGTCACCCAGTATTGTCCGGCCATTGTAGATCTGTACCATGTATGTCTGTGTTTCAAATGTAAGAAATGTACTGTTCCTCATTGCTACATGAATAAAGGTTAAAAAAACAAAACAAAACAAGGGACCACACTACCCCTCTTCAGACATTTATGTTCCCACCCCCCTGAGTTTTGTGCCCAATCAACCTGCTCTGTCAATTGGGTAAATAACTCAGAAAGGCTGACTTTGTTGCTGTTTAATGAACTAGTACATGATATTAAAACGAAGCATACAAGCACAGCACTTGTAAATGTAGTTTTAATTGTTGAATGTTAATAAACACATAAATCTCCCTCTACAATTTTCAATTCTGCTGCAACAGTAGAGATCAAAACACTCACCACCCCACTGTGCAGTCTCCTTCATTGTCTTCCCCTGCCTGCAATCCTCTATTCTTTTATGTGTCCTCCTCTGGCTGAACAGTGACCTTCAACTCTGCTTCGTAAGAGAAATGGGAGAGGATCTGAGACAAGAGGAGGAGAGGGAGGTAAAGAGAAGGGTACCACGAGAGGGGCGAAGAAGGAGATTGGTGAAGAAGGAAGAGACAAAGTATAGATGGAAGGTGAGGTAGTAAGAACGACAGGTACAGAGGTAGAAAGATTAAGAGAGAGAAAAAGAGGTAGGCATGGTTGTAGAGTAAAGTAGAGTGGGCTAGATCTAAGAAGAAAAGAAAGTACAGAGCCAAAGTGGCAGAGTGCGATAAGGTAGCGACTGAGGTGAGTTCTAGCAGGGGAGACAGGAAGAGAGCTGAGATATTGAGAAAATTATTTATGGATGCAACTTACAGAGAGTGATGAGGCAGAGATGGAAGCAAACTGAGAAGAGGCATAGAACAATTAATAAATTAGGTATAGAGAGTAGTGAGGCAGAAAGGAAGAGCGATGGTCGAAGGTTAGAAAGAGAAGAGGTGCATACAGAAAAAGGTATAGGTACGGGTGATTTACAGAAAGAGAGGTGATGATAATACAGTAGTAGAGAGTGAGAAGGTGAGGTAGAAAGAGAGTAGTATGGAAATAATAGAGGTAGAGATGAACACGTGGAGTAAAGAGAGTTTAAATAGAGAGTTTAAACTGCAGTAGAGAAGGAGCAGGAGGTGCAGAGAAACACAGGAGAGAGAGAACACAATGATAGAAAAAAAGAGGAAGAGGTAGTGAAAGAGAGACAGTGACAAAGAGTAAGATATTGACGTGAGGTGGGGTGGCAAAGGGTAAAAGAGAGAGAGGAGGCGAAGAGGTGAGGCAGCGAACGCATTGTGAGGTAAAATGAGAGGTTTGGTAGTGGGGCATGGACAGATGTGGGTGGAGAAAGTTGAGATGTAGAGAGGTTTGGGAGAGGTAAACGAAGGAATGGAGAGAGCGTAGAAGGTAAGGAAAATAGAGTGTGAGGTTCGCTAGAGGTTCGGTGGTTAGAGAAGAGATACAAAGAGGTGAGACAAAAAAGAGACGTGGGGTACAGAGAGAGGTCTGAGGTAGAGATGTAGATGTAGACAGGAAGTGGTAAAGAGAGTGGCATTGAGAGAGAGGTCCAGTAGATGTAGGTGAGGTCAGGTAGAACAAAAGGGATTAGATATATAGATGTGAGGAAACAGGCTTTTTGCAGGTTTAACCCCCACTTTTTGCCCCAGTTAAATAAATCCAGTATATGTAAAGCGCACAGCTATCCGTAGGCATCCCAGAGCTGGGCGCCGTCAGGAAGATTAAGCGAGCTATTGCCCAGAGTCACATGGTGCTGGGCTGACCTGCCACCAGTGCCGGGGATCGAACCGCGAGCCCCAGCGTCCGGTGTCAATCGCCCTGGCTGCAGCGCCACACCTCTGCCATGGTACCGGTGTAATGGCACTGAGATGCCCTGAGCCCTGCTAAACAGGACTTAGTGCATGTGCTCTGACCCTTAGGATGGTGCATGTTTAATTGGCTTGTCCTTGATTGGCATAACCCAACTTACTTGTAAGTCCACAGGTTATGGTACGCTGGGTACCATTACCCTGGACTGCAGCACTAGTTGTGCCCTCACGAGTATGACAAGATAAAACCTCGGCCACTGCAGACTGGAAGGGCTTTTTAAAACTGTAACTCGACTTTTCCATTTTTAAGTAATGGCAAAGCCCAAACGTCCCTTTTGAATGTATGTAAGTCATCGTTATGGTAGACCTAACAAGCCCTAAGGGATGGTGCTGTATGTTAAAAGCATGCCCCTGTTCTGGTATGTTTTAGCAATAAAACCCCTAAATTGTTGTTTTCACTATGGAAGGGCTAGTTGCCCTATTGGCAAGTACAGAGTTATAGGCTGGCACCCAAACCCTGCTAACAACTGAATGAGGCTACTAAGATCGGCATTGTTTGGTATCAAAAGAATCAGTACATTACATTAAATTTAATGGTTAAATCAAATGTAGTGTTACTGGTGTGCAAAGTGCAACTTTAGAAGTTTCCACTTCAGTTGGCCAAGGTTTCCAATGTCCATTTACTGAGGTACACAGGGCTTGTCCTGCAGACAGCTTTCTGTCCTTCTGGGGAGGTGTGTAAATGATGACTCTTAGGAACGGGCACAATTGGGGCCCGCATGGGAGGTAGGTGTTACCTCCCTTCTGCAGGAAGACTGACAGGTGTTAGCCCAAAAGGCGAGCTTCAAAGGAGAAGCCATCTTTAAAGGGCAAATGGGTACCACTTAGGATGGGAGCACTCTTTTTTTTTAGTCAGATAGGCTGGCACTGGGGGCAAGAGAGAAGAAGGCGGTTGGCAAACCAGTTTTTCCCGACTCTTGGTAGCCCCTTGGTAGCCACACCTCTGGGGGTGAGCTTAGGAGCTCTGAGTGTCAAGAGAGGGGTCTTGCTATTTTGAGAGTAGACAGAATGGTGCAGCCTAGGACAACAAGATGCCACACTTCCCAGTAGGTGGTCATCAGGAGGCAGGGAACATGGTATCCCATTAGCCATCCTACCCTGAAAGCATTTTCTGAAGATAAATAGGGCACACCGGGCACCCAGAACTCAGATCTCGACTGACTTGGAAGAAGGACTGCTCTGCTGCATTGGAGGACCAGAAAGGAGAGACATCATCACCTGGTGGCTAGAGAAGAGAGGGACTATGCCTGCCGTGTCCTGCTCAAGGAGAAGCTGTCTCCAGAGCTCAGTCAAGCCAAGAACCTCCAAATGCCAGATGACTGGCCTCATGTTCACAGCACAGGAATACAACAGCTGAAGAAACCTACTGGGGCAAGTTGATAGCCCAAAGTTTTCAAGCTTCTACCACAGCCTCTGTGCAGCACCAATTACCGAGACCCGAAGTACAGAGTTGTAACAATGTTTGTTGAATCCATGAATGCTGTTGGAGAGTTGCTGGGACCCTCAGAAGGTGAGCTATCGACCCAGGAAGGATGGCCCAGTGACTCCGAAAATGGGCACTGGTAGTCCAGTCGCAACTAGACGTCGGCCAGACTGTAAAGGACTATGTGGGACGTCAAACCTAAAACCAGGACCCCATAACCATTTTCGTGGCCCGAGGAATCCCTGCAGGAAGGCCCCCTGTTGACCCCATCGCATCCACAGCACTCTTAGAGCATCTTCTGCATTCTTCATTTCTTGCATCAGGACCACTCGATAGGAATGCATTGCAAGGCAGAAAAAAGTGCCTTGAACTGCGGAAGGACTTCTTCTCTGGAAGTAACTGTCCTAGAGGACCTTGGTGGTCCCCTTGACTAGCTTCCTGCCAGAAGTGGTTGCCCCAAGTGCTTCTAATAGCCCGTATTAACACTTACTTATGTTTATTTATTTATTGAAGTTTTGTATAGCGCTGGCTGGACCCGAGGGTATCAGAGCGCTTCACATCAAATAGAGAAATGCAACGGAAAAATAAACATAGAAAAACCGGAGTCAGGAACAACAGGAAGGAAATAGAGTCTGTAAAACAACAACTTGTCCGCAAAAATGGGACCGAGTTCAAGAGCGAAACAATCGGCTCTAGATCAAGAGAGATATCGGATTTCACCAATAGGCGTGGAGTTCTCGATTAAGCATTGGAACGTTCCAGGAAGAGGGCTTTGAGTAGCGATTTGAATTGCGGGAAGGAGGCGGTCATTCTGATGTGGGGGGGGATGGCGTTCCAGATCCTGGGAGCATTCCCCGCAAAGGATTTATTTGAGGTATTGCGTATCTGTGATTTCAGAGGGATGAGTAGTAGTGTGTTGGAGCTTCTGAGGTTCCTGAATTGACCCGCCATTTTGAGTTTGGAGGCCAGGTATTCTTTTTTGCCTGTATGCAGGGCTTTATGTGTGAGGCAGGCTGTGCGGAAGTTGGCTCGTTGGTCGATTGGGAGCCATTTCAGTTCTTTGAGTGCCGGAGAGATGTGGTCATATTTCTTTGTTCCTGTGACCATTCTTGCTGCTGCGTTGAGGGTGGAGGATAGAGGACCCAAGTGCGACTAGGCTGTTCCGGTCAGTACAGCGATGCCATAGTCAATTCTGGAGAGCACAAGTGCCTGCGTGGCCTGTTTCAGATCTTTGGGGGGGAGGAAGGGTTTAATTTTATAGAGAAGTTTCAGGTTCATGAACGCGCTTTTGGCGGTTTTAGAGATGTGTTTATTCATGACCAGTTTCGGGTCAAGAGTAATTCCTAGGGATTTTGCGGGGTCCGTTGGTGTTAAAGAGACATTGAGAGCATTTAAGGCTTTGAGCCATTCCACTATTTGTGGGTTTTCATCCTTGTTCGAGATTAGGAGTACTTCCGTTTTCTCTTCGTTCAGTTTGAGGTGGTTGGCTGAGAGCCAGTGTTGGACCTCCAAGAGTGTAGCATTTAATCTGTGGATGTCTGCGATCAAAGTGGTTTCTAAATAGAGTTGAGTGTCATCCACGTAAAGGTGGAAGGGGATGTTAGATTTCCTGAGAAGTGAGGTGAGGGGTTCCATGTAAATGTTGAAGAGTTGTGGGGAGAGTACTGATCCTTGAGGGACTCCTCTGCTGAGGGGGTGGGGGTCTGATTCGAAGCTGTTGATCTTTATTCTTTGAGTGCGGTTGTTAAGAAAGGAGGAGAACCATTTTAGGACTGTCTTTTCGATGCCCACTCTCTCTCGGAGGACATTAAGTAGGAGGGTATGATCTACTGTGTCGAACGCAGCCGAGAGATCAAGGAGAATGAGAAGGCTACAGTGGTTGGAGTCAAGTGACATGTGCAGATCGTCAAGAACATTTAGGATTGCGGTTTCAGTACTGCAGCCTTTCCTGAACCCTGATTGGAGAGGATCCAGTAGGTTAGAATTCTCTAGATGTTGGTTTAATTGTGAGAGCACACATCTTTCCAGAATTTTGGCTAGGAACGGAAGGTTCGATACTGGCCTGAAGTTGTTCATGTCCATGAGGTCAAGGCCAGGTTTTTTCAGCAGAGGTGTGACTTGTCCTAGTTTAAGGCAGTCCGGTATGTGGCCCTCGCTCAAGGAGCTGTTGATGATCTTGCTCCAGATTGGGGCTAGAGTGAGCTTCAAGTCCTTGGTCAGTCTCGGGGGAAGTTGATCGAGGGAGTGAGATGAGGGTTTTGCAGTGGCGATGAGATTGCTTATCATTTCTTCCTTGACCGGCTGAAGGAAGACCAGTGGATAGACGGGGTTATTGTGGGGGTGGCGTTGGCGTTGGTTGCAGGACTCGAGCTGAAGGAGCGATCAATTTTGGCAATTTATTCATTGAAAAAGCTTGCGAATTTGTCGCACTGTGTCTTGGACGCCCCTGAGTTGGCTGCCTTAGGAATGGAGGTTTGGTTCCTGATGATGTTGAAGAGTTCTTTGGGGCGGTTTTTGGCATTATCTAATGCAGAGCAGAAGAAGGAAGATTTTTTGCTTTTGATGTGGGTATAGTAGTTTTTGCGTGCTGCCTTGAGTTGGACCAGATGGATGGCGGAGGGGTTGTATCTCCAGATTCTTTCCAAGGTCTTCTTTCATCATTAATGTCAGTAGAGAACCATGACCTAGAGGGAATGCTTCTGGATTTTTTTAGTTTCAGAGGAGCCAGCTGATCCAGGGCGAGCTCAAGGTTGGAGTGGTAGAGCGAGGTGAGTTCCGAGGTTGAGAGGGACTCTATCGTGTTCGGGAGGAGAGTGCTGAGTCCTTTTTCCAGCTTATCTCGAGGGACTCTGGAGGTGTTCCTGACCCACTTAGGGGGGCTTGAGTGGGTGGCAGGATAGGGCCGGGTGGATGATATGAAAGAGATTGATGTGGTGGTCTGAACAAGTTTCTAGGTGTCCAATTTGCTGATTTTTTCAAGGCTTTTTCACAGTTTAGTGAAAATGCTTTGATTTATTAATGCTTGTAACACCTCTATCTCCGGAACCCTCCTTGTGGATCTCTTTCATTCTAGTGTCTAAAATCTTAATAAATATACAGTCTATTTTTATAAATTGGTGTCAGATTGCTTGAATGTCATGTCAGTTTCTTCCTCAATTGTTTTGGTGCTATTTAAATGCTTAACACTAGTTCCTCTGTGTAGCCATTGCTGCTCAGTGTCACCGCTACGCAGGGTTGAGCTGAGGGTTTAACAGATGAAACCTACTATACCAAAAGGGGTTGGTAAGTGAGGCCAGACAGCCACACTGTATAATACACACCATTTCACCACAATAGATATGTAGAAATAGAGAGAGTTAGAGAGATAGGTAAGGCAGAAGACATTAGGTAAAGTAAGGAAAGAGAGAAATAAACATTTTTTAAATTTTAATTGCTACCAGCCAGCTGCGTGTGTGATGGTTTAGGCTGCGAAAGACTATTATGTCCAGTTTGCTCATTCCCTACAAAAGCATTGAACATAACCAAATTGCCAATATTTTACTTTTAGCTGAGAATGGTGGCAAACCTAACGTTAAAGCAGCAGCAGTAGTGAAGGAACGCCGAGTTACTTACCAGTAATGTTCATTAACCATAGGCTGTCATGTCCTTGTGCAGCGGTAGAAGCAGTAGCCCAGGAATGCCCTCTTACCAGTAATGTTCATTATCCTTCGTCTGTCATGTCCTTGTGCACCGGCAGCAGCAGCTGTGGAAGAACGCCCTATTACTTACCAGTAATGTTCAAAGGAGAGACGTCATCACCTGGTGGCTAGAGAAGAGAGGGACTGTGCCTGCTCTGTCCTGCTCAAGGAGAAGCTGTCTCCTGAGCTCAGTCAAGCCAAGAACCTCCAAATGCCAGATGACTGGCCTCATGTTCACAGCACAGGAATACAACAGCTGAAGAAACCTACTGGGGCAAGTTGATAGCCCAAGGCTTTCAAGCTTCTACCACAGCCTCTGTGCAGCACCTATGACCGAGACCCGAAGTACAGAGTTGTACCGAAGTTTGTTGAATCCATGAATGCTGTCGTAGAGTTGCTGGGACCCTCGGAAGGTAAGCTATCGACCCAGGAAGGATGGACCAGTGATTCCAAAAATGGGCACTGGTTGTCCAGTCGCAACAAGACTTTGGCCAGACTGTAAAGGACTATGTGGGACGTCAACCCTAAAACCAGGAACCCATAACCATTTTCATGGCCCGAGGAATCCCTGCAGGAAGACCCCTGTTGACCCCATCGCATCCACAGCACTCTTAGAGCATCATCTGCATTCTTCATTTCTTGCATCAGGACCACTCGATAGGAATGCATTGCAAGGCAGATGAAGTGCCTGGAACTCCGAAAGGACTTCTTCTCTGGAAGTAACTGTCCTAGAGGACCTTGGTGGTCCCCTTGACTAGCTTCCTGTCAGAGATGGTTGCCCCAAGTGCTTCTAATAGCCCATATTAACACTTACTTATGTTTTCCTTGAACAAGTTTCTAAGTGTCCAATTTGCTGATTTTTTCAAGGCTTTTTCACAGTTTAGTGAAAATGCTTTGATTTATTAATGCTTGTAACACCTCTATCTCCGGAAGCCTCCTTGTGGATCTCTTTCATTCTAGTGTCTAAAATCTTAATAAATATACAGTCTATTTTTATAAATTGGTGTCAGATTGCTTGAATGTCATGTCAGTTTCTTCCTTAGTTGTTTTGGTGCTGTTCAAATGCTTAACACTAGTTTCTCTGTGTAGCCCTTGTTGCTCAGTGTCACCGCTACGCAGGGTTGAGCTGAGGGTTTAACAGATGAAACCTACTATACCTAAAGGGGTTGGTAAGTGAGGTCAGACAGCCACACCGTATGATACACACCATTTCACCACAATAGATATGTAGAAATAGAGAGAGTTAGAGAGATAAGTAAGGCAGAATACATTAGGTAAAGTAAGGAAAGAGAGAAATAAAACATTTTTAAATTTTAATTGCTACCAGCCAGCTGCGTGTGTGATGGTTTAGGCTGCGAAAGACTATTATGTCCAGTTTGCTCATTCCCTACAAAAGCATTGAACATAACCAAATTGCCAAATATTTACTTTTAGCTGAGAATGGTGGCAAACCTAAAGTTAAAGCGCCGGCAGCAGCAGTAGTGAAGGAACACCGAGTTACTTACCAGTAATGTTCATTAACCATAGCCTGTCATGTCCTTGTGCAGCGGTAGAGGCAGTAGCACAGGAATGCCCTCTTACCAGTAATGTTCATTATCCTTCGTCTGTCACGTCCTTGTGCACCGGCAGCAGCAGCTGTGGAAGAACGCCCTATTACTTACCAGTAATGTTCATTAGCCTTAGTCTGTCGTGTACTTGTGCACCAGCAGCAGCAGTAGAAGAGGAACGCCCTGTTACTTACCAGTAATGTTCAATATCCTTAGTCTGTATCGTCCATATGCAGCTCCAGCAGCAGTAGTAGAGGAATGCCCTGTTACTTACTAGTAATGTTCATTATCCTTAGTCTGTCAAGTCTTTGTGCAGCAGCGGTAGTGGAGGAATGCCCTGTTACTTAAGAGTAATGTTCATTCAATCAATCAATCAGGGGGGTTATAACGCGCGCTACTCACCCGTGAGGGTCTCAAGACACTGGGGGTGGTGGGGTGCAGCTCTGGATCAGTCGAAGAGCCAGGTCTTGCGGTTCCTCCAGAAGGTGTGCAGGGTCGGGGAGCGTCTGATGTTCACAGGGAGCTCCTTCCAGGTCTTGGCTGCAATATGGGAAAAGGCCCTCCCACCTGTTCTGTTCCTGCGGATGTGGGGGACCTCTGCCAGGGCCGGGTCGACAGAGCGGAGGTTCCTCTTGGGTACGTGGAAGGATACTCTCTCGTTGAGGTATTTGGATCCGATGTTGTGGAGGCATGGGTGAGAAGTTGGAAGGTGACCCTCTTCTCGACGGGGAGCCAGTGGAGGGCTTGTAGGTGTTGGGTCATGTGTTTGTGACACGGTGTTCCAAGGACGAGTCTGGCTGCAGCGTTCTGGATGGTTTGGAGTTTGTGTAGAAGAGTTCTGTTGATTCCAGTATATAGGGCGTTGCCGTAGTCCAGTCTGCTGGTTATGAGTGCCTGGGTGATGCTCTTTCTGCAGTCGGGGGGGATCCATTTGAAGGATGTAGGCAGTTGAAACTAGTGAAGGTGACGGCGTTGACCTGGCGGTTCATGGAAAGGGAGGAGTCGAGGATGATGCCATGGCTTCGTGCGTGGTCTGTATGGGTGGGAGGATTCCCAAGGGCGGAGGGCCACCAAGTGTTGTCCCAGGCGGAGGTGCAGGGTCCGAGAATGAGGACCTCGGTCTTCTCTGAGTTGAGCTTCAGGCAGCTGTCCTTCATACAGGCTGACACGTTCTTCATTCCTTCTTGGAAGCAGAGTCTGGTGTCCTCTGGATTCTTCGTGAGTGAGAGGATGAGCTGGGTGTCGTCAGCGCATGATACAATGCTGAGTTCATGCTGTCTAACGATGGTGGCGAGGGGGCCATGTAGATGTTGAAGAGCGTGGGGCTGAGTGATGATCCTTGGGGTACTCTGCAGATGATATCGGTGGCTTCGGAGAGGACCGGGGGAGTCTGATTCTCTGGGTTCTGCAGGAGAGGAAGGATTGGATAAAGTTGAGGGCAGCTCCTTGTATCCCTCGATCATGTAGTCTGGCTGTGAGCGTGCGATGTGAAACTGTGTCGAAGACTTCGGAGAGGCCTAGGAGGATGAAGGCCGCAGTGTGTCCCTGGTCAAGTGATTACAGATGTCAGTGGCGGCGAGGAGGACAGTCCCGGTGCTATGATTGTTCCGGAATCCCGACTGGGATGCGTCTAGGATGGAGTTCTCTTTATGAAGGCGGTCAGCTGGGCATTTACGAGTGTCTCTGTGACTTTGGCCGCGAAGGGGAGGAGAGACATGGGCCGGTAGTTTTTCAGGTCCGTTGGGTTGGCTGTGGGTTTCTTGAGGAGGGGTTTAACCTCCGCCCGCTTCCAGTCATCTGGGAAGATGCCGGATCTGTAGGAGATGTCGATGGTCCGTCCTAGTTCTGGTGTGATGGCATCGGCGGCCCGGTGGAATATGTGGAGTGAGATGGTCCGTTGGGGCTCCTGAGTGGGTTATCTTCATGGTCGCGGTGATGTGTTCGACGGAGGCGAGATCCCAGGTCATGATCTTGGGCTTATCGGCAGCGTTGGGGAGGGGGGTGGTGGTGTCCGGCGTCTGTTGGCTGAAGTTGTCGTAGGGGGCCTTGATTTTCAGACGGAAGTTGAAGCTGAGCATGTCGCAGAGTTCCTGGGAAGGTGTGACGTCCGTGGCTTCGCTGGGGGGTTTTGTGAACTGCTGTACGATGTTGAACAGTTCCTTGGCATTGGTCGCGTTGGTCTGGATTTTGTCTCTTATGAAGGTCTATTTGGTTTCTCTTATGCGCTGGTGGTATTCCTTCAGGGCGCTCCTGTGGTTGTTCTGTGCTTCCGTGGTTTTCTGGTTTCGCCAGATTTCTCAAGGTGTCTGCAGGAGTGTCTGGCTTCTTGTAGTTCTGTGGTGATCCAGGCGGCCTTTGGAGGGTGTTGTTTGGCGGGGTTGTGGAGGGGTCCGAGCTTGTTGACGCAGCAGGAGATCCAGCAGTGAAATTCTATGGCTGGGGCATCGGACATGGCACTGTTTTTTTTTTAGGAAGTTGGTGTTGAGGTGTTCCTCTGTAACCTTTCTCCAGTTCCATCATGGAAGGCGAGGGGCGGTCTTGGGTGCGGCGGTGGTGTTGAAGGTGAAATGGACGCAGTGGTGGTCCGTCCAGAGGGGGTGGGTGGTGTGGCTGAAGCAGCTGTGTGTACCTCCTGCGAAGATGAGGTCGAGGGTGGGTCCAGCTCTGTGGGTGGGCGTGTTGACCAGCTGCTTCAGTCTGAGGTTGGCAAGGTTGTTGAGGAGAGTGGTGGTGTCGGGGTCATTGCAGTTGTCGAGGTGGAAGTTCAGGTCCCCTAGTAGAATGTAGTCTATGAAGGTGATGGCGTGGGTAGTGGTGAGCTCGGTGATGGTAGTAGCGGGCTGGGTGCGAGGTCCTGGGGGTCTGTAGATGAGGGTGCCGTGTAGCGTGATCCTTAGGCTGGTCTGGATCTGGAAGTGCTCTGTGTTGGAGTGGGGGTCGCTCGGGCTGGTTGTAGAGAGTCGGAGGGGGGTCCTGTGTACAACGGTGAGACCTGCTCCTGGGCGGTGGAGGCGGTCCTTCCTCTAGATCTTGCAGCCGTCGGGGATAGCCGAGGCGATGTCGGGCCAGAGGAGGCATTGGTCCAGGTTTCTGTGAAGAAGGTGACATCGGGTGAGAGGGTGTCGATCAGGTCCCAGATTTCTACGGCGTGTCTGTGCAGGGAGCGCATGGTGAGGAGGATGCATATCAGGGTTTCGGAGGTACGTGCATCGGGCGGTCCTTCGACAGTAGTGGGAGCTATGTCGGTGGTTAAGGATATGCGGCAGGGTCTGTATGAGAACTGTCCGTGGGTGGTGTTTGGTGAGGATCTTGTGCATTCGGCATGTCTTCTGGGATTGAGCGTGTGGAGGGTGGTTGAGTCGTCGCTATGGGGCCTCGGAGGAGCAGGGTTCCCGGCGCTGGTCGCGGACGGGCGCAGATGGGCATGATTTAGGCACGCCGAAGGTGCGACCACGCAGCGATCGCCATTAAGTAGGGGAGGGGGGCAGGACCAGGTAGGGAGGCGGGAGTGGGGACTGTGTCAGGGTAGGAGGGGCCGCAGGGGCAGCAGCGGTAATAAAAATGGCTTGGCGAGTGAAAGTGAATGAAAAAAAAAAAAATCAGTAAAACACAAATGAAATAAAAAACTCTGTAACACAATGTCAAAACAATCACCACAAATTAACTCAGCTGACAATATCACCAGGAGGCAGGGTGGCCTAATGAGGTAAACCCTGACTGCGGGGGACTCGAGGTTGCGGCAAAGCTGCAGGGGAGAGTGCTGGCCTGGACCCACGGTCTAGGTTTCACACACGCTCCGCGCAGCGGTCGCCATTAAGTAGGGAAGGGGAGCGGGACTAGTTAGGGAGGAGGGAGCGGGGACTGTGTCGGGGAGGGAGGGGCCGTAGGGGCAGCAACGGCGGTAAAATGGGCTTGCCTAGTGAAAGTGAATGAAAATGAAATAAAACTCAGTAAAACACGAATGAAATAAAAAAACTCACTAACACAATGTCAAAACAATGACCACAAATGAACTCAGCTGACAAACATCACCAGGAGGCAGGGCGGGCTGATGGCGCGAACCCTGACTGCAGGGGACTCGAGGCTGCAGAGGTGAGGCGAAGCTGCAGGGGAGAGTGCTGGCCTGGACCCACTGTCTAGGTTTCACTATCATTATCCTTAGTCTGTCGTGTCATTGTGCACCCACAACAGCAGTAGTAGTGGAGCTCCCTGTTACTTACCAGTAATATTCATTACCCTTAGGGGACGCTGCACTAAACCTTTCTCACCTGCCGGGATTCTGGTTGCTGTTTGTGATCTCTTGTCCCTGTGCAACACCTCGCGGAACCCGCTTCGCGGGTCCCGCATCGCTGTGTGTATCACTCCTGGACTGTGGACGTAAGGAGAGTTGTCATCTTGGAAACTGCTGTGGGTGTGTATCTTTGAGCAGGGCTGCGAGCGGCGGGACCGGAACTCCATCTCCCAGGAATCCTCGCTAGCCCGAACCTGTGTCACCTGGGCCGCTCTCCCTGCTTGCCCCCCCCCCCACCAACGAACATAAAAACCCTTGCCTCCAGAAGGTAGTTGGGACGCTGCACTAAACCTTTCTCACCTGCCGGGATTCTGGTTGTTGTTTGTGATCTCTTGTCCCTGTGCAACACCTCGCGGAACCCGCTTCGCGGGTCCCGCATCGCTGTGTGTATCACTCCTGGACTGTGGACGTAAGGAGAGTTGTCATCTTGGAAACTGCTGTGGGTGTGTATCTTTGAGCAGGGCTGCGAGTGGCGGGACCGGGACTCCATCTCCCAGGAGTCCTCGCTAGCCCGAACCTGTGTCACCTGGGCCGCTCTCCCTGCTTGCCCCGCCCCACCAACTAATTACACTATATTAACAACCCTTTATCACGGCTGCGGGGGAGCGCGCGGGAGCGTCCCGGGAGAAGCCCGGGACAAGGGCAGGCCGTCTAAGGCCGTCAGAGGCCGATTGAGGTCGAGTTGGGTCATCTCTCTTTCAAGTGTATACTCGCATATTGTAATTATTGTTTGGTTAGATTGCTGTTTCTATTCTAACTGTTTTTACTCCTTTGTAAATATAACCCTGGATTGGGCAATATATCCACTAGTACCGTTGTAATTATTAAGATAGGCTGGTAATCAAGTAGCATCGGCAAAATGTCCCTTAGGTCCGGCAAAGAAAGAATTGTACAAGTTTCGACAACAAATGGGGTATTTACCGGTACTATCAACCACTTTTTTAAACGTACGACAAGAATTCTTGAAAAGGAAATAGCCTCTGTAGAAAAACGGCTTTCTATTGATCTAATAACTGGAAAGAGATCATCATTGAGGAAAATAGGGCAGAGTGTGTCCCCTGTCCCACTATGTGAATTGGACCCCAGTGACAATCTATATAAAAGTCCTAACTTGATTTCCGAGAATATTGACCATGACTTAGTGACCCAGGATTTGGAGATTTCTACAGAGAGTTCCCCTCTCAATGACTTATTGAATACTAATAATACAACGAATCTCTCAAGCTCTTTAGCTAGTGGAGGGAACACTAGTCTAATCATGGTATCTCCGCCCGGACCCAACAACAATAAGAGGAAGAGGGTAGAGATAGTCCAGGAGGGGGGCACTGCGAAGTTATTTAAAAACATGTGCACAAGTAAACACACTCCGAATTTCATAAATCCACCGACTAAAATCTCTGGACCTATATCGACCAGCGAACATGTCATTCTTCAACCCCCTCTAATATGAGTGATGATATTCTTTTGGCGAAATTTGAACTTTTGATGAAGTCACTTTTGTTGCCACTGTTGGAAAGGACAAGGCTGCTAAATGTCAAGATGGACCAGTTGGAGGTACTAGTTAGAGAAAATACGGTCCGGTTGGAGAGGACCTCTAGTGTTCAGGATAACGTAGGGTCCACCCAAACAGGAAGTCAGATACAGCCCACCATTGATATTCCAAGGGTAGGGCCAACTGTTCACTTAGTACCCCATCGGCCTCAACAGGAACGATCAAAGCAGGGGAACAATAAAGTTATTCACAAACCTAGGGGAAAATCACCCATAGTAGGTTTAGCACCTAAAATACAGTCAGCCCCCAATAAGATTAATATTGTAACTAAGCCTTTGGGGCATAGACAATCTGAATTAAAGTCTGTTAAACCAAGATCTCCTAGAGTTAACTTACCCCTTGAATCAGAACCTTATACCATCGTTTTAACTGGGGTGGTTCCTTTGGAGGTGGGGAAAACCGAAACTTATAGGGACCTCCGTAATAAAGTTAACTTTTGGCTTAATAAAAACAGAACTCTCCCACCCATGTCCTTCGCTGAAATCCTAAATGTTAGGAGAGTAGATTGGGTGGGGCACTGCCCAAAAGATTTAGAGGGGGATTGCATTATAGTTAGCTCTAGGGATACCTGGGTGGTGGACTTTATTCGTAGAAATCCAAGGTTTGGTAAGGTGATATGTACAATCGTTAACCCTAGAATACTTTTATCCTCAAAGAGCCAGGCATAGTGGGTTATCCAATCAAGCACTTTCCCACCACAACTCAAATATTAGACCTAGAGGAAGCTACTGTCAGGGTATGGAACCACTTGCCCCGTTTTTTCCACCTCTCCAGAATCGCTATGACCTGCTCAGTGGCCTAGAAGGAGTCGATTGACCTTTACGTACGATAGCCGATAATAGCTGTAATAGACACATATCTAATAGAATAGAGGGTTCTCGGCTATCCCCAAGCAAGCAGAAGCTAATATGTTCTCCAACACAGTGTAATAAAGTTGAGGAGGGATTGAAACTATTGGAAGGGAGTAATGATGCGGGAAAGGGTGTTGGTAGCATTGTGGCGGACACTACAACTGACAGTTAACTGTCGATTAGAGTAGGAAGTGTTACAACTGTTCTTCAAAACACCACTAAAATGAGTCATTCCACGACGTCATCCAAACAATTTCCAGCACTCAAAATAGTTTCATGGAACACTGCTGGACTGAAGGGGAAAATAGATGGGGCCGACTGGGGTGATTTTATAGATCGGCATGACATAGCCATTTTTCAGGAAGCTTGGGCCCAAGACCCAATTTTTCGTCTTGGTTTTATTAATTTTTACACACCAGCCAAAAGGGGCCAAAAAGGTAGACCATCGGGAGGGTTGGTAATATGGATCAGGCAATCCCTTGGCTATAGCCCATTGGAATTGTTAGCTCCAAACAAGGATATTTTAGGAATAAAACTTAGTAGCAAGAACCACAGTGATATATATATTATTAACATATAGGAGGTCGAAGCCCAGAAATCATTGTTGATCTTGATCATCTAATGGATTCCATTGGGAGGGACACATTTATTATAGTGGCGGGGGACCTTAATAGTACCTTCGAACCGCTACCTGGGGAGGGTGAAGGCAGTTATGGAGAGGTCGATCAATTATGGAATGTACCGGTCCTTGCTCTTAATCCCATTAAAAGGGTAACAGAGGCTGCTCTACATGGGTTAGGCTTCTGTTTGAGCTGGGGCCTAAGAGCAGTAAATGGTCGAGCAAAATCAAACGCAATAGGGCAGGTTACGTACAATAATGGTACACACTCCAGTAGGATTGATTATTTCTTAATCAAAATAGAGTTCTGGTCAGTGTTAGATGACATGGTAATACAGGCATGACCCGAGAGTGATCATAATCCATTGACATTAAGCCTTAACATAGAGGGGGTGATAGGCAGAACAAGAGCATCTAATTGTAGGATAGGTGAGGCCATTCTAACAAATGATAGCCGTAGAGTCCGTTGGTCTAGGATTTTGGAAGACCTAATGTCCCTTAACAAAATATCCCATGAAGTAGTAACCTGGGTTAATAAAGCCAATTTAGTGATGGCAAATTCAGGCCCATTAGAACATATTAGCCTTTTACACGAGCAACTGTTTGATGGCTTAAAATCCCATTTTATGAAGACTGGCACATCCGGTAGAATGGAGGGAGTTCGGTCAGGAGCGAAATGGTATGATAAATCTTGCCGAAAGGCCCATTGCTCTTTGATTAAGGCCATTAAATCCAGGGTGTCGTCTGACATTAAAGCTGAAAGGAC
Source organism: Lissotriton helveticus (assembly GCF_964261635.1). NCBI lineage: Eukaryota > Metazoa > Chordata > Amphibia > Caudata > Salamandridae > Lissotriton > Lissotriton helveticus. The sequence goes on along the minus strand of NC_136065.1, from coordinate 99,524,088 downwards.
AAATTATAAGATGGCCCAGAAACAGGCCAAGCAACTATGGGACGACCGTCGTTGGCAGGACTTGTATGAGGCGTGCCTGTCATCAAATCAGATAAAATTTTGGGAGGTTGTAAAATTGGGAGGGACACATGACACACAAATTCCAGCTAATCATGTTTCAGCAGAGGATTGGGTGGTCTACTATGCATCACAGTTTTGTGATCCAAATAAGGCATTAAGTGAGGCTCCGATAGATTGCATAACCTCGCCTTTAATGCAACATCCGCTAGTAGTATTTGACCCTAAGGAGGCTGAGAAGGCCTTAAGCCTAGTGCAAGCTGGTAAAGCCCCTGGAATGGACTGCGTTCCGGCAGATCTATTCAAATACGATCAGCATAATTGGGTCCAGTATATTACGATACTAGCCAATGCCATTGCCAATGGGGCCAGGGTACCATATTCATGGAGAGGTGCGGAGATCCTGCCGGTCTTTAAAAAAGGTGACCGCTCGTCTCCAGGGAACTATCGTCCCATAAGCCTTATAGATGCCATACAGAAGGTTATTGCAAGAATGGTTTTGGCAAGAATACAGACCTGGATGATTACAGATAACATCTTATCTCCGATGCAAGCGGGTTTTAGATCGTGTACTAGTACAATAGATCAGGTGTTAAGATTTATTATGATCTATTGGAAGGTTGTGTTTTTAGGAGGAGGGACTATTTATGCAGCGTTTGTGGACCTCAAATCCGCATTTGATCTTGTACGGAGAGAGAAGATGTGGGTAGCGCTAGAGAAAATGGGAATGCCACCTGAACTACTGGATTTAACCAAAAGATTGCACGAGAACAACTTTGCAAGAGTAAGATGGGGTAGGTGGGGTCAAGTAACAGAGCCCTTCCCGGTCACTCGTGGCGTAAGGCAGGGCTGTGTCCTTGCTCCCACCTTATTTCTTCTATTCATTAACCAAGTAGTAAGTTACTTTGAAGACACCCCCACAGATGCCCCAGTTTTAGGAGGCAGAAAATTTCCCTTATTATTCTTTGCAGACGATACACTGATTCTGGCCAAAACTCAATCAGGGTTACAGTCTGCAATTAATAAGTTCATGGATTTCTGTAAAAATAATGATTTAGAGATAAATGTCTCTAAAACGAAATTCATGGTCTTAACGAAAAATAAGCCACGCTCTAGCCATGTCTGTATGAATGGCATTGACCTTGAACAGGTGAATGTAATGACCTATTTGGGTATAGTCCTTGACTATAGGATGCGGTGGAAGCCCCAGATTGAAGCCCTATGCCTTAAATCCACCCGCTTAACGGGGTGCTTGGTCAAGGAGCAACGTTGCTCCCACACAAAAAGGATTACACCGGCAATAAAAATATACAATGCCAAAATTAGATCTGCAATCCTTTATGGTGCTGATCTATGGGGTTATGTGGACCTGGCACCTCTGGACAAAATACAAAACAAGTTTTTGCGGAGCTTGGTTAGTCTTCCACAATCCACTCCGACATTGCCCCTCCTCTCTGATATGGGATGTTATTCTTTCAAGGATTTGGCACGATATAGGATGGTTGCATTGTGGCGTCGTATATGGTCCACACCCGAACTTATCTTATTTGCCAATGAAATCTTGGATCTAAGGTCAATTATGGGGTCTGCCAACCTCCCTTGGTTTCGGGTTGTGAAATCCACTCTACTAGATATGGGCTTAAACATGCAATGTTCTGACCCGGGTAACACTGGTTTTCCATCAAAACAAGAATTTAAATTACTATACTGTGCGACTGTAAAAGCCAATTATGTCAAGTCTTCCCAGATGGCCAATCTGACAGGAGTGTTCTTAAGTCATAAAACAGATTTTCGACTAGAGCCATACTGGGATATTATTACGAAAAATATGGATCGGAAAATATATCATCAGTTTAGAATAGGTGCACTGCCAGTCAGAACATACACACATAAATGGTTTGGTCATTCAACGGAGTCTTGCCCTTGGTGTGAGGGCCAAAAAGAATCTTTGGGTCATATCTTTTTTGCTTGCCCAGCCTATATTGCCCCCTGCAAGAAATGGCTTACTCCCATTTGTAAAAAACTAAAGACAAGAAGGAGTGGTGAGGCCCTTTGGATATTAAGATCAAATACCACTGAATGTATAACCATAGGAGTGGCTAAATTTTTAGGCTGGGTATGGGCTATTAGAGCAAGGCACCCATCAGTTAGATAATTGGTTGTTACTCTTCTCATCCTTTTTTTATAGGTATAATTCTACACGTCTTTAAAGTATATTTAATCCTTTTTTTATTGTATAAAGCGACGCTGTATTTTTGAATGTTATGGTAATTTTATGTTACTTATGTGTTTTAGTTGTATTGATTATGTTGTCTTTTATGATTTTATCAAATCGAAATAAAGACGTTTGAACTGAACTGACATTACCCTTAGTCTGTTGCTCCTTGTGCACCGGCAGCAGCAGTAGTGGAGGAACGCCCTGTTACTTACCAGTAATATTCATTACCCTTAGTCTGTCACATCCTTGTGCACCGGCAGAAGCAGCAGTAAAGGAACGCCCTGTTACTTACCAGTAATTTTCTTTAACCTTAGTCTGTCACGTCCTTGTGCATCCGCAACAGCAGTAGTAGAGGAACGCCCTGTTACTTACCACTAATGTTCTTTAGCCTTAGTCTGTCATGTCCTTGTGCACCGGCAGCAGTAGTAGTAGAGGAACGTACTGTTACTTACAAGTAATGTTCATTATCCTTAGTCTGTCACCTCCTTAAACACCGGCAGCAGCAGTTCTAGAGGAAAGCCCTGTTTCTTACCACTAATGTTCATTATCCATACTCTGTCATGTCCTTGTGAACCGGCAGCAGCAGTAGTAGAGTAACACCCTATTACAAATTAGTAATGTTCATTATCCTTAGTCTGTCGCTTCTTTGTGCACTCGCAGCAACAGTAGTTATGGAACGCCCTGTTACTTACCAGTAATGTTCATTATCCTTAGTCTGTCGCGTTTGTGTGCACTGGCAGCAGCAGTAGCAGAGAAACACCCTGTTACTTACCAGTAATGTTCATTATCCTTAGTTTGTCGCGTTTGTGTGCACCGGCAGCAGCAGTAGCAGAGAAACGCCCTGTTACTTACCAGTAATGTTCGTTATCCTTAGTCTGTCACGTCCTTGTGACTGTCATTAAGCATGAGAGGATCCCCACTTCTGACATGAGAATGAAAAGAATGTTCAAGAAAGACTCCATCCACCCCAGCCATATAAGGGTAGCATACCAAAGTTGCAACTGGCCTTCAGACAAAAATTCATGAGTAAATAACATCTCCACATAGCTTAGTCTGCAGAGCCAAATCACCCATTTTTATTAAAGACACTATTTATCCAAAACTGAGGCCAAAATCTTCTGACCAAACAGCTTTTTATCTAACCCCACCCTTCCTAAAGTGTTCATCAAAGGTCTGTGTACTGGCCCATGTCACCGTCTACACATTTGACTCAACATCACACCCTGAACCTCTGCCCAGAATTTAGAGACACTCCTGGTGAAGCTTCCCTCTATTCCCTCCGCGACCGAAACATCTGAAAAAGAATAGGCCAATATTTCGGTATCACAAATCCATCTGCTTATGGAAACATTAGAGGCCTTGTGAACCTAGTCCTTGTTACCAAAGTTACAAATAGATGGACTGGCTTTCTGAAACTTCCAGATCATCTGAGTAAACAGATACTGCCCTCCTAACATCTAAGTGATGCCATAACTCTTCGTCCTTAGAAGAAGTATTAGGGTAACAGGTTGGTAACAGAACTCTTGATGAACATGAAATTTAGAAAGAACATTTGGAAAAAAGGCAGGAATGGGACTTAAAATAATCCCATCTTCCATTAGTCTGAGAAAAGGCAGTTTACACAATAAAGCAGCTAACACCTAAATTCTTCTAGCACATGTAATGTCTAGGAAAAAGGCCACCTTCATGGTCAGATATTTTAAATGTACAGAAGTTAAGTGCTCAAACTGAACTCCCTGCAATGATATCAAAACTAATGGGCTTTGAGTGAAGAAAGAGTGAAACCAGCGAAAGTGGAATTTAAACATATAAAGCCCCGAACTAACAAACACTCTTCTAAAAAACTTGTTGGCAAGCCCACTAGAGCTGATATAACATCTAAAGTAAAGGAGATGCTGGACCTAACCACCATTAAACCTCATAAAATTGTCCCGTGCTAAAATCATATTTGAAGGCCAGGTTAGATCTATGTAAGGAGGAGTGAGAGGAGAGAAGCGGGGTATGAAGCAGGAGTGACTCGGCCTTTAAGAATCACGTAAGCGAGGAAGGGGTGAGAGATATGGATGAAGGCATTCAAGGTAGTCAAGGCGGGTTAACAGTACATCCACCAGTTCCCACGAAGAACTCATTCTCATACTTAGATACAGAGGAGTCAAATTTGGAAAAAGGGGGCACAATGGCAATAGTGGGAGACACCCCAGGCAGAGCTACACCAGATGAAAACCAGGGAGTGCCGGGTCAAAAAGAACAGACTCAGTGCAGGGGATTTTAGGCCAATTTACCCTGGAGATAACGGATCGTTTCTTGATTTCGGAGTAAAACCAAAAACAGATACAGGTCCGATGGTGCAACCCCGAAAATTTTACCGGCTAGGTTAACGGAGTTACGTCGTGTAACAGTTTGCGGCCTAGCCCAGCTGGAAAGCCGGGGCCTCGAGTTCTGGCCCAGCCGGGTTGCAGTTGAACAACATCGGCCGTGGGAATCAGACAGGGTCCGGTCTATCGCTGTGGAGGTTGTTTTTGCCCGATTCGGATGGCGGTCATTTTGGTTGACTAACATTGAGGGAGAGGCGTCGTGGCACGATTGCGGCTGTGGGCGGAGGTCCCCGTCCCGTGGACCCGGTTTGCCCCCCGCCGGTGTTCGGTGGGTCGGGGATCTTCGCTCGCGGTAGAGGAGTACAGATCGCTGCTGCGGAGAACAATAAGTCGCCCTCCGTTGCCGTCCGTTCCGCTCTTGCTGTTCCCCCGGAGAGACCGGGCTCTCTGGGAGAAGTGAATATGGTCGATACCGAGCGAGGAGATATGGACCGGACAAAGGGTGAGCCGTCGCTGAAGACAGTATTGGCAGCCATTGGGGCACTTCATTCACATGTGGATGCCCTGGATCATAAAATGATTGCGGGTATACTTGAGATAGGGCGTGTGAGACCGGACTCTGCTCCACTGCAAGAACTAAAACTAGCTCAGATTCCCACGATGGCTATTTTAACTCCGGATGAGGACCCCGCACGACAAAAGGTGTCGATGCCTTTGGTCAGGATTTTGGATGATCGCGAGCCTGGCGTTTCGAACGGATTGCTGAGCCTATCATCGTTGCTGACAGTGGGAGTATTAATTGGCGAACCCTTTCCAGAGACACCTGTTGGTAACTATTCTTGGACTGCAACAACATAATTTCCATCCCTGGCGGTTGCATTACGGACGTGGAGGAAACAACACTGGGACTTTCCGTCAACGAGGGAAATTTTCTGTGCGGATGGGGCTCTCAAAGACTTGATATTTTTGATTTGTTTCAGACTGAACTTTTCTGAACTCTTTTCGCACTCTGACTCTCCTGTGGATGCGGTGGTTCTACCGAGAGGGGATCGCATGATAGATCGGAAGGGCCAAGGCTGAGACTGACTGATTGGACTTGATATTGTGGCCTCAATGGATATGGGATTTGCTACTGTGGTGCTTACGGGAGGTCGGGCGGTGTTTTACAGCTCCCCCAGATTTACTTTTTCTGTGTTTTCTGACTGATTCTTGTTTCAATTGCAGGGGTTGCTTGTTTCTGGCGGGGGGAGGGGGGACCGGGAGCACGTACGAAAATGCCCTCCTCCACTTTCTACTTTTAGAATTTAGTTAGATGGGGCAACAGGCACACTGCTAGTTGGGGTTAGGCGAAAACCATATGCAGGGGTGCAGGGTGGGGGGAGGGGTTTATTGTATTGTTTATGTTTTCGTCTCTGTGTCCGATATCCTGCTCATATCCTGATAATGGGTGCCTTCCTGATGGGTTATCCTGCTTGGTGGATGGACGGGTCCTGGGGGTGGTAGTGTTTGCACGGATTTCTACAATGTGTTGCTTTTTATTGCTGCGAGCTGGCTGCGATCGCTGTTTTGTCCATTGCTTCCATATTACGCTCTCCAGCCACTTGAAATTGCTCTACTCATGATAATCCTGTTCCTAAGGGTGGTGGGCTTGTGAACAGTGCCGATTAGATTGGATTTATACTTACTGTAACTTACACAGCTGCACGCCAGTACCATCTCCTGATTCAGCTTCTGCCTTGGGGCTTTCCGTCTACTCCTTGACATTCGTTTGTATACCTGTTGTTTATTCCATGATGTAAGGCACCTACCGTTGGTTTTTCTTGTTTTTCACTTAATAAAAAGATTTATAAAAAAAAAAAAACAGACACAGGCAACCTGCTCAAGTTTGAAGGTAAAATTAGAGAGCCTAGCACAGCGCACAAAGGATTTAGAATCCGGTTTAAAGGAACTCCAGACAGTTGTACAAGAAAACACCCAAGGAGCATACCAACCATATTGCAGGTTTGTGCTTTCATACCATCGGCCTTTTAAGACGAGTCTTCCCGTATCTCCCTAACACCTACAGGAAGACACTAGTACAGGCCCTGGTTACTAGCCGCCTGGACTACTGCAACGGCCTGCTGACACTTGCTAACGCAGATGCAGTGGGCCGTTTGCAGGTAGTCCAGAATACGGTGGCTAGACTGGTTATGAGTGTACCAGCTAGGACTCCCTCTAAGCCCTTGTTGGAGGAGCTGCATTGGCTCCCTATACGGCAGCGAATCAGCTTTAAAATGTGTTGCACGGTCCACAAGTGCTTATATGGAGACAGTCCTAAATACCTTTCTCAATCATTGGAGCTGTATCAACCTAGCCGGTCACTCCGCTCAAGCAATCAAGCCCTTCTGAAACCCCCTATAACAAAAAAAACCAGACAGGGAGACCGAGCATTTTCTTCAGTCGGCCCCGCTCTGTGGAACAAGCTTCCCACTGAATTGAGAATGACCACCAACCATCTGTCTTTTAGAAAGTCACTAAAAACTCTCCTCTTCCGGGAAGCATTCCAACTCCATTAATCACTTCAATGTACCTGCTAATGTCTTTGGTGAGCAAAGCGCGGAGATACCCTTATGGGATTGATTCCTGCGCGATATAAGAAATTAAATAAATAAATAAATAAATAAAGTAGTGCGCTTGAAACAAAGGGAGAAGGTTTTGTCAGACAAACTAGAAAAACTAGAGAAGAATGTCAGGTGGATAATGTCAAAATTATGGTGGTTGTGGAGGGCACAGAGGAAAACAGACATTAAATCCTGTGTGATAGAACTATTGAGAAGTGCATTCCCTCAGGAAGAGTGTATCGCAAACCTTGACACAGAAATACAGTGAGTGCACAGAGATCACTTCAAGCTACGCCCAGGGCGAAAGAGCCCTTGCAAGATTTTGGCAAACTTCCTATCTTACACCATGAAAAGAGAAGCTACTAAGCCTGGCCCTGAAAGAAAAATCATTGCAGGCACTGGGAGTTACATTTAAGATTAGATCAGCTATCTCTAGGGAGACCACGGATAGGCAATGGGAGTTGGGAAATACAATGGGTCAGTTGATAAAGTGCAGGGGGAGTGCTAAGGGAAATTGTTGGCATGGAAGACCAGGTTAGAGAGGAATCAAAATTATATTAGGAAGATTGCAGTGGACAATGCCGGACCTATCACTGAAGAGAGTAGCAAGATAAGAGAGGTCTTTAAGGGGTCTTTAAGGGGTTCTTCCAAGAATGATATTCAGAGGACATTGTAACAAATAGAGCGGATACAGATACTTGGCTTAAAGAAAAGCACCTTCCTAAACTGTATCAGGAACAGCAAGGTTACCTACGCCAGGAAATAATCGATAGTGAGATATTGGCCGCAGTAAAGAAAATAAAAAAAGGCAAGGCAGCTGGCCCAGACACTATCGCTAGTGAACTCTACTCCACCAAGAGCATCCCAATCTGAACTACTATTTAACTCTATTCTAGTAGGGGGTTAACCGATACCGAAATCATGGAATGATGCAGTCATAACGTTAGTTCCGAAGCCCGGCAAGAACCCACTTCAGTGCCAATCATTCCGTCCCATTTCCTTACTTAATTGCGACCATAAAATCTTTACCAGTATCTTGGCAGCCCACAGTAATAAAGTAGCGGGGCACTTAATCCATGAAGACCAAAAGGGTTTATACCTGGGAGGAATTTGAGATAGCTGAACCATGCTTTAATCGGTACTATAGATCTAGCTACAACGAAGAGGGCCCCCATCGCGGTAGTGACTGTAGACGCTGCTAAGGCATTTGATAGGGTCAATTGGGGCTATCTCATGGCAATACTAGAACACTTTGGTATGGGTAAACCACTGATAAACACCTTAGAGAAGATTTATAGAAATCCAACTGCTCGCATTCTGGTGAATGAGAGCCTATCATCCCCAGTGAGGATAGAAAGGGTGACAAGGCAAGGGTACCCTCTCTCACCTATCCTTTTCGATCTTTATATCACGTAATGATGGGCGGAGCTGGCGTAGTACCTCTACGTGTAGCTCCAAAGAGTTTGAAAAAACTCCATTGAGCTACGCATAGGTCCGCTCCGCTCCCTCCCCGCTCCCCCCCTCTCAAATGCTTTAAAAATAATAAAAAGTAGGCACTTTCCTGTGTTTCTGCTGCCTCCCCTGCCTGGCTGCTCGCGTCCTTCTTAAAAAAAAACACTACCTTGTACGTCTTGCGCGTACGCAAGACGTACAACGTGGTGTTTTTTTAATGAAAAAGGGGAGGCGGCAGAAAAACAGGTAAGTGCCTTCTTTTTATTATTTATAAAGTAATTGGAAGGGGGAGGGAGCGGCGAACTCCACACCGCCAAGGAGGCGGAGTTTTGCCTATCTCCGCATTCGTCACGGAGCGCGGAGTAAGAACATCTCCGCAAACTCCGTTGGTGGAGCGGAGTTACCCGCCATGGGTTAATATCGAGCTACTCGCCCAAAGCTTAAGATTGAATGAGGGTGTAAAGGCAGACACATTCTCTAGGAAGATTGCGTTATATGCGGACGATCTAATGCTCTTCACATCAGATGTCCATTCTGCCTTGCCACACTTATGGCGAAAGCAGGAATGTTTGGAGCTTTTTACTGGTTCATATGAACGAGGAAAAAACTGAATTAATGATCTGGAATCAAAAAGATGGGGGAATAGACAGTGCTACGGAAATGAGATATCTGGGGATAAGCTTAGGTAGGGACATAGAGAAGCTTGCCGCATTGAATATTGAGAAAACTATCCACGAAGTTGGAAGACTGTTAAAAAGATGGCAGAATCTCCCACTGTCTATTTACAGGCGGGTCAATCTGGTAAAAATATCCATCTTTCCTAAAGTTACCTTCCAGTTCGACAATATCCCTTTAAAATGAGATTTAAAAAGTTGTAATGTTGGGTAAATAGCCAGGAACAATCACTCTGAGACACGAGGTGGTGTGATTTAAACTTATTAATTTATTATCGCTAAGCGGGAGAGCGCCGAGTGTCCGGCGTCCTCCGATATTTTCACTATCTGCGCGCATGCGCAGACGCTCTCAAAATGGCGTCCTCGCACGCTACGTCGTGACGTAGCACGCGAGAACTAGAGCGCGACTCCACATATCTCCCTCTTTTTATTAACAACAGAAACATTTGTCCTTAGGGTCCCACAGGATGCTTAGCTTCCCCCAAGTTCATAGTCTCGGAAGCGGTTGGGCCTTACTATCACTCTGCCTACTCATGTGCGTCTTACCGGAGTGAGGAGGGCTTCCCCGGTGCAGTTCTCTGCAGGGCTCACCATCTTGTCTCTCAGGGTACCCGGCTCTTCTCTCCTCGGGGTCACACTCTCCCCTCCATGTTGTTCCTCCATCTCAAACACAACAATGATGGACAGAATGTGGATCAATGTCACACATTCACCCCAGTCCAAAGATCTGGGCCCAAATCCATCGTTTTTCCACTCCACACCACCCTGGGTTAGACAATGGCAATATGCAAATCAGCGCTGACCCTGTGCCCCATGGGAACAGTCCAGTCCGAACTAAAAAAGCCATGTCCTTCCCAGAACGGAAACAAGCATCCGAGGACCGGCCCGGTTTCGAGGTAACACCTCTCATCAGCCCGGCTAGCTTGATTCCAGTGGTGTGGAGTAACTGGGACTCACGTCTGAGCATCCCCAGTACACTTAGAGCGGTAACTGCAAACACAACAATGATGGACAGAATGTGGATCAATGTCACACATTCACCCCAGTCCAAAGATCTGGGCCCAAATCCATCGTTTTTCCACTCCACACCACCCTGGGTTAGACAATGGCAATATGCAAATCAGTGCTGACCCTGTGCCCCATGGGAACAGTCCAGTCCGAACTACAAAAGCCATGTCCTTCCCAGAACGGAAACAAGCATCCGAGGACCGGCCCGGTTTCGAGGTAACACCTCTCATCAGCCCGGCAAGCTTGATTCCAGTGGTGTGGAGTAACTGGGACTCACGTCTGAGCATCCCCAGTACACTTAGAGCGGTAACTGCAAACACAACAATGATGGACAGAATGTGGATCAATGTCACACATTCACCCCAGTCCAAAGATCTGGGCCCAAATCCATCGTTTTTCCACTCCACACCACCCTGGGTTAGACAATGGCAATATGCAAATCAGCGCTGACCCTGTGCCCCATGGGAACAGTCCAGTCCGAACTACAAAAGCCATGTCCTTCCCAGAACGGAAACAAGCATCCGAGGACCGGCCCGGTTTCGAGGTAACACCTCTCATCAGCCCGGCTAGCTTGATTCCAGTGGTGTGGAGTAACTGGGACTCACGTCTGAGCATCCCCAGTACACTTAGAGCGGTAACTGCAAACACAACAATGATGGACAGAATGTGGATCAATGTCACACATTCACCCCAGTCCAAAGATCTGGGCCCAAATCCATCGTTTTTCCACTCCACACCACCCTGGGTTAGACAATGGCAATATGCAAATCAGCGCTGACCCTGTGCCCCATGGGAACAGTCCAGTCCGAACTACAAAAGCCATGTCCTTCCCAGAACGGAAACAAGCATCCGAGGACCAGCCCGGTTTCGAGGTAACACCTCTCATCAGCCCGGCTAGCTTGATTCCAGTGGTGTGGAGTAACTGGGACTCACGTCTGAGCATCCCCAGTACACTTAGAGCGGTAACTGCAAACACAACAATGATGGACAGAATGTGGATCAATGTCACACATTCACCCCAGTCCAAAGATCTGGGCCCAAATCCATTGTTTTTCCACTCCACACCACCCTGGGTTAGACAATGGCAATATGCAAATCAGCGCTGACCCTGTGCCCCATGGGAACAGTCCAGTCCGAACTACAAAAGCCATGTCCTTCCCAGAACGGAAACAAGCATCCGAGGACCGGACCGGTTTCGAGGTAACACCTCTCATCAGCCCGGCTAGCTTGATTCCAGTGGTGTGGAGTAACTGGGACTCACGTCTGAGCATCCCCAGTACACTTAGAGCGGTAACTGCAAACACAACAATGATGGACAGAATGTGGATCAATGTCACACATTCACCCCAGTCCAAAGATCTGGGCCCAAATCCATCGTTTTTCCACTCCACACCACCCTGGGTTAGACAATGGCAATATGCAAATCAGCGCTGACCCTGTGCCCCATGGGAACAGTCCAGTCCGAACTACAAAAGCCATGTCCTTCCCAGAACGGAAACAAGCATCCGAGGACCGGCCCGGTTTCGAGGTAACACCTCTCATCAGCCCGGCTAGCTTGATTCCAGTGGTGTGGAGTAACTGGGACTCACGTCTGAGCATCCCCAGTACACTTAGAGCGGTAACTGCAAACACAACAATGATGGCATCTCAGGCATTTCTTGGTCTCCAGACTCCTCACAGCTTTCTTCCGCTCCCAGGTCCTCTTCTTCTGCAGGGGTACTTCCCTCATTCTTTCTTTGTCCTTGGTCTTGTTGTGTCCTCTCATTCTCCTCCGGGGACCATTGTAGGATCTTGTTGCATTTAGACAAGCGGTCTTGGGACAACACATTCCCGTCACTGAGCAGTGCTGCTCTATCGTACACTTCTTTCACTTGCAGTGGTGGACTGTATTTGCTGTCTCCTTTTTTTCTTAGTACCGCTAATTTGACTCTCACTCATTCCCCTCTCTCAAGGGCTGTTTCCTTCACATTTCTCCTCTGATTGTAGTACTCGGTATATATCCTCTGGGCCTTCTCTAGGTTGTGCTGCACCACCGCAGGGGACCACTTGCTCGTGATTGTTTTTTCCCTCCAGGCTACGTTGTCCTTGGTGAAGGGGTGTCTTCCTCTCAGGATTTGGAAAGGGCTGTACCCTGTGCTGGTGGGGGTGATACGGTAGTCCCACATCATACTTTGGATTTTTTTCTCCCAATCTTTACCCATCGTGATGGCTGCTTGGATGGACCCCATTATGACTCTATTGAACTGCTCCACCTGTCCATTACTCGACGGATGGTATACGGAGGTGTGTTTGATTTTGATTCTGTTCCTCAGCGCGTACTTGTACCACTTCTCCGAGGTGAATTGCGGTCCATTGTCTCTCAGAATGGTTCTTGGGATACCTTCCCTGAGGAAGACAGAAGTTAGGAACCTAAGCACTGTCTCAGCGTCAATCTCTTCCTGT